>NC_134693.1:30464714-30822214 GCF_050947455.1 Rhinoderma darwinii
AACCACTGTGCAAAAAACGTCTGGAGCAGTTTTTGCAGGAGGAATTTTCCTCCTGCAAAAAACTCTGTGTGAACATAGCCTAGGGTATGTTCACACGCTGAGCCAAAAACGTCTGAAAATACGGAGCTTTTTTCAAGGGAAAACAGCACCTGATTTTCAGAAGTTTTTTGAGCAACTCGCGTTTTTCGTGGCGTTTTTCGCGCCGTTTTCGCACCGTTTTTTCTGCCGTTTTTGGAGCTGTTTTCAATAGAGTCTATGAGAAAACGGCTCCAAAAACGTCCCAAGAAGTGTCCTGCACTTCTTTTGACGAGGCTGTAATTTTACAAAATTTTGTCAAAAGACGACGCGTAAAATGACAGGTCGTCGGCACAGTACATCGGCAAACCCATTAAAAGCAATGGGCAAATCTTTGCCGACGTATTGGAGCCGTCTTTTCAGGCATAATTTGAGGCGTAAAACGCCTCCATTACGCCTGAAAATAGGTCGTGTGAACCCAGCCTTAGATCTCAAGGCCAGCTTTCTCCTATTACTACAGCAGGTGGTGCTGTTGACTAAGCCAAGGATATCCTCGTTTAGGGTATGTTCACACGGCCAAATTTCAGACGTATACGAGGCGTATTATGCCTCGTTTTACGTCTGAAAATATGGCTACAATACGTCGGCAAACATCTGCCCATTCATTTGAATGGGTTTGCCGACGTACTGTGCAGACGACCTGTTATTTACGAGTCGTCGTTTGACAGCTGTCAAACGACGACCCGTAAATTTACTGCCTCGGCAAAGAAGTGCAGGACACTTCTTTGCCACGTAATTTGAGCCGTTCTTCATTGAAATCAATGAAGCACGGCTCAAGGTTTACGAGCGTCTCAGACGCCTCGTAAATTACGAGGAGGAGCTTTTACGTGTGAAACAAGGCAGCTGTTAACAGTCTGTCTTTTCACACGTAACTGCCTCTCAGCGTGTGAACATACCCTAAGGGTATGTTCACACGCTGAGAGGCAGTTACGTGTGAAAAGACAGACTGTTAACAGCTGCCTCGTTTCACACGTAATTGCTCCTCCTCGTAATTTGCGAGCCGTCTGAGACGCTCGTAAACCTTGAGCCATGCTTCATTGATTTCAATGAAGAACGGCTCAAATTACGTGGCAAAGAAGTGCCCTGCACTTCTTTGCCGAGGCAGTACATTTACGAGTCGTCGTTTGACAGCTGTCAAACGACGACGCGTATATTACAGGTCGTCTGCACAGTACGTCGGCAAACCCATTCAAATGAATGGGCAGATGTTTGCCGACGTATTGCAGCCCTATTTTCAGACGTAAAACGAGGCATAATACGCCTCGTATACGTCTGAAATTTGGCCGTGTGAACATACCCTTAGCGGCAGCGCTCTATACGGCCTGTACTACTGGTTATATCACCAGATATTTTCAGTCAATTCAGCTAAAGTCACATCACTTTATTAACTCTATTATCTGCATACTTACTTTTTTGCTGCATAGAATAATGTAGGTTCGGTATTAAATACAAAAAAAAAAATTCACTGGTATATATTTTTGCTCTGATCCCATAATAAAGAGGTATAGACAGATCCTAGCCTATGTGTATCCCCCTCCTACATTTATTCCTTCACATCTTATGGGCACTACAAATTACTTGGGACTGTTCCATGAGTTAAAGGAAAGGTGTCGCGAAAAAAAAATTTTTTATATAAATTTGCTTTTAGTATGTTATTAAAATACATTTTATTTATTTGTGTTTTTGTGTTGTACTTTTTTCTTTTTTATTACTGTTACTTCACTATGGGGGCTGCCATTTTTTTTTCATCTCTGTATGTGTCGATTAACGACACATATAGAGATGGAATACGGCACATACAGTCCCATAGAGAATGCGAACGGGAGCCGTTCCATTCACTATGGTGTACGCCGTCTGTGTGGGAACGGCGCATGCGCCGCTCCCACACAGTCCAACAGGAAGGTCTTCGGCCAAGCGACATCCGGCGCCATTTTCATGTGGACCGGAAGCCACAGCCGGACAGTAAGATGACTACTTTCGGTCGCGGCTTCCGGACATATGTTCCAGGCAGCGAAGACGCGAGGAGTAGGATCGGAGGCAGCAGCGGCGGCAGGAGCAGGTAAGTTATGTTTGTGTATGTGGTGTGTGTATTATGTTCGTGTTATACGGTCTGATTACCACTGTATCTAATCCTCCTACACTGTGTGCCGCCATTTTCTGAGCGAATGCACAGTGTAGGAGGATTAGAAGATTCAACCACCTCCTTCTCCTGGCACTAGCCAGGATAAGGGAGGGGGGATTCTGTGAGCTCACTAGAGCGTGTGTGTCTACACCAAATTTGCAGCATAAAGCAATGAGTTTGCTTTACCACATTGCAATGCTGCAATTTTGGGAATTGCTCCCTCTAGTGACCAGCACATGGAAATGTTATAAATTAGAATCTAATTTAT
Source organism: Rhinoderma darwinii (assembly GCF_050947455.1). Taxonomy (NCBI): domain Eukaryota; kingdom Metazoa; phylum Chordata; class Amphibia; order Anura; family Rhinodermatidae; genus Rhinoderma; species Rhinoderma darwinii. Next base: position 30,467,180 of record NC_134693.1, read on the forward strand.
AATATTTCCTGACTTGTGAAAATTTTTTAACAATTAAAACAATGTTTAATCACTTAAATACTAACTGTTTAAGAGGAAAAAAAAAAAATTCTAGCGACACATTCCCTTTAAGTAAATCAAAGCAATAGTTGAATGGATATTACCATTTTATACACGTGTAAGTGGGGTACATACCTGTAGTGCCGGGGGACAACGCAGGGACACGGGCCAGTCTGTAGTTCGGGAGTACGGCTCCCAAGGGGCGGTGCGTCTTGGGAGTCATTGCAACAACCGCTCTGCCGACAGCCACAATGCAGGCGCTCCGGCGGTGAAGCAGGCAAAGTCTCGCGATCCGAGATTGAAGGAGGAAGTGGAGAGAGGTCGACACGTGGCAGAGGAGGAGGAGGACCGGAAGTTCGGGGAGAGAGAGAGCGGGCAGGAAGCGGGAGAGAAGAGGCGCGAAAGGCCGGAGTGTGAAAGGAGAAACGAGCAGCAGTGTGCAGGGGAGTGAAAGGGAAGAGAGGCCAGCAGAGGCCGGTGTCCGGACGGAAGATAATTGAGGTTCACAGTGTGGGCTGGCTGGCACAGTGAAGCAGGAGACTGCCAGGTTGAGTGTGCCCCTATAGCAGCCCAAAAGGACAGAGAAGCGGCAGAAGGGGAGTGTGTCCACTGCAGCCATCCAAAAGGACAGAGGACCGTCAGGAGCATGAGCGGAGTGTGCCAACAGCCACAGGTACCGGTCCTAGACCATAAACCCCCCTGACAAGGATCCTAGGTCCCTTCCTAGAGAAAGTACCCGTGCCCTTGTTATAGCCAGTGACTCTCCCCAGAAGTGACGTCCCTCGTCAAACACAGTCACAGTGCGCATAGAAGACTAGTAGTTAAAGTGACAGATTATTCAGCCTGGGCTAGGCCCAAGATCAATCGCGCTATCTCATTACCCGTGCCAGTGTCCCTGCGTTTACCCAAGAGTGTATAACTTCTGTAATCACCGCCTGCAAGAAATGCTTTGAACTGTTATTGGCGAATATTGTTGGAACAGGGGCAGACAGAAGGAACGGTCGGGTTGACAGGACTTATTGGACTATTAAATGGACTTGTGCAAACTTTAGTGTCAACCTCATCTATTCAGTTCCGTCCTAGGTGTGTCCGACGTTTGGACCGCCGACTGAGGAGAGAGAGGGCTTGTCGCAAAAGGTAGCGGATAGCTCCGCAAGGACCCGTGGTGGTGCCAGTAGGTACGGGTAGTTCAGTGATTCCCACGGCGTGACCCACGGGCCGAGAGTGTGACTCTTACCCAAGGGTGGGCTGACAGTAGTGGGTAGCTCCCACCGTGACTGACAGCGGCGTGATCGTAGCCAAACCTGGCAACGTGGGTTCAGGAAAGACCTCTCTCCGGGGGACTTCCAGCGGGATCGAAGTCCCCAACCTCAGGATTCCTGTCTGCTCCATGGAAGAGAAATTCCTGTACGTGTTTATTACAGTAAAGAAGTTAAACCAAGAAGTTGTGTCTCTTGCATTGCCGACAGTGGTGATCCCTCCTACACACGTGTGGCATATCCCATCTCTGGAACCCTCACCTATAAGCACGCAGTTTTGTGAGCCCCGTTCCGCGATTCTGTGCAGCCGCATTCTCTATTGAATTAAAAAATAAAAAAAAGTGGCTGCGCTTGCATATACGGCCATCTTTATTGCAGTCTATGGGAGTTACAGAACAAGCCAACCAAGTACAACTCTGCATTGAATTCAATGGGGAAAGCAACTTCACAGAATCACAACCTCCTGTTAGGTAAGCGTCCCAGAGGACGCCATGAAAGTACAGTAAAAGATGAGAATATCCCTTTAAAGAGGTCTGTCCTGGTAAATTTTCGTTACATTTTTCTAAAAAAGTTGTGCCATTTAAAGGGCCCTGTTTGGATCTCTGGGGGGACGAGCATTGTAAGTGTAAATGTAAGCATTGCGTGACATCCATTTAAATCACAGAGTAGTCACCTATTTTAGTGAAAGCCTCTGGTCCTCCAGAGCGGACAACCATTCAGCGATTTCCTGTCAATTCAACTTGCCCCATAATGCTCCAAATAACTTAGTAGCAAGTCGAGAAATAGCCCGAGGGAGAACTACAAAAAGGCATTCAGAGTGGCTCCCACAATTTAGTGTTAGGCCCCATGCACACACGGAATTCGTAATGACAGATGAAATTGCGGAGCCGTTCATTTCTATTGGCCACAGACACCTTTCAGTATATTTACGAATGTGTGTCCGGGCCCTAGAAATGATCTGCATAATATAGAACATGTCCTATTCTTGTCCACAATTGCGGCACGAATTTGCCCATAGAATTCTATAGGTGCTTAAGCAATTGCGGACAGCTATAGATGTGTATCTGTAGCTGTCGGATCCGTATTTGCGGACAATAAAAACTATTACGGGCGTGTGTATGAGGCCATTTTAAAGGGCCAAGATAGGCCATGACGCCGTTTTTTTCTGCGAGCGGACAATAAACATCTCTACCTCCCATTGAGATCAATAAAGGAAGATTTGTTTGCTTTTTTTCGGGGCGCTGATTCCAACGCTCTTTCCGCGTCAAAATCACCATAAAAAAACGCTATAGGAATAGGGCTTAAACAAGCCATTAGTTTGAAATTATTGTTTTTTTGTTTGTTTTTGTACCTCCGATGCAGAGCTTATCAGCATGATCTATCTTTATGTGCTGTATCAGCTAAAGGATCTTTGTTTCTATGGTAACGCTAAAGATAGTTATCCCAAAACAGGGATAGACATTATACATCTACTCAGATATCTCCCAGTACGATGAACATCATTTTGAAAAAAAATAAAAAATTGGGAAATCAGTTTTGAGTGCTGAAAATAGAATATTTTTTGGTTTTACATGTAGAAACAAATACCGTATATATCGGCGTACAAGACGACTTTTTACACCCTTAAAAAAATGTCAAAAGTGTGGGGTCGTCTTATATGCCGGATATTGTCTACATTAGGGATGCACGGTGCATCGAAACTTCGATACTGTTTCGATACTGTGCATCCCTAAACGGTTCGATACCGCTATTTCCTGTATTTCGATACTGAGCTGCGCAGCCGCACAGCTCAGTATAGTAACACATGAATGTATGGGAGCGCGGCTGCGGCTGTGTAATTCAGCCACAGCCCCGCTCCTGAGTCATGATAAGTTTGCGGGGTCAGGATGATGCAATGCGGCCAGCGCTGCACTAATGAGCGGCGGCACTGGAGACAGAACATGGCGGGCGCGCTACAAAACACCCCCATGTTCTGTCTTCAGTGCCTGAACTGCCGCTCATTAGTGCAGCGCCGGCCGCATCACCTCATGCTGACCGCGCGCGCACTTCCTGTCAGGAGCGGGGCAATGGCTGTATTACACAGCCGCAGCCCCGCTCTATAACGGCGGAGATCAGAGAAACCTCTCATCTCCGCCGTTATTCCCCTGAATGCTGCGATCACATCTGACTGCAGCATTCAGGGGAAAGTGAGAAGGGGGGATGCCCCTGGATCGCGTCACAGGGAATTCCTGTGACGCGATCGAGGGCCATACCATATATGGGCAGACAGCCCAGGGTCTATTGACGGACCCCAGGGCTGTCTTACCATATTTCATGTTGTTAGGACATACCCAAGTATGTCCTAACAACTGCCTGTGTAGTATCCATCCACAGGCTAATGTACTGGCACATATCTGATATATGTCAGTACATTAAAGTTTAAAAATAAAGTAAAAACAAAGTATTGTTAAATTTTAAAAAAAATACACCTTCACCTTTTTTACAATAAACATTAAAATAAGTCTCAATACATAAAATACACACATTCAGTAATGGCGCGGACAACAATGTTTTTGCATCATTTATGATGTGTACGCTGTAAAAAAATGAAATAAACACGGCTTTCATTCACTTATTAATGTGAGGCGCGAGGTGCGATGAATTTACCCTCCATGTTCCTCACATTAATAGTAATTAACCCCATCATGTACCTCGCACATTAACCCAATATGACTGAGAAACATGATGGGATTAATTACTATTAATGTGAGGCGCGTTCAAAATTCATCACATGTCGCGCCTCACATCAGAAAACGGAAGAATTTTTTTTTTATTACTGTTGGCAAAAGTATCGAAATTGGTATCGAAATCGCAATACTAAACGAAGTATCGGTATCGAAGTCCAAATTCTGGTATCGTGACATCCCTAGTCTACATATTGTCTACACACAGGTTGTGTGTTACCTTGTGAGCCTGCAGTCCGGTACACAGGCTCCCGGGATGCACGGAATCCGCCACGGATCTGAGGGAAGCCGGTATTAGCCGCCAGGGAACATCTCTGTAAGATCCTCTGGCCCGCCCTTTCCTCTCATTCCCTGCCTCTCAGATCTCGCGCGATGAAGCAGCCTATCTGCGCATGCGCGAGTTCAAAGAGATAGAGAGTCCTGGGTCCTGCCGCCGATGGCCATAGTGAAGCGCTCCTGCACGAAATGGTGAGTATATCTTAAATTCTATATTTTAAGGGTAAAAGTTGGGGGTCGTCTTATACGCCCAGTCGTCTTATACGCCGCCATATACGGTACATATAAACATTTTACTATGGCACACTAGAGTAGGGATGTCACGGTACCCGAATTTGGACTTCGATACCGATACTTTGTGTAGTATTGCGATACTCGATAACAAAACGATACTTTTGCCAACAATAATAATGAAAAAAGTTCTTCCGTTTTCTGATGCGAGGCACGAGGTGTGATGAATTTTGAACCTCCACATGCCCCACATTAATAGTAATTAACCCCATCATGTTCCTCAGTCATAATAGACAACATTGGGTTAATGTGTAAGGCACATGATGGGGTTAATTACTATTAATGTGAGGCACATGGAGGTTCATAATTCACAATTCTTAAGAGAAAGAAAGCAGTTTTTTATTTTATAACAGCGTAAACATGAATGACGCTATAAATGTGTTATTACAGTTGCAACGATACCGAATATGTGTATATGTTATGTATCGAGACGTATTTTAATTTTTATTGTAATGTGTGTGTGTGTGTGTGTGTGTGTGTGTGTGTGTGTGTTTTTATTTAACATTACTTTACGGCTTAGTATCGAAATACATGAAATAACGGTTTTGAACCGTTTGAAGGTGCACGGTATCGAAACAGTATCGAAGTTTCGATGCATCGTGCATCCCCACACTAGAGATTGGTTTCCGGTTTCCGGTAGAAAGAAGAAGACGACAAACTGGACCCCACAACCTGGATACAATCAAACTCTGGATTACTACATAGACTGCTTCAGAAAAAAAGTTAAATCTGAGATCTTGGACCAACAACACAAAGTAACACACAATCTCAGCATGGAGGAAAGGAATGCAACAAAATCACTAAAATCCAACAGAGACATCATCATCAAACCAGCTGATAAAGGAGGCGCTGTAGTGATTCTGAATACATCCGATTATATCCAGGAGGCACACAGACAACTCTCAGACAGAAAATACTACACCCTGCTTAATGAAGACCCCACCAAACAATACACAGTAGAACTTGTCCGTATCATCAATAATTTCAACGCTGTATCAGACAGTTTAATGGACCTTATACCGGACAATCCCAGAATGGGAACATTCTACATGTTACCTAAAATACATAAAGAAGGCAATCCAGGGAGACCAATCATTTCAGGTGTTGGGACTTTAACTGAGAATATTTCTGGCTGGGTGGAAAATCTTCTAAAGCCCTTGGTGAGGTGCACACCCAGTTATGTCCAGGACACCACAGATGTCCTCTGCAAACTCTCAGCTCTAGGTCCACTACCAGAGGGAACAATATTGGCAACTATGGATGTGGAATCTTTATATTCTAACATCCCCCATGAGGATGGCATAGCCGCATGCCAACACTTTCTTCAAAAGAACAATCTAGCGACAGAGCCAGCCCTACAACTCATCAGGTTCGTACTCCATCACAATTATTTTTTATTTGACAAAGACATATATCTGCAATGTATGGGAAGCGCTATGGGTAGCAAAATGTCACCACAATATGCTAACCTGTTCATGGCCAAACTAGAGGAAGAGTTTTTATCAACCTGCGTAACTAAACCTCTAGCATATTTCCGGTACATTGATGACCTGCTGATAATCTGGACAGGCTCTGAACATGAACTGCTTTCTTTCCATAAAAACTTCAACAAGTTCCATCCTACCATCAAACTCACTCTCAACTACTCTACATCTCAAATACATTTTCTGGACATGACCATATACATGAGAGACAATACCATACAAACAACAATCTACCATAAACCTACAGGCCGTCCAGCATATCTGAGATGGAACAGCTTCCATCCGAGACACATAAAGAAATCCATCATCTACAGCCAGGCTCTGCGATACATACGGATCTGTTCAGACTGTGAAGACACAAAACAACACCTGCTATCACTGAGGAATACATTCTTACAACAGGGATACCATCCAAGGATTATAGATGATCAGATCTACAGAGCAACAAGAATTCCAAGGAGCAATCTTCTGGAGTACAAAAAGAAGGAAGACAACAGCAGGGTTCCCCTAGTGGTCATATACAACCCCCAAATGAACATCTTGAGGAAAATTGCTGCTGATCTCCAACCTATATTTAACAAAGACAATAAACTGAAGGAAATATTCCCAGATTTACCACTCCTTGCCTACAAACAGCCACCAAACCTAAGGAATCTCCTGGTCAGAAGTGCCCTCTCACCACCAACAGAGACTGGCACTTTTCCTTGCAACAGTAGAAAATGCAAGACCTGTACCAACATCTGGTCATCAAACACCATCCAGATACCAAACACGCAGCAGGACTATAAAATCACTGGCACGTTCTCCTGTACATCCTCCAATGTAGTGTACATGATCCTGTGTACAAGGTGCATCAATAAAGGAATCTACATTGGAGAAACAATACAAAAACTACAAACCAGGATGAATCTTCACAGACATACAATAAAACAGGAGGTGGATACACCCGTGGGAAAACACTTCTCTGGACCAGACCACAGTTTGGCAGATTTAAAGGTACTCATTCTGAAGGGTCATTTTAAAAACAACAGAGAAAGAAAAATTTGGGAATTCAAGATGATGATAAAATTCCAGTCATTGACACAAGGCCTCAATCTAACACCAGGATTTATGAGCCACTACATGGACACACGTCACGTCCCCCATCAGACTGACTCCAGATGCCTTAACTCCTAAGTCATCACCCCAATAACCTCAGTTTTATTGCCCCGGCTTATCTTAATGATGTATCACCTCATGTACTAATTGTCTTTGTGTAACATCTAAATGTTGTGCTTTTTTCTAAGTCATTCATTTGTAAACTGCCTGAAGAAGGGGCCTCTGTGCTCTGAAAGCTTGCATATAGAACTTTTATGGTTAGCCAATAAAGGTATCATACCTATTATACTTTTGTCTTTTTTGACACAAAAGTATTTAACATTTCATAGGGAAATTTATGAAAATTGTCTAACATGAAAACTGGTCTTGTTGCCCAAAGCAACAAATCCGAGCTCAGCTTTCATTTCTTTAAAGTGTAACTAAACTTTTAAAAAACTTTTGACATGTCATAGTGACATATCAGAAGTTTTGATCGGTGGGGGTCCAAGCACTGAGACCCCAATCGATCGCTAAAATAAAGCAGCAGGTGAGCGCTGTGCCGCTTCATTTCTGTTTAGCTTTCCTCGGTAAGTCAATTCATAGACTTTCTATTGAGCCAGTACATAACTCAGAGGAAAGCTGATCAGAAAAGAAGCGGCTCAGCGCTCACCTGAGCATTTCTGCCACTTTGTTTTAGCGATTGGTGGGGGTCTCACCAATCGGACCCCCACCAATCAAAACTTCTGACATGTCACTATGTCATGTCAAAAGTTTTATAAAAATATAGTTACACTTTAACTTGTCTGGTAAAATGAAAGCTGTGCTGTGGTTGGTTGCTGTGGGGAACAAGGGCAGTTTTAATGTTAGACAGTTTTCATAAATGGGGCACATGGGGAATTTATAAACTTTTCTACAACTGGTGTAGAAAAGTGGCAAATGGCTAAAAATGAGCAAAAATTTAAATTTTGGCCTGTTTCCACCGCTCTTGCAACTTTTCTAAAACAATATAGGAGAAGCTTAGCAGAAGGGGGCAGAGCCACCCGTATGCCAACACAGATATTATAATTTATGTTACAAACTGGCGTAAATTATTGCCGAAGTCTACGTCAGCTCCCGGCTGACTTAGATTTCACTCAGTGGCGCATGGACAGCCGAAGATGTGATAAATGTATTAGGAGGCATGCGTATCTCAAGAAGTTTGTCGCACCTTATTATAGCTTGTTTCCTATTTAGACTGGCGTATAAAACGCAGTCTTAATAAATTCCCCCATGTGTGTTTATGAACAGATCCAAAATGGTGAAACATCGATACAAAGTGCATCAGTAAGGCTATGTTCACACATACGTTAGAAGCCTCCGTCGCAGCTTCCACCAAAAATCCTGGACAAAATAGCCCAACATGTAACGCTATTGTGTCTGGTAAAATGACAGAAACAATGATGGAAACCCAACGGTATCCATTGAAGTCAATCGGTTCTATTGGGCACCGATGTCCGTCACGTGAAGGATTCGGCACTTCCGTTATTTTGGTTTTTCTGTTCGTATGATGTAACGGAAAATGGAAATAACTACAAAGATGTGAACAGAGCCTTATCATCACTTAGTACAGTGTTTTCCATACTGAGCTCCATGGCCGAGTATCTGGTTTCACGCAGACTGATTCTAGGTAATGGCGGACGTTAGCACTGCACCTGTGCCAATACCATTCAGCAATGTGCACACTGCAAAAAAGGCTGCAATATCAGCCAGGGAGAGAAGCTTGTTTTTCCGCTGATTGCTCAGATTTAATGACATAATTTTGAGGATGTAGTGGCTGGCAAACTGGACATTTGACCAGTGTCCCCATTTCCTAAGGGGCACTAAACAACAGGAGTAAACTAAAACCACACAATATTATTTATTGTGGTGGCATTATTTTGGGGGGCTGATAAGGGGGTCATGTGCACCACTTTGTTGGCCAATTTTGTGGTGTCATTCATACTGATAGTGTTTCATCATGCCAATTGTAGTCCGCATAGGTAACGTCACCATGGATGACACAACCGTCGCGGTCTAAGTAGAACGGTTAAGGTTTCCGGTTTCCACAGTGGTGCTTCTAGCTGGTTTGGAGTTTCCTGGCCAGAATGAGTTTGGTTACCACTCAGTATATGTGTCTTTCCTCATTTTCCAGGCTTTCCTGACTTCACAGAATGAGCTCTGATCCCATCCTTATCTCTACAAATATGACTCTAACTGGGAGCCATTATACGCTTGTGGGAGAATGTTTTTGAGGACAATTTTTTTTTCAACTTCTTGATAGAATGTTTCTGTTCACTGACATCATGCAAAGATCTTTGAAATGGAGAGGAATTAAAGCAATACATACACACAGTCAAGTCACATTGTTATGACCACCAACTAATATCTAGAGTAACTGCCATGTGCAGCACGGATTTCAGCTAGACGGGCTACAGTGACTCCATAAGGTGCTGGCAGGTTGTCTCAGGTATCTGGCGATATGCTGACTGCAGTGCATCCCACATTTGCTGGAGGGTGCGTGGGGGAGGATCCATAGAGCGAACAAGATGATCGAGGTCCCACAGATGCTCAATTGGGTTAAAGTCTGGTGAATTAGGGGGCCCGGGAAGTACTTGGAAGTCTTGGTCGTGCTTTTCCAACCACTGTCGGACATTTCTAACCGTGTGACGTGTCACATTGTCTTGCTGGAAGATTCCATCTGCTCCAGGGAAGACAAACAGCATGTATGGGTGGGACGTGATCTGCAACGATGGATTCATACCCAAATCAGTTCAGAGTGCCTTCCTCACGGGACAGTGCAGAGGAGGAGGAGCATCCTCCACCCATCGTGGGAACGGGAATAGGTAAGTAATTATGTTATTATTTTTCTATTAGGTACATACATATCCTGGCATTATACTGTATAGGACAGCTAAGGGGAACATTATACTGTATGGGGCAGCTATGGAGGGCATTATACTGTGTGGGGTAGCTATGGGGGCATTATACTGTGTGGCAGCTATGGAGAGCATTATACTGTATGGGGCAGCTATAGGGGGCATTATACTGTATGGGGCAGCTATGGAGAGCATTATACAGTATGGGGCAGCTATGGAGAGCATTATACAGTATGGGGCAGCTATGGAGAGCATTATACTGTATGGGGCAGCTATGGAGAACATTATACAGTATGGGGCAGCTATGGAGAGCATTATACTGTATGGGGCAGCTATGGAGAGCATTATACAGTATGGAGCAGCTATGGAGAGCATTATACTGTATGGGGCAGCTATGGAGAGCATTATACAGTATGGGGCAGCTATGGTGAGCATTATACAGTATGGAGCAGCTATGGAGGCATTATACTGTATGGGGAACTATAGTGTATGGGGCAGCTATGTTTGGCATTATATTGTATGTGGGGCATTATACTGTATGGGGCAGCTATGGGTGGCAATATACTGTGGGGGAAGATTTGGGGGACATTATTCCGTGGGGGCAGCTATGGGCGACATTATACTGAGCAATTACAAGAGCTGCAGGTCCAAGGGGGGGAGGCGCTGTGTAGCACTATATAGAAGGGGGGGGTGCACTGTGTATCACTATATCTAAGGGGGGATTGCTGTGTAGCACGATATATAAGGGGGGGCTTTGTGGCACTATATACAAGAGGGGGAGGGCTGTCTGACGCTATTTACAGCGGTCTGTGTAGCGCTATCTACCGGGGGCAGTGTGGCGCTATTTAAAGAGGGGGAGGGCTGTGTAGCGCTATCTACAGGGGCCAGTGTTTGGCTCTATCTACAGGGGTCTGTGTGTGAAGCTATCTACAGGGAGCTGTGTGTGATGCTCTCTACAGGCGGCTGTGTGTGGTGCTCTCTACAGGGGGTCTCTGTGGCGCTATCTATATGGGGCTGTGTGTGACACTATCTACAGGGGCTGTGTGTGGTGCTATCTACAGGGGGATGTGTGTAGCGCTACCCACAGGGGCGTGTGGCGATATCCACAGGGGGGATGGCACTATCCACAGGGGGATGTGTGTGGCGCTCTCTACAGGGGGTTGTGTGTCGTGCTATCTATAGGTGGGGCTGTGTGTAATGCTATCTACAGTGGGATGTGTGTGGCACTACCCACATAGGGGTATGGCGCTATCCACAGGGGGGGTGGCGCTATCTATAGGGTGGGGTGTGTGTGGCGCAATCTACAGGGGAATGTGTGTGTGATGCTATCTACAGGGGCTGTGTGTGGCGCTATGTTCAGGGGGCTGTGTGTGGCGCTATCCACAGGGGCTGTGTGTATGTGGTGCTTTACAGTGTTTGACACAATTATATTCAGGGGCGCAGTGTATGGTGCTATAATATTTAGGGGCACAGCGTTTGGTACTATTTTATTCAGGGGTGCAGTGTTTGGTGCTATTATATTTAGGGGCACAGTGTGTGGCACCACAACAATTTTATCTTTGTTTATAGGTGTGGAAATGTTGGAAAAGTGAGGAGCCAAAGACATCTGAGTGCCAAATTGTGCAGAAATGGGTCTTAGCTGGGAGAAGTCGTCATGAAGTCTGCTCCAGATGGAGTAGAAAAGAGGAAAAAAACTATGTCGTCACCTGTGAGTCACTAGATTTATAGAGAATCTGTCATCTCTCCTGACATGTTTCTTATAGGAAATCCTTGTATTTCACAAAAAGTCTTTGTGCAGTCCAGGACTGATAGGTAAATAACTGTTACTATTCCCCTTGTCAGGAGAATGTGTCTCTACCCTTGGCGATACTGTCAGCGATGGTTGGAGACTGTCATTATGTAGGGACACAGCCTTTTGACAAGGGGAGTCGTAATACCCATTTGTTAATGCCTGGACAAAAAGGAAGTGTTAACAATAGTTACAGGGCGGCGGGGGAGAAGGGGGGCCCAACTTTGGGTAACAGCCCAGGGCCTATGGTCTACTTAAAGGGAATGTGTTGCCAGAAAAACATGTTTTTTTAAAAAAAATTAAACATTTAGTGTGTGGGTGATTAAACATTGTTCAAATTTTTTTTATTTTTTTCACGAGTCAGGAAATAGTCAGGAAATATTATAAATTAATTCTAATTTATAATACTACCCATTTTTGGTCACTAGATGGAGCTATTCCCAAAATTGCAGCATTGCAACAATGGGTTAAAAGCCCTCGCTCTAGTGAGCTCTCAGCATCCCCCCCTCCTTTATCCTGGCTAGTGCCGGGATAAACGAGGGGTTTGAATGGTGTAACCTCCTACGCTGTGTGTCGCCATTTTTTGAGCTAACACACAGTGTAGTAGGTTTACATACAGTAGTAAACACACACAAACACGAACATACATTGAAATCTCTTACCTGCTCCTGCCGCCGCGGCTCCCTCCGGCCCGTCCGCTCCGTTTGCTGCCGCTGGTCCAAGTGCACAAATCCGGAAGCCGCGACCGGAAGTAGTAATATTACTGTCCGGCCGCGACTTCCGGTCCACAGGAAAATGGCGCCGGACGGCGCCAATTTCGAATTGGACTGTGTGGGAGCGGCGCATGCGCAGTTCCCACACAGACGCCGTACACTGAAGTCAATGGGACGGGAGCCGTTCGCAGTCCCTATGGGACTGTGGCTGCCGTATTCCATGTCTGTATGTGTCGTTAATCGACACAGACAGAAATGGAACAAAAAATGGCAGCCCCCATAGGGAAGAAAAAGTGTAAAAATAAGAAAAAGTAAAACACAAACACACAAATGAATATAAACGTTTTTAATAAAGCACTAACATCTTTAACATATAAAAAAATAATTTGTGATGACACTGTTCCTTTAATCCGCTACTGCCCCAGACCATAACGCTGCCGCCACCAGCTTGTGTTCTTCCAGAAATGGTTGCAGGGAGTTTGTTCTGTGATGTTTCTCGCCTGACACGCCAATGTCCATCCGTTCAACGAAGCAGAAAACGTGACTCATCGAAGAAGGCAATCCTGTGCCAATCATCAATTGAAGCCTTTTTTTCCAATGCAGCTTTGTTAGTATAGGAGCAGTGACCATCCGTCTGCTTCGGAGCCTCATACGCAGTAGGGTTTGCTGAACTGTTGTTTTAGACACACGTCTGGTAGCCCCCTGGTTGATTTTCACGGTGATCTGCTCCACTGTAGCGTGTCGTTCGGCCCTCACGCTCCTTCGTAGCCGACCTTCACCTCTCACATCAATGGCACGTGGAGCTCCACAGTTTCCACGTCAGTTATTCCCAATGGAGCCATTTGTCCACTACGATACACTTTCACCACAGCAGCATGCGAAGTTCACAAACTGCGCTGTTTGAGAAATACCGCCACCCTTGGCCCGAAAGCCAATAATCATCCCTTTTTGCAACTCTGATAAATCGCCCCTTTTACCCATGGCAACAACGAGTGATATGTGTTCAGACAGCCGATCCCACACCTTATATACCCACCAAGCCAGCCACGGCACATCACTTCCTTCATGGGCTACGCGCTGCCGACTACGACAGTAGGAGATGGTCATAATAATGTGACTCAACTGTGTATAAGAAAGTGAAACCTTTCATTGACCTTATTGTACCACACACAACTGTACATCCTAAAGACACAAGGGACTATAAAAGAACCTGGCAAATGTTCTTATGGAATTGTCATACTACACAGCTGCCACTAGATGGAGCCTCCAAAATGCTTTCCCAATCCTTTATCGAGGAGATAGGTATTCCTGTGTATCCCAATTGTTCCACACGTTTCCAGCCTGTGGTCCCGCCCCCCTTCAGTCGATAGGCGTGCGGCTATTCATGTCTATCTCCCAGGGATGCCGCTGATGCCGCTCGGGGTTGGCACAGTGGAGTATCAGCCGTCGCTCCCGGTAGGGCAGACGCTGGCAGCGCTGTACGTCGTGTCACACAGTCACCCTGCCAGCTAGAGACAAGGTGCCAGCAGCGCTGTAATATCATCTCCCCTACGAGTAAGCCGTCGGGCGGCACCCGGAGTCCTCTCCCCGGGGAAGGCAGGAGGTCAGGGGGGAGAGGAGCTGTGCCTGGGCGGGACTCATGATGGATCTATCTCCCGGAGGGGACTCGTTATGTAGCGGACATGACTTGTTCCACAGCTTCCAGGACTCCGTGGACCTGGACTCTCCCTGTGCCGGAGGAGGAGGGGGGATGCTGGAGCGGATCCTGATGGAGTCAGTGTGTCAGCAGCAGGGCTGGCTCAAGGTCTATGGTAAGAGAATTATCGTGTAGGAGGGGTGTGTAGAACTACAAGTCCCAGTGTGCCCTGTCAGTTGCATGCTGGGACCTGTAGTCCTCATGAGCCACATAACAGGAGTTGTTGTACTGGGCTGCTTGTGTCATGACACCAAGTAAAGTTAAACCAATCATGTCGTACGATGTCAATATCGTACGATGCAAGACGTAATTATACTGCTGTGTCAACTAAAAGTCAATGGTGGCACTTGTGGTGCCATGGCATGTAACGTAGCATGATTTCGGCATCCATACAATTGCTGGGGCTGTAGAGCTGGATGTGCCATGTGATGCCAGGCACAAGAACTTTGAGTGACCCAAGCAATATTCTTTCTTCCCATAGAAGTCAATGGAGAGGTGACAACTGGCAACCATTGGGCACCCATATCCTGCACTTTTGGGGCCTGATGAAGGGGTCATGTTCACTGGGGGGGGGGGGCATGTTAGGATGTGGTTCTGGCTACATGTCTGTCAAAAGTTTGGGCAGTGCATGATTTCTGGACCCGTTGTCTATACTGATCTCTTTCCCACGGTGGCAAATTGTGGCCCAATTCAAGTTATGATTATACTGTGCTACCCGTCTAGGTTGCTGGAAATGTCAATTGATTTCAAAGACAGGGCTTTTTGGTGGCACTTGTCGTGCCACGTCCTATAAAGTAGGACAATATTGGCATGGTGGCATTACGACATCAGTCCTATATTGAGTTTCAAGCTTTATATCGGAACCTGTCCTGTGAGATCAGATCAAATCCTTCTCCATTGTGCCACCTCCTGTACCAGCATTGCTTGGTGTTGGTGACGCCAGTCCTCGGGTAGTGTGGATTCATAAAAAAGGTTCTGAGCACCCGTTATGCTGAAAGCGCCTCTCGATATATATCTTATTCTGCTATCGGAGGATTCGTTAGGTCATTGTACTTAATTAAGAACAGTTCCTCCACTCAGCAGGGAACTCTCTCATTCCCATTTGGCAACAAAACATAAGAGTTATTAAGTACACGTGTTGGCATTATTTGTTCAAGCAATTGTCAGATTTATTCTCTAGAAATAGTAACAGATTTGTGGCCGTTCTAATGTTAGAAAACCGCTTGTATTTCCTCCAAAACCATCAAACAAAAGCTATATTTAGCTGCAAGTACAGAAAAAGAATGGGAATGGTGCAGAGACCTTGACAAGGTCATGAAAGTCTTGTCGTTGTCTACTGCTTCATTCTGATAACTTTTTGGTTTCTTTTCTATGGCGTTTTATTCTCTGTTTTGTTGTGCCCTCTATGAGATGCAGCTGGGTGGCATAGTATGGCACTTGCTGTGATTATCGTGCATCATCTTACCTAGTCTGTGACCAGTCAGGGTATGTTCACACACAAACTCAAAATGTCTGAAAATACGGAGCTGTTTTCAGAGAAATTAACCTCTGATTTTCAGGCGTTTTTGAAGCTGAAAATGAAGCTTCTTTTCAGGCGTTTTTCATAGTGTTCAATGGAAAATAATCTCCAAAAAATGCCTCAAGAATTGACATGCTACTTCTTTTTACGCTCCGTTTTTTAAACCAGAGGCGTAAAAAGATGCCCCAAATGAACTAAATGCTGTTTTTCCAATTGATTTCAACGGGCAGATGTTTGTAGGCGTTTAGCTTGCGTTTTTCGAGGCGTAAAAGCCCCGAAATACGCCTGAAAACACTGCGTGTGAACATACCCTATCAGATGCATCACCTAACATGTTGGATGATCTCTATCGTGGGCCATTTAAACGAGCGCCAATCAATGAGGCAGCTTGTTGATCGGCGCTCGTTGGCTCCTTTTACAAGGCGCTAGTATGGGGACGAGTGCTCGTTAGTATGAGCGCTCATCCGCATACATATATATCATGTCGGCAGCGCGTCCCCCTGTTTACATAGAGAGATGTGCTGCCGACAACGATAATATTTTTCATTTTTAAAACGATACGACCAGCGTTTTCTCGTTCATCTGCAGTTCGCTGCCCTGTCTACAATGGACATTAATCGGGAACAAGTGTTCTGTGAACGCTCCTTTGCCTGATAATTGGACGTATAAAAGAGCCTTTAGATAGGAGTGTCTAAACATGCGCCAAATTTATCCTCCAGCATGAGCTACCGTGATAAATTTGGCACATCTAGTCTAATTCTTAACTGTTTTAATTTAAGACCGTATTAGTAAATCTTCCACGCTGTCTTTAAGACCGGTAAGAAAATACACTTATTCGGGAGTACTGGAGTAGTTCCCTGAAAGAAGGGGTTTTTGTACCCAGTAAAAAACTGGATCTCATTGGCAACTTTGGGCATCTACTTAAAGAGGCTCTGTCACCAGATTTTGCAGCCCCTATCTGCTATTGCAGCAGATCGGCGCTGCAATGTAGATTACAGTAACGTTTTTATTTTTAAAAAACGAGCATTTTTGGCCAAGTTATGACCATTTTCGTATTTATGCAAATGAGGCGTGCAAAAGTACAACTGGGCGTGTTGAAAAGTAAAAGTACAACTGGGCGTGTATTATGTGCGTACATCGGGGCGTGTTTACTACTTTTACTAGCTGGGCGTTGTGTATAGAAGTGTCATCTACTTCTCTTTGACGCTCGTAAATCTTGAGCTGCTCTTCATTGACTTCAATGAAGAACGGCTCAAATTACGTTGCAAAGAAGTGCCCTGCACTTCTTTGCCGAGGCAGTCATTTTACGCGTCGTCGTTTGACAGCTGTCAAACGGCGAAGCGTAAATGACAGGTTGTCTGCACAGTACGTCGGCAAACCCATTCAAATGAATGGGCAGATGTTTGCCGACGTATTGTAGCCCTGTTTTCAGACGTAAAACGAGGCATGCCTCGTTTACGTCTGAAAATAGGTCTTGTGAACCCAGCCTTACACTCCTTCCTCTGCCCCCTTTTCTTGCTCACCTACTGACTGTGGAATAAAGGCAGCAGGTGGAAGGCAATACATGACTTCATGATCAGATATGTAACACAAAAAGAAAAAAGTGGAACCAAAGTGGCTTCTAGTGAAGGCAAATAGACTAAGCAAAGTTCATAATTTAATGTGGGTATGCAGGGTCGACAAGCTACGCGTTTCAACGCCGGACCGGCGTCTTCATCAGGCTAATACAGACAGTGCAACTTACTGCGGTTTAAATACAGAAAAAATAAATAACAAATAACTGTAAGGTGAGACAAAAACCGCCAAAAGGCGGGTCAAAAGTCAAATGTCAATCATTGTGTCACAAGTAACGCACATCCACAGAATCAATTAATGAGCCCAAAAAATTAGTTAAAAAATATGAAAAACACTAACATATACTAAATACAATAATTGAAAAATTAGAGAATAAGTGACTATACATAAGTAAAAAATGATGGAAAAGATGTTATACAGAAGAAAGCAGATACGTAAACAAAATTTGAAAGAAATGGAATATTGTAACAGCAACATATGTAACACTCGCCCACATGATGATTGGGGAGACTCCACATAGAAGATAGTAAGAAAGAGGCAGTGTTGATGCATGATCAAGAAGAAATGAATAAAACACAGGCGGCGCTCAGACAGCGTCCCTGGCGTCAAGGCAACCAGAAGAATACGATGGTTCATGATCAGATGATACACAGGTTTGTTTGTAGTCTGTAACCATGGAGACACATGGTCTGCATTGGAGCTGTATACACAAAACGGTAAGATATTTTGATCAAGATTTTGCAATGAATCAGGCACACACATTGCATGTGCTGTACGGTGTTCCTCACCTGCAAGGTTGTTCCTAGTTTGCCTTCTGCCCTGTGCGGTGTTCTTATCATTGCCGTCAGTTCTCTAAACCTGCCATTATCAATATATTGTTTGATTTGGCTGTGTAAATGTTGTATATGGCTTCCTTACTCTGCAGTATATCAGGTGTTACATTGCTGTTGAACTCTGATCTTAGGCTGTTTCTTTACTTACACGGGCTTATTGTAAATATATTCTCCTGGGTAAACTTTATGTTCAGCTATTGTCTGTCTCCCTGGGTGGGTTGCAGTATTAATACGGTACTTTAAAATCTCTCCATCTGTGCTTTGGCATCTAAAGCGCCGATGTCATGAAACAGATGTCTAAGGGGAGCTAGAACACCCCCCATCTCCTCCCCCGGATTGGTGTTCAGGGGTGCACTAAGTCAGTTGCTCAGCCGTCCTAAAAGGACGTGCCAGCCGGGTTTCTGTCTCATATCAGTGGCCCTTTAAGAGCATCCCCCAAAATTCTCATAACCAGAATTGCCTAGCCTGGATCCAATTGTAGCAAGCTCTCAGCTGTGTGATGTATTACTCTTTATGGGGTTTCGGCCTTTGAATGTACACCGGAAAGTTCTCAGTTTGCTGATAGCAAGCAGAGATCTTGAAAGTGATTATTATTATTTCCATAAAACCAGAAAGTCCATACAGCCGTCTCTGTGGGCGAAACGTGTGGAATATTTCCAAAGCATTTATTCATACATTTCTATGTATGGACACATGTTAGTAAGCAATTCTGTCCCTGCAGCATTGGTCACCGAGGTGAACTTGCCTAGATAACCATGATTCAGCGCTGTAACCGGCAGCTGGGAATGGAAGTGCTAATGGTCTGTCTAAAAAATCCTCACCGGCCCTTCTGTTGAAATGACTTGTCACCCATGAGTCATGTTTGAGAGTCTCGTCCATTGAGACTAAGCAGTGGCCAGAACAAATTCGGACCGTTGCTTGGCTAACCGCGTTGACAAATAATTATTCTTTAAGGAATCCTTAGGAGTAGCCATTAGAGGAGTATGCGCATGTTCCACTGTTTCCAAGTCTGTTGAAAGGGACAGCGCATGCTCGTCCTGCTCTTCAGCCAAGAACGGGGACTACTGTCCCTTTTGCACTGGCTAATTATTGGGCAAATGAGCATTCATATGAATGCTCGTTCCCGATCATCTCCCTGTGTAAACAGGGCAACGATCAGCCGATTGAACGCTCATTCATCGGCTAATCGTATGGTCTATGCAGCACAAAATATTATCATTGTCAGCCGCACGTCTCCCTGTGTAAACAGCGAGATGTGCTGCCGACATGATGGAAATGTATGGGGTGCAGTAACGATCGCTCGTCCCCTTCGATATCCAATCATAGCACCTTATGAAAGGAGCAAACGAGTGCCAGTCAATGAGCTGTCTCGTTGATTGGCGCTACTTTGCGCAGCCCACATCGGGTCGTGTAATAGGATCTTTAGTGCCCCTTGTTATCTGCAATGATGGGGGTCCCAGAGTTTGAACCCCACCGTTTTTACTTTTTTATAAGTATAAAACGGGTTGTCATGGGACTGCGCCTTAACAAATTTGTTATCATTTTAAGCTACAACTTTTTGCGTAGTGTTTGTCTCGATTCTGATGGCAACTTCAGTAGCAGAGAAAGACGGTGAGATCAGCAGTGTTGGGTATTTGACAGCCATGGCACACAGCTGGTTAATAATCCTGCCCGGCCTGGGTTTATGACAGCCTGTCTCAGTCAGGGAGAGGAGAGGAGACTGTGTTTGCACAATGAAGTCAGTGGGTAGAGCAGAGACTATGTAAAACATAATCAAATGTTCTCAAATTGTCCATGACGTGGAGGGAGGTTGTAAACACTTTCTCATCTGGGGGGAAAACCGTGTCATCCAAGTCCATTTTATGAATATAATTATACAAAATCCTGTGTCACCCGGCAGAAAATTACAATATTATGTCAATGCTAAAAATCTACTTTTTCTCGTTTTAAAAAAGCATAGTTTTCATGAAAATCAACAATCGTCAGCAAAGCACGATACATCCGCAACGTGTGAACACGGCCTTAGCATCCAGCCTCTTTGAGGCCAGGATCACGCACACAATGTTGATGCCGTTTTTGGCTCAGGTTTTTGAGGAAAACACACAAGTGGACACAAAAGAATTGAGATTCATCAGCCTTTTCTTTATCCTATTTGTTTCTTATGGATCCACTTTTGACTGGCTCATAAAACTGAGCCAAAAACTGCATCATAATAAGGGTATGTTCACACACTTAACAAAAAACAGCTGTAAAATATTAAGCTGTTTTACGGCCGTTTTTGAAGCTGTTTTTCTATTGACCCAATGAAAAATTTCTTCAAAAACTGCTCAGGAAGTGACATGCACTATTTATTTTTATTTTTTTACGTGGCAGTTTTTCTACGCGCTGTTTTTAAAAACAGCCGTGGAAAAAACGCCCCGTGGGATCGGAACACCGTTTTTCCCATTGAAATCAATGGGCAGATGTTTAGAGGCGTTCAGTTTCCATATTTTCAGCTGTTTTTCTGGGCGTTTACGGCCCAATTCTAATGAAATCTATGAAACGCCTGTGGGGTCAAAATGCTCACTACACCCCTAGATGAATTCCTCAAGCGAAGTAGTTTCCAAAATGGGGTATTTTTTGGGGTGTTTCCTATTATTTTTGCACCACAAGACCTCTTCTAACCTGACATGGTGCCTGAAATATAATTTAAGAAAGGGAAGGCCCAAAAATCCTCTAGGTGCTCCTTTGCTTCTGGGGCTTTTGTTTCAGTCCAGTAGCGCACTAGGGCCACATGTGGGATATTTCTAAAAACTTCAGAATCTGGACAATACATATTGAGTTGTGTTTCTCTGGTAAAAACCTTCAATATTACAGGAAAAATGGACTAAAATGGAATTTCTGCAAAAAAAAAAAGAAGAAAATTTGCAAATTTCCCTTCCACTTTGCTTTAATTCCTGTGAAACGCATAAAGGGTTATTTGAATAAATGCTGTTTTGAATACTTGAAGGGGTGCAGTTTTTAAAATGGGGTGATTTGTGGGGGTTCCTAATATATAAGGCCCTCAAAGCCACTTCAGAACTGAACTGGTCCCTAAAAAAATAGGCTTTTGAAATTTTCTTAAAAATTTGAGAAATTGCTGCTAAACTTCTAAGCCTTGTAACGTCCTAGAAAAATAAAAGGATGTTCAAAAAACAATGCCAATCTAAAGTAGACATATGGGGGATGTTAGCTAGTAACTATTTTGTGTGGTATAACTATCTGTCTTACAAGCAGATACTCTCTCGAGAATACGCTGTGTCTGCACTGCCAGAAGCTGGGCGTTGTGAAGAGAAGTGGATGATACTTCTCATCAGAGCGCCCAGCTAGTAAAAGTATTAAAAACTCCCCGATGTACGCACATAATACACGCCCACTTGGACTTTTACTTTTAAACACACCCACTTGGACTTTTGCAAGCCTCATTTGCATAACTACAAAAATGGTCATAACTTGGCCAAAAATGCTCGTTTTTTAAAAATAAAAACGTTACTGTAATCTACATTAAAGAGGCTCTGTCACCAGATACTGCAAAGTCCAATATGTCACGAGAAAACAATCTCAGAATCGCTTGCAGAGGTAAAAGCATTCCCAAGTTATTACCACATATAGTAACACACGTCAGATTTAAAAAAATGGGGCTGAGTCATATGGTCCAAAAGTGGCTGCGTCCTTAAGGGGTTAAAGCATATCTCAATGTCTGTGCATGTGCTGTGCCCTGTAATGATAAAATATCGGGAAGATCCTCTTCTCATTAACAAACCTTTCCTTGTGTCCAGCATGCAGCTAGATAAAGATATGCATAAAGAAATCTGTCTTTACTGAGCGGTGCCGTGCGCGTGGATGTTTGAGATGATCATGTCTGACACCTGTGTGTTTTTGCATTAAAATTATCGGAATAAGCAGTGCCAAAATTCTGCACACCATCACAGACCCACAGTTCAAACCCAGTTGACTGGCCCCATCTCGGCCAGCTGGCATTCTTCCACTAGCGGATTTCAGCTAGACATTCATTGAGATTTGATCATGAATCCTGGTATCTGCTCGGAGATTAGAGGTTCTTCCATACTGATCCCAGCACAACAGTTGAAAAAAGCTTCGTACCTTAAATAAATGTAATAATCTTTACGTTTGTCAGTTTTGCACGGTTATTCATACCATCCAAGGAGTTTTTGCTGGTCTTAGGCGTTGTACAAGAGGCTGTGGTTACCATAGAAACAATAATGAAAAAGTGGCACTAGATTGCATGTCTCGCTGCTAAAACGATCTTATTTGCGTACTCTTCCATGTGATGCCGTTATCCTGAGCCGTCCATGGGGTCATTATAAGTCGTGAATGGGACTGTGCCACAAGCCATGCTGGGGATGAATGGGGCTCTTTATTTCAAGCTGGATTCTGCCGTGTGCATTCCTAAAGAGATGGCTGGAGAGGAGCGTGTGAGTGGATGTCTGAGGTGTGCAAATCTCCTTAGAGGTGAAATAATAAACATAAGATATTTCAGTTATGTGAGAGCTCTTCATAAGACTGGGCTGGAAGTTTTCAGGCTATGGACACCTTTGACATGGGAAAAAATATGTTTACATATATCAGTGGTCACGTGGAATTACAAAAAGTTGCATTAAGTTTAGAGCTGCAATCTCCATTCCTTCAATAATTTTCAGATCTTTTGATATTCAGTTTGCAACCTGCTTCTACATTCAGACTTTGTAATACTTGCTGGATGTGAGATCAGAGCTAGTGAAGGCAGCAGCATCCTGGACACACAGATGTATCATCACAGCTTCATCCCTGTACTGCTTCCTTCTTCTACAGCATAGGAGTGATCTCTTCTCCCATATGCTGACACATACTGATCCTGCCTGTGTTATCTCTCCCACGTTCAGATTCCGCCATGGGTTCTCGCCTCACTTTCTACACTGATGCTGCCTGTGTGATCTTTCCCCCTGCAGATACTACCATGGATTCTCTCCTTTTTTACCCTGCTACTGCCTGTGTGATCTCTCCACCTGCGGACTCTGAGAGATATCCTCTTTCTCTAATAAAGTTTACGCTTTGTGTACATCTTCCTCCCCTATATGCTGGTATCACTGAGAGGGGGAGAGCAGATTACATCCGCCCTGAGACAGTCGGCCATGAATAAGAGTTGCACAGACTTTACTGCAGCAAAGTGGTAGAAAATGTTTAATGAAGACTATTTAGTTGATGCAAATTTGCATTTAGGAAGCAAATAATCAGCAAAAAAAAAACAACCCATGAGTGCACCATTTTATATAGCCGTTAAGTCCTACTAAGGCTCCTCGTCCCTTCTCATATCAGTGACAGTTTTGCCTTGAGGTGAAGATCTTGATAATCTGAGACGGATGTGTTGCTAGGGACCCATAGAAAACTGTTGTTAGGCAGTTTATCCCTAGCAACAAGACTGCCAGACATGACCTAAACTGTCCTCTTTATAAAGTGTTGTAGTAGGGTTTGCACATTATTTGTAAATGCTCTATATAATGCTTATAATTGTCATATAGTTTTATATTTCAGCTCTATTTCTTTAGCATTAGTTTTGTCCCTTTCAGGAGTCAGGACCCTCCCTGTCATGTCCAACTGAGAGCAGATGTTGGCACGTTCCATGCCTTCTCCTTCCCAAACTATGCACCGTTTTTATAGGAAAAGTGTAAAGCTACAAGTGGATAAACCCTCTATTAATCAGAAGAAGACATAATAATCAAATCTAGTTTATTTAAAGTTAGCCGGAAGAATTGTCACGCAGGAGTCGTAGTGTAAATAATATCTCCAGGCTTCTTAAACAAATATCTTGAGATCCTTGTGTATCTTCTACTGAGCAGCTGCTGGTGACTTCACAGAGGTGAGAAAACAAACAAATAAAATACGGGAATTCTCCGTCCCAGTGACGTATATGTCTGGTGGAGCTTTCAGTGGATACACATGATGATCAGTTGCTACAACACAACTAGAAAGTACTGGTCCAAGTGATAGATCCATTCCTTTTGGCACATTTTGGAAAGGGATTGTCTCCAGACAGCAGTTATTTCTATGGTCATATTGTGTCAACACTAATATGGGGGCCTTTTTATTTATTTTTTGTGTAAAGTTTTTCCTGTTGCAAATACTTTTTAAAACAACAGCTCAAATGATTGTTGCACGTTGCCACATGTGAGACCCTGTACGGTGGCACAACGTGTGCCACATCATGGTGTTTCCATGAGGCACCGTATTCTCCCTGTGGGTGCAGTCACACATGGAGTTTGCTTTGCAGAATATTTTTCCCATATAATTACGTAGTAACGTTTTCCACTGTGGAAATGCGAGGCAGATACACCACTTGTCGCTGCACCCATGTCTTTCTGTATGAATCCATGAGAAAAAAGGAGGTGCACGAGGTACTATATGGCCCGTGGCAGGCTATAGGTCCCGTATAACTGATACGGGAATCTGCAACATGTCCATGCGCAGGATCTTTTGATGTTGGCACCTGCCTTAGGATAACATTCTGTGCAGTTTGTAACATATCTGCAGGTATTATGTTCTACGAGAAGAGATGCTGGGCAAGACTATCGTTTTTGGGTTGGACAGCTCTCTCTGTATCAGTGTGGATACAAAACCGCTATACTAAACTAAGAAGATGGGGATCCCAGTCTTCCGGGAGACAGCAGAATGTGTTAAGAATATTGCTCCCTCTTAGGCAGGCAGCCACCTCCGCAGAAAGTTGCCACCTGGGATTGACTGTAACTAATAGATGCACGTGCATTACTGCCGTCCAGGGCAGGACTTACTGTCTCTGGCCAAGTGATTGGCTGAACCCCTATTACATATACGCTGGATCCTGACCCCCCACCTTGCTGTATGTCGTGCATGTTTCTGTAATGCTGCAGCTGCCTGCCTGCTAAAGATCAATGTGCTCGACATGTGACTTACTCAGTTTCTTATTTTTTTTTCTTTATATATGATATCATGTCCTGCATGCAAAACTAATTAAGGTCTAGTTCACACTGAGTCTTTGAACACTGATGCGGAAACAGTGCCAAAAAATGGACGAAGTCGCCTCCTAGTTATTTCAAGTGGAGGTGGAGGCAGTTTTTTTTCCCCTACATGCTTTTTCTTCCTGCGGTTCCATCTTTGACCTCTTATTGAAATCAGTGGGAGACAGAGAAAGCGTTTTTCGCTGTTATTTTTTTGCCCGCTGTGCTCCATGGCTGCGGCATGGGTTCCGTTGGCCCTTTCCGTCTTGGGAACCCATGAACGGAATCCAAACTGAAACAAACACAAACCATAGGTTTCTGTTTCCATCACCATTGATTTCAAGGGTGACTGATTCGGTGCAAATGGTTTCCGTTTGTCACTGCTGTGTAAGGGTTCCGTTGTAATGAATGAATAGCGTAGTCGACTGCGGTATTGATTCTGGCAAAATAACGTAACCCTTACTCAACGGTGACAAACGGAAACCATTGGCACCGGATCCGTCACCATTGGAATAAATGGAGATGCTAAAGGAAACCTGTGGTTTCTATTTGTTTCAGTTTGGATTCCATTTATGCGTTCCCCTGATGGAAAATTCAGACGGAACGCATAAACGGAGTCCCGACGCAGATGTGAACGAAGCCCTTGATATTATTTGCAGACGCGAAGAGGTTATACATTTGTTTATTGAGGGTACGTTCGTTCGCACACACACACGCACTTTCTCCCTTTTTTCAGGTCTTACATTTTTTATTTTTTTTGGGAGGTATGAAATGGCCGTTGCCATTAGTAGTCATGACAAATAAGGTTGCCATGGTAACTGCAAATGACAGTAGAATAGAAAGTCGGCAGCAGTGTGGATTTTCTGCACATTGATTTGATTTTATAATTAAACATAAATTGGTTATTGATTTAAAAAAAATAATAATTCTGATTAAATGGCCAAAACATTTCTTATATGTCCAGCTGGACGTTCATTTTATAATCCGCGTTCTTCCGGAACCGTTCCAAACAAATGAAGAAGAAATAAAGTGTCGTGTTCTTGATGCAGGAACTGAGTCACTTTCTGTGACATTTAGAAAACAGGCAAATCTTCGCATTTTATACTATTTTAGTAAATTTTTCTGAAAATTTTGTATCAATATACTCTTAGATGTTGTATCCAAGTGACTTCCGTGCATAAATACACCGAGGCGACACGGTGATGTTTTGTTAGGTAGCCGCAATAGGCAAGATCTCTGTGTTTCGGGACATGGACTAGTTGCCATTATGTGTGGTGTTAGCGATGTTCGTTGGAAGGCGTTATCGGGCGAGCATATGGCCTGAAGACAGAGGAGAGAACCGAGCTACTGCCTATCGAAATCCTCATGCGTCTGATTTTTCCAGAGGAAATATCCGATTTAGATTTATATAAGATTCTGCGGTAGAAATACAATTCTGACCCTCAGATTTCTGCCACGGTTTTGCAGTACAAACAGCCGTGTTTCTGAACACACACTAGCCATTCAATGGGAATAATCTGCGTGGGGTTACCCGACGCCATTTTCGCTGCAGAATACGCAGTGGAAACTGTCAAGAAGTGATGTCACTTTTTTCTTTTCTTTTTTTAGCGAGGTGATTTGCAACTCCAGCCGCTAAAAATTCTACCCCGTATGAATAACGCGGCGGTTTCCCATTACAGACAATGGTAGGCTTTTTACAAGCAGAATTCACGCTGATTACAACATGGAAAATGGGTTGGAATCGGCGTGAAATTTCCGCCACGTGGACAAAGCTAATGAAAGGTGTATTTATGGTTTTAGCAAATAAAGCTTACTCCTTGTACAATGAAAAGTAATACCGTTTTGTAATATACTTTTCTATAGCCATTACTCTTGATTTTAAAGATCTCTGCTTGCATTCATTCAATAGAAACCTTTATTGTTTAGACTCTGTTCACATAAAAGCCACGACGCTGTTCTGTCCGTCGTATGGATCGCAACGGCACCTGATAGATAATGGGGTCCGTCGGGGTATTGTAGTTTCTTTGGTATTAGCAGCGAGACTAGTGCTACATGCTGCAATATTCTTGCTGTCGAATCTGACTACTGCCGACAGGCTCAGAGCGGCTGTGTCAACGTGGCTTTGGTTACAGGGGATAAAAATCAGTCCTGGTCACATGATGATGTCACGGTTGAAGGGATTATTACAAGACGCGGCTCTGATAATTGTACTGTAACGAGCCATGCACCTCTGTGTTCATCGCGTCACCAGGAGATATTTTTACCCTTTAAAAGTAAAGAAGCAAGCAGAGATCTTGAAAACTGTGATGAATTGCTACGGGCAGTATATTAGTAAATTGTATAACTTCACTATATATATGTATACGTTTTATTTGGTGTAATTTGAGGCAAACTACTGTAGCCTCTACACTCCTAGTCCAATCTCTAAGCTAAACTCCAAATTGTCATATTTACCAATATACTTTATGTTCACACACACATATATATATATATATATATATATATATATATATATATATATATATAATGTGTGTGTGTTTGTTTCTATCCACCCATGTATGCGTTAGTATAAAATATTCAGAATCTCTATCATTGGCGTATCTCATCTCTAGTTCTGTTGATCAGTTGGGTAGTATACAAGGACGTGTTGTCTTTTTATAGTGTGTTATGCCCTTTGGTGTTTAGATTGGCATAAAACCCCATGTATCAGCGATCTGCGGTGTTCTTATTACTTCAGCGTGCACAGGAACGTTCCCACAATTGTAGCCGTGTAATAGTTTCCAGCCAGCAGTGTGGGCAGCTTCCAAATGTCTTTGTCGAGTGTGAGGAGTGGGAGCTTTTTTTGCATTGAATTGGGAAGGTCATGCTTTGGCCCTTGTCAGCTCTTGCTGAGTCTTTATTTCCAAATCCTTGCCTTTTGCATCATTCTATGAAACCGCTATTGGCGCCCTTTGAATCAATGCTGCCTGCTGAAAGGCCTCCAAAGTAAAAATACATTTTTCCTTCTGCCATATCCTGTCTTCTATCAGAAGTTATTTTTGTCCCTGGTGGAATGTGAATCACACAACGTTCATGTCATGTGGCGAGTGTATAGGAAGGAATAAATGTCTGGCGTATATTAGAACTATATAAATGTAATTAGAAACATTGCGCGGGTGCGGATTTGGGAGATATTAAGCCTTTTTTTAAAGTAAATATTGTAACAAACGTAACTATTTTTGCTGTTTATTGCTAAACCTCCCTCTGTAGGAGACCTGTCCACCCTTTTCAGTAATGTTTGTACCTGCTCTTCTGTATAACCGGTGATGCCCACTCACTTCTGAATTTTTACTGTTCTAATCACACCCTGGTCACGCCCTCGCCCCTCTGTCACCGTCCCTCGCCCCTCTGTCACATCATCACTCGCCTCCCTATATAACGCAGTATCGGTTTCTGTCTCATGGCCATATCAATGGGTTTGTTCACCCCTTTGCTGGTTCCTGTGCCCTCGCCTTATTACCTTACTCTATTTAGGATTTCACGTCGCTGACCTGGATTGTTTGACCTTGCTGTTGTTCTTGAGCCCCTTACCTTGGATTGTGTTTGACCTTCCTGTATTGCCTGCTCCCCCGCCCTCTGCTTGCCAGTCTATTCTTTGGATCATCCTTTAGTAACTTGCTTTGGTATATCTTTGCCACATAGAAAGACTGCCTTGGAACACCGTGACTTGCCAGCTTCGTGCTGCAAAGTCCATATCTCCTCATGGACCTTCTTACCAGGGACCCACGGCGGTCCCTAGTGAATACCAGAAGTCCTCTCGGTCAGCCAGTCCTAACTCCAAGTATCATCTACAGGACTCACATTCTCATTAAAAAGATATTTTATTAGGGAATTATGAGCACTCCCCCCCCCCCCCCCCCCCCATGCATTGTAAGACCATAGTGTTTTTCTGGTCCACAAATTCCCAGACCGTGGTCCGTATTTTGAGGATGAAATGTCATCGGTAGTGCATCCTTGTGTCATCAGTAAAATGATTGCCCGGGAGCCTGGACCACAAAAAGATAGGACATGTCGTATAGCGGCCGCATTTTGCGGTCCAGGCTAGTTGAACTGAATATACACAGTCATTTTTTTTTGCAGGAGCTTTCAGGCAGATTTTGACCTGCCTGCAAATTATCGCGCCGGTTTTTGCCATGGAGTGCCACGGCCAAAATCACAGTGTAAAACGCTTTCTCTGCCTCCCATTGCTTTCAATGGGAAGTCAGAGGCAGAACTGCCGCGGGAAAAAAAAACGCTGTGGTTTCCGCGTCAAATATCATCGTAAAAAAAAACTGTGTGAACCAGGCCTAACACTCCAATACATCGTTGTCCAGTTGGTCCAGCTCTCCCCTCATACCTCTACCGCCTCTCCCCTCTGCCAATCCCTTTACTGGCTACTCATTGCCCAGCAAACAAGGACATACAAGGCTGTACGCAAGCTTTCCCCTCCCAACATCTCTGCCCTAATCTCCCAATATCTCGCCACACGTAATCTCTACTCCTCACATCATTGTCTCCCGTGAATCCCCAATACTCTGGAACTCGCTATCCCAGCAGATGGGACTCTCCCACCATCTAAACCTGAAAAGATTACACCTCCAATAGCCCTGCCACCGCTAACCAAATGTAGAAGCATCATCTACCATCACCTTACATAGTTACATAGTTAGTACGGTTGAATAGAGACACAAGTCCAACCAAGGGATGGGAAAAAGGGAAGGAAAAAGTTCTACACTTTGACATAGGGGCTGATATTTTTTAGTTCTAGGAAATTATCGAAGCCTTTTTTAAAGCCACCCACTGTCCCTGCTGTGACGGCTCCTGCGGTAGGCTATTCCATAAATTCACCGTTCTTACAGTAAAGAAGGTTTGTCGCCTCTGCAGGTTGAACCTTTTTTTCTCCAGACGGAGGGAGTGCCCCCTTTGTTTTTTGAGGGGGTTTTACGTGGAACAGGATTTCACCATATTTTTTGTATGCGCCATTCATATATTTATATAAGTTAATCATGTCCTCCCTTAGTCGTCTTTTTTCAAGGCTAAATAGGTTTAGTTCTTTTAATCTTTCCTCATAACTTAGATTCTCCATGCCCCTAATTAGCTTCGTTGCTCTTCTTTGTATTTTTTCTAACTCCAGGGCATCCTTTCTATGAACTGGAGCCCAGAACTCGACTGCATATTCTAGATGAGGCCTCACTAATGCTTTGTAAAGTGGTAATATTACATCCCTGTCCCGCGAGTCCATGCCTCTTTTAACCTTCTACTTCTTCCCCTTGTAGACTGTAAACCCTTGTGGGCAGGGCACTCTCTCTCCTCCTGTGCCAGTCTGTTACCCTATAAGCTCATGTTTATTGTACTTGTTTATAATTTTTCATGTTATGTATTTAATCCTCTTCTGTATTTCAAATATACAGCGCCCTGGAAGTTGCCGCTATAAAATAAATAATTGTCACATACCCACTTACATTGCCCGGTGAGTCAGTGGAGACCTCCGCCTGTTCCAATCACCAAATATATATAGTCTTGTCTTGCAGAAAAATAGAACGTTTTCTCCAGCTCACCAATCTTGGTGTTCCGATCCCAGGTATGCCCACAGATCCTCGAGGTGGCACGCGGTTAGATCATAATAGGAAGGAGGAAAAATTTTGATCCAGCGCGGAGTTTAAAAGTAAAATCTTCCACTTTATTGAAAAAAAACATTTAAAACTTACACAAGCACAGAGGGGTGGATGCACAGAGCCTACGCGTTTCAACCTGCAATTATTAAGACCAAGTGAATCGGTTGAAACGCGTAGGCTCTGTGCATCCACCCCTCTGTGCTTGTGTAAGTTTTAAATGTTTTTTTTCAATAAAGTGCAAGATTTTACTTTTAAACTCCGTGCTGGATCAAAATTTTTCCTCCTTCCTATCAGTCTTGTCTTGTGTAAGGGATTGACTTCTAAGGCCCTGTTCACACAGTTTTTTGCAGGCAGAAGTTTTCTGCCTGCATGTATTTCTTTGCGTTTTTTTCCCCCCACGTTTTTCACCTGCAGCCATTGAAGCTAATGCATTGACTGTGGGTTTTTTCTGCCTCCTATTGATTCAATCGGAGGTCAGAGGAGAAAACCGTGGCAAGAAATGACATGCTGTTGTTTTTTTTTTTTTTACCCGGAAGCAGCCAAAAGCCGCCCGGAATAAAACGCCTCTACCTCCCATCGAAATCAATGGGGGCGATTTCGGACATTTTTTGGTGCTGGTTCAGATGTGGTTTGCGCATCAAAATCCGCGCCAAACAACTCAGTGTGAACTGACCCTAACTGTATATATCTCTTGACAAGGCATCCATCAAAAGGAAAGATTTGGGATAGTATATTTGCTTCATTCTTGAAATCCATTTTTGGTTCTGGATTGGTGAAATTCAATTAATTCCAAACTCATTTAGTCCACAATTTTGGACCCGTGCCTGATGGCCATTACATTTCCCAACGGTCCAGCACTGAAACTGGGGTTTTTGATAGTTGGGCTTGGACTGCTGCCCTCTTACTTGCACATTTCGCTGCTTTGAGGATCTCTTTTGCGCTTGCTGTTTTAGGCAGTGCTGTTTTAGGACAGTGCAGATTTGTTGCATGTATTTTAAGCCAAGATCAGGAACGGAACCTAAACCGAAAAAAATTCTAAATGAAGGCCCTCTCCTCGATCCAATTCTGGTTTTGGCCTGAAATCTTCATGCAATATCTGCATCATCTCTGCACTGTGTGTACAATGTATTAGTCTATTGCTCCCACTAGGAACCAAAATGAACTTTCATCTGTTTCCCAGGCTGTAGACTTCTGAAAAGCACAATCTGCATTCAGATGACGGATATGCAGCCTAATATAGGAACGCATCTTCAGCTGTAAGGAGCAAAATGAAAACTATGTTGGAAAATTGTTTGAGCAGCATAATTTATTCTTATCTTGTAGTTTTACTAAATGTGAATTTCTGCTTTAGCGAACCCAGTAGACCACGCATAAGGAAACACATGATCTGAGACTGTAGGATCGGTAAAGAGAAAAATGAATGTAATGAATTACAATTTGATGCTCCGTCTTCTACTATAGTGTCCTTCAGATACATGCTTGAATGTTTCCTTATCTCTCATTAAAAAAAAGTGAGGATCCGTGCGCATGTGTGGTCGCCTCTCCACTTATTCTCCGTCTGGAAATAGTTACCCCTGTTCTTGATATAGATGTGCGGGTCTCAGAGCTGGCACCTGCATCTATCAGATCTTGATGGCATATCCAGTGGATATGCCATCAATATCTGAGATGGGAATACCCCTTTTAAAGGGGTTGGCAAGGATTAAAAAAAAAAAGGTCTGCTTTCTTCCAGAAACAGCGCCACTGCTGCCCACAGGATGTATTGTAGTATTGCAGCTCAGCCACATTCACTTCAAACTAGCTGAGCTACAGTACCGGACACAGCAACAACAAGCACAGTAGTATGGCAGGTGACTACTCCAGTCGTTCCCACTCCTGTGCATTGTCCTCCAGCTGCATGTTGATTATGTGCTACCAGGCCCTGAGGAAACAGCCATTTGTTCCAATGGGGCGAGGGTTAGGCCCTGTTCACACAGAGTTTTTTGACAAGTTTTTTGACGCGGAGACAGCGTCAGAAAACGCGCCAAAAAAAGGCCGAAAATGACTCCCATTGAAGTAAAATACGCTTGCGGTAAAGAGAAGCGACATGCCCTATCTTCGGGCGTTTACGCCTCTGACCTCCCATTGACATCAATGGGAGGCAGAGAAAGCGTATTTCGCTGCATTTTTGCCCGTGGCACTCAATGGGCGCGAGCGAAAAACGCGGCAACCGGCGTGCAGGCAGATGAAAATCTGCCTGCAAAAAACTCTGTGTGAACTCCGACTTCTTAGATAATAGATACATTTTTAATCAATATAATATTTTGAGATGGTTGTTTTGAAGAGGGAAAGGCTGACAGATGACTTTGCCTTCGTCACCAAATTTTTTTTCCTCACCCTATTTGACTCGCCCTATTATATTCTTTTATAAGACATTCTGCATATATTTTCAGTGAACACTAAACCAAGGAGCACTGTACATACTACAGATGAATAATTTCCATTAAATACAAACGTTACGCGCCTCAAGTCAGATAAAAGCGTTTGCTGATGGCTGTGCCTTCAGGAACCTGTTGAGAGGGCCACAAAAAGAACCCTTATAATAGTTCCTTTGAAACAGATTTGAAGCTATCCTTGAGCCAAAGCCGGCTTGAATGCTGACCAAAAAACAGGAAAAAGTCTAGGCCTTCGAGAAACGATTAGCATGTCAAAGCCGCTTCTTTTCCCAGCGTCTAATCAGGCTTTCTTCTTCATTGTGTATGGGAGGACGCTTTCACACAGAAGAGACATCTGTGCAATGCTTCAACCTTTTTTAGGGGAAGGAAAGATAGACAATACCTCCCAGGGTTAGGGATGTGGGCCATATCCTATAAACCCTTTTAAGCAACACATTCGGCCCTGGCGCACTGCTGCTCAGTGTTTTGTGGTCACCACAGGCAGCCAGATGGTTAACGATGCCGAGCCTTTAATAGTGAGACCCCACATACTGTCGAGAGGGTGACTGCAAGAATATTCCAAGGATACGCCGTAATCTCGCAGCTTGTCATATCACCTGATTCATAGAATTCTACTAATTGCCGCAGCATGTCATAAATGTGCCACACACCGAGAAAAACTGCGCCTAATGCAGAGTGGTGTTAAAAAGAATGATTTTGTGACGGCATACCATGAAAATAAACGATTGTTTTTTATTTTTTACATTTATGTAGATATTCTGACTTGTAATGGGAAATTAACAGCATTTTTGGAATTCTTATATGTGCTGTGCAGGAAGTTGTTGGTTCTTACAATGCTCTTTGATCTTTGGGAATGCCTTTTACTAAATGTTCCAGCAAAAATCCATGGCTGCCAGCGCAAGGACTTGAACTATGAATACTGTTTACAGGATCTACTGTCGACATCATAGGGCATGGGGTTCATCAGTAGTTGAAGTGTAATGTTTTTACTGGAAAATCAAAATTTCATATACCCCATATCATAGTTTGGATATTTCCAATTCTTTTCAGTTATTTATTGTATACTTGGGTGCACATATTGTCTAGTTATCCATTTATGGTAAGAAATTACTGCTGCCTCTAGACATTCGGTTACTCTTTGGCCATTTGTTATTTCTCCTAAGATAGTGCCTGCGTTGGACCTTCTGTTGGGCACTCCTTCCGCCTGCCTATGTTAAAATACACGTGCACATATTTACGGAAGGATCTTGTTGCAAGTGTTATGCTTTAGATTTGTAGCAATTGAAAGGCTGTTTTCACACCTGCGTGGCAAAAGCCCCGGTAAAATAGAGCGGCATTCAGTGCTATTTTGTCCATTAAAATGACGGACACCATGATGGATATCCGACAGAACCAATTAAAGTCAATGGATACTCTCCGTCGCCAATGGTGTCCGTCATGTGACGGATTTGGCATTTCCATTATTTTCTTTCTAGTCCTATGACGGAACAGTATAACGGAAATAATGTTGTAGAAGTAAACAAAGCCTAAAAAACAAAACAAAGGCGTTTAGGTGCTCTACAACCCCTCTGTTTTGTGATCAATGTCGTCAGAACATAGGTAACATTCCCTTATAATACATTTTGGAAATTTTTTGTAAATTCGTTTTCTCAACACCTTGGTCAGATAGTATTCCAGGAAGACCACAACATGCAAAACAGATAAAAACAAGGACATTTATACAAAAACACAGAAAAAGGCCATACTTACAAATGGACACAGCCAGGTCAGAAACGCTGATGAAGGCGAGTGAGCAGGTGCTTTAAATAATAATAGCCACTCCCACTAGTCTTGAGGGGAGTGGTGTGTGGTGCATGGGATGTGTAGTAAGAAATAATAAATGAATAGTGTATATGCAAGTGTAATAATGTAAGTGAAATATAGGGGGCAGTAATGAGTAAAGTGCCTAAAAAATAAATGAATAATGGGATGCAAGTGTGTGAAACATGGAGGGATAGTGTGTAAGTCATGAGGCGCAACGTGTGTAGCCAGGTAGAAGCCTATTTGTGATGCCTTGATAATTCATAGAGCGGGCTACCCTGCTTGCTATGCCAAACAACAACACACCATGCTCTCCCAGCATCAAAGACCCGGCTGTGTCCAAAAGAAGCGAATATAAGTAATAATGAAAAATACCTGGGGTATTAGTGATCATTTTGGCCAAAAGGACGCAAGCTCACAATCCACGACAAGGATCCCCAGACTTGCGAGTCCCTAAGACCACAACATGGTAGAAAAAGGAAGACAAATGTCTGTGTTTTCTTCGTCATCTGGAGAAGACTTGTTGAGCATGCTTAGTATTTTGACTGTGTGGAAGCTCCATGGTCTGAATGGTCCGAAATACCCCATGAACAGGTTTTTCCCACTCGTCTAAATTAGGGTCTACGCTGTGTATTTGGTGATGGGTTCTCCTGAGAATTTCCACTGATACAAAATATGAGGCTTTCAGCCATCTCTAGGAGAACCAATCTGAACTGGTTGGCCAGACGTAATTGACATTTGTGTTTGGTTTGCGTTTTATTTGTCTAGACATCATGTAGTCCTTTACATTATGCAGGCGCTAATGTTAGGAAGTGTTTGTGAGCGCACGGCTTCCATCACTCGGCTTTCACCAATCATTTATCCATTACGTTCTGAGCACTTTTTCAGTAATGTGAATAATGAGTCTAGTAGTCCCAGTTGTTCTCTTTTCTATTAGGTTGACAGTCTGTCATTGAGACCTGTAAGTGTTCCTCTGTTTGCCGTAGCTATGTACACATCTACAATTCACGTAGGTCATTCGCTCCTCTCCTTTCTTTTAAACTTTTTACTTATCTGCACATTGTAGAGGCAATTATCTTTCTTGCTAGACATTTTTGCAATAAACGTCTCGCGAGCGGGTGTAAAATGACCATCACCAAATTTTTGGGCCGATGGTCTTCTCTCTACGGTTGGCATCATACATATCATTTATCGGTTTGTACGTTTTTTTTTATGCCCTTTGTTACAGTAACATTTGTTGAGCAAAAGACTTGATGTATAGAGGAGTGCATAATCTGTAAACTTCAGCATTGCCTTGTGAATCACCACCTTTTATCACCATGACTTTTTTAGGTCCAAATTCTGTGCTTATTTTCTTAATATATCTTTATTGCAGTCAGAGCTCTATATCCCCAGGCTTGGTGCAAGTCCTAGCAACTATGATGCTAGGAGCCCGGCTCCCTGCAGTGTGTTCGCTCCGGGAAATGCGTCCGACACACGGACCGTATATCCCGGACCGAACACGCTCGTGTGAATTAGGCCTTAGGCTGATGATGGGCTCATAGGCGCTCTATGTGAGTCTGCCCACCCTAAGGACTCATTTAGACGAGCGTGTTCTGCATCTGTGTGCTGTCCTTTGAAATAACTGACAGCACACGGACCCATACAAGTTACTAGGGCTATTCAGACATGCGTGATTTGTCCGTTGCGTGAAACTCCCCGCGTGTCCTATATTGGTCAGTTTTTGCGGACCTTGTGGCCTATTGATGTCTATTGGTACGTGAAAAACACGGACAGCACACGGACGACATCTGTGTGCTGTCTGTGTTTCACACATCAGTTACTAAAGAAATGCAGAGAAATTTTAAAAAAAATGCTTGCAGAGGATAATCACGGACGTGAAAAACGGATGCCACACGCAAAGCAGACGGATGCCACACGCAAAGCAGACAGATGCCACACTGACATGAAATGCAGGAGATACGGTCCGTTTTTTGCGCACCCAAATCTGACAGGGTTGTGTGAATGTAGCCTTAGGTGGAGAGTTAATCACACTCGAAGGTGCAGAGAGCTCGGCTAAGTGTTACTGCCCAGTCATTTCAGCTATGTGGGGTCTCCGCACCCAGTCCCCACTGATCAAATCTCCTGATATGTCTCTCTGACATATATCAAGATTTTTGCGACAGTACAGGTATTCTTCAACATTAAACTCGGTGTGAACTGACCCTAAGAAGTCAAAAGTTTTAACTTACTAGGTACAGTGATAATTCCATATTTTGTAGTCTTGATTAATCTGCGTAGAGATCAGAAAGAACAGGCGATCATGTGGACAATCTCATTCATGTTACATCTATCCATCTAAAAACGGCAAGTAGCCGGCTGAAGAGAATGCGCTCGCTGTGTGCTCTGTAGGAATAATTGGGCGCTGATAAGGCATTTCCACTTGTTAGATCATCAGCATGAAAACATTGCTTTTGGCTTAGAATGAGATGATGTGGCAGTCTTAGGAGATGATCTGTTGCTTCTGCTTCTCCTTAACCAGTAGCTTCTCATCACTGTCATTTAATAAGACCTGCAAAGAAATGAACCGTGAATCGATTCTGTCATGAAGATCTTTGTGGGAGAAATCCTCTAGGGTCACTTGTATGTTCTTCCACCGAGACTCCAAGTCTTTATCCGCTGTGCAGGTCATGTTTTATGAAGAATGAATGTATGGATGCTGACCTATGGGAGGGCTGGAAGGAACGCTTCCTGAAAGCTCAGGGTTTCGGAGATATTTAGGAGTCTTGTGTAGTTGATGTTTCCATATGTTAATGTACATAGAAATAGTAATCTTTCTGGCTTCCTTGAAGGTGGTACAGTAAGTGAAGCTGTAACTGAGACACAGTACAAATTACCAGAATAGGTGGTTGTCCATTAGAAAAAAAAATATTTCTGAAACCGCGCCACACTCTTGTCCATGGGTTATGCCTGGTATTGCAGCTAGTCCACATTCATTGTCTGCTTAGCGCAGAAGGTGTTGGTATGTAGTCGCTTGCCAAAAGTTCCAAGCACTAGAATTTGTTCATCATTTTTGAGAAAGGGGGTGCCCTGTTCAGGACCCTCCTCTATTAGTCACAGCAGAGGACGGCTATGTTTTTAAGGGCACAAAATGTCAGTGCATTACACTGACAGCCCATTGATTTCAGCTAATCACTGGGGGTCCCAGCAGCAGGACACCCTGTGATCAGTTTATCATCAAAGGACCAATCTAACAAAAAGAGATGGTCAATGGGAAGTGCACTTTATAGAACATTATGACTTCATTCCCCCTCTGAGGTCCATGAATAGCTGCAGCAAACTAAACCTTGTCCATCACATTGAAATCCTCATGTAGTGCAACTTTATGCAATACAAAGCGGCATGTCACATCCCATTACACAAGAGTTTTTATAATACTGGAGTTGTGTAGTAGCGCTATGTAAACAGATTGGGACGGACAGTGTCCTTTACTTTCCAGCCTCACTAATTTGTAATATTATGGCACCGCTCCTCATTAGATAGTACGCTCAGCTGTTTATCAGAAATCTCTATCCTATCCTAAAAGTGATGGGAACAGACTGGAACAGCTGCAATGTCAACCTGTCATCAACCAGTCGACTGCGCTATTGATTCCTTCAAAAAAAACGGTAACCTGACGGAATGGTGACAAACGGAAACCATTAGCAAGGTTTCTGTCACCATTGAGATCAATGGTGATGCAAACGGAAGCTAAGGTTTCCGTTTGCCTTTTCCGCTGAGGGGTTCACCCAACGGAAAGCTCCGACAGAACCCCTCAACAGAAAGACAACGCTGATGAAAACAAGCCCTTAACAGGTGGGCTGTCCTGCAGGGGAAGGAAATGATAGACACACACTTGTATTTGCACCCTGTGTCCTCCTGGCCTATAAAAGCCTATAAAGTGGTAGCTAGAAGTGTTGTGTTTCTTTTTTATGCCTAGGCTAATGACACACATAGATGCCTACATATTAAAAATTATCCACTCGTAGTAGTAAAATACAGAATAAGAATAGTATTCAAGAATGTGATTGAGGGCTTATTCAGACGAACGTTTAATACGTCCGTGCAACGCGCGTGATCTTCACGCGCCTCGCACGGACCTATGTTAGTCAATTGGGCCGTTCAGACTGTCCGTGATTTTCACGCATCACGCACCCATTGAAGTCAATGGGTGCGTGAAAACCGGACGCACTTCCGTGTGCCGCGAGCTACAGTAGTCAAAACCTATGAATGAAAACAGAAAAGCACCACGTGCTTTTCTCTTTACAAACAGAGTGTCATAATGATGGCGGCTGCGCGAAAATCACACAGCCACGCATCATATGCTGCGGACACGCGGAGCGGTTATGGACCTTTTGCCCGCGCAAAACGCCGCGTTTTTTGTGTGCGCAAAACGCACACGCTTGTGTGAATCCGGCCTGATGCAACTGTGATACTAGGCTTCAGGTTGCACAAGAGTCGCAGTGAATGGAGACCACGCCAGTCCTACAGCGTTCTACGTTTATTTCTAATACCATGAGAAAAGGCACAAATCACTTGATATATGGCTCATAACCCGTCATGGTCTTAAAGAAGCACTCCAGCTTTTATTTCTTCTATCACTAGATGCCTATCCCCTTCCCCAATATATACTCTGCGAGTATTACCTGATTTAGTTATTCCTTTCTATCTGAATTATTCTTTTAGTTGGGTCATGTGACCTTGCTCTCACCTGATAATTTAATTAACTGCTGTCGATTTTGAGAGTCAGCCTCCTCACTTCCTGACTTATGGACTGTACCAAACTGGTTCCCCACAGAGGGGGATACAGAAACTTATGTAACCAACTACTGATGAGCAGACACATGACTGTCATACAGTTATAAGTAAGGAGACTAAACTGCAAGCTCCTTCATTATAACTGTATGATAGCCCTACGTCTCTCTCTGTTTCTGGATCTCCTCTGTGGAGAATCTGTTTGGTACAGTCCATAAATCAGGAAGTGAAGAGGCTGACTCTTATCTACATTAACTGCTGTAGATTTTTTTTATCAAATTTTTTTTAATTAAATGTGAAAGTTGTATATAAACATAACAAGTAGCCTCCAACATGAGGCATTGGTACATGAAAACATTATTCACATAATATATAGATGAGGGAAAAAAACCGGAACATCAAATAAACATCTGCAGATACAAACAATCATGGAAGTAATACAAAAAAATCCTATATTGTAGCATACATAGATAATACTATTCAAGTGCATTGCATAATATTCAACATCAACTGCTTAAGATATCTAGAAATCTCTATAATAATGAGGGAGAGAAAAGGAGATTAGGGAGCAGGAACAGTCTCCAGGAATATTGATCAATCTTTCCAATACATAGGATGCATTCATTTGAGAAGTTTGTTAATAGAACTGCTGTAGATTTTATCAGGTCAGAGTGAGGCAGAGGCGTAGCTAGGTTCTCCTGCATCCGGGGCAAAGATTCAGATTGGCGCCCCCCCCCCCCAACTTATTTCCCGACATCTCCTTCCCTCTCGCCATGTTTGCTTTCTCTACCAATCAATGAGGTGTAATTGTTTTTTTAATGTAACTCGAGTATAAAAGAATTTCTACATTTTACAAGCGATATAGTTCTATAATGTAATTAACATAAAAATAAATTAAAAGAAAATAAATTAAAGAGGCCACACAGCCCCCTGTAGATAGCGCCACACACAGCCCCTCTCTTGTAGATAGTGCCACACACAGCCCGCTGCCCCTTTGTAAATAGCGCCACACTCCCCCCCCCCCCCCCTTGTAAATAGCACCACACTCCCCCCCCCCCCCCTTGTACTTAGCACCACACTGTGAACAGACCGGTGAGTGGTAGCCTACCGCTACCACTCTCCGCTCTGCCTGGTGTGACTTACCGGAGGAGCCGAGGAGGTCATGCGGCGCAGGCAGCGGCGGAGTTCCTTCTGACTAGGGTCGGTGACAGCCAGGGCTGGCCTTAGCTTGGATGGCGCCCTGTGCGGGACTCTCTATTGCCGCCCCCTACACAAACCAAAAATTAACCACATATATAGACACGCTGGAACATATATACTGTACATACATAAAGACACAGATATTTAAACATGCAGGCAAATATACATACACACATTCTGGAATACATACATACAGGTAAATATATAGACGTACAGACACATATACACACACACACCGGCAGATAAATACACAGACAGGGACATATACAAATACATAAAAGGCACAAATATACAAGCACAAAGACACATTCACAAACAGACCTATATATACACGCACACAGGAACATATGTACACAGCACAGATAATGTAGTAGATGTTACCTGCAGTCCTATGTAACACCCCAGATAACACACAGTGATAACTCGGAGTACAGATAATGTAGTAGTTATACCTGCAGTCCTATGTAACACCACGGATAACAGTGATAACTCTCTGAATACAGATGGTAGTGTTACCTGCAGTCCTATGTAACACCACAAATGACATAGTGATAACTCTCGGAGTACAGATAATGTAGTAGATGTAAGAGACAAACACATGCAGAGACACAGACAGACAGACACACACACACACACACACACACACACACACACACACACACTGTAACATATACACATACTAAGACAGAGACACACTGTATTCACACTACACACATATACACAGACACTCACCATGTCTCCTTGCTGACAGGTCAGGACGGGCTGTGGGCGGAGCTTCCTCTTCTGCTCATCGGCTGTGTGTAGCAGCAGAGCACAGAGTAGAAGCAGATGCTGGAAGGCTGCAGCACGGGAGTGGACCTGTCCCTTGACCTGAGTCATCTGACCTCATGTCACTGATGTGAGGTCAGGTGACAGGTCAGGTGTAAACATACGGGGCGCCTATCAGCAGCGATCAGCTGCTCTTTGGCGCCCCCCCCTTCCCTTGCGCCCGGGGCACATGCCCCGCCTGCCCCCCCCCTAGCTATGCCCCTGGAGTGAGGTCACATGATCGAACTAAGAGAAGAATTCAGATAGAAAGGAATAACGAAGGTAATACTCGCAAAGTATAAATATTCGGGGGATGGGCACCTAATGATAGAAAAATACAGAGTTTTTCTTTATTTGGAAATATCCAGGAATTTGTAGCATTTTTATAGCTAACAGCCTACACACCTATGCACCATTTGGAATATCTTTTTGCATTTTTGTTTTGGGCATGTTGGATACAAGATGCATAACTATTCTACTTATACCCAGATTGCTTCTGATTCAGGATTTTAGTAACCGGCTTGGCAGCCCTGCGTGAAGGTCTTTAATCTTGTAGAATTAATCTCTTGCTTGCAGGGTGGAGGGGGGAGGCAGCAGTGGAGGTAAAGTACCGAAAAGAAAGTGGTATCACCAAACAATGACATCCTACAAAGGAAGTCCCACTCCCTTCTATGCTTCAGTTTTCCATGTTTGCCGACTCTGTCCTCTGGGGAGATGGCTGCATGCTATCAACACTGCCCTTGAAGTAGATGAACGTGACCTCTTTGCATTGCTGTATCTCTTCTTTTTAACCTTGGAAGAAGTCGCCTTTCTTAAAACTTGGGATATCTACTGAAACTAAAGCAATGGCTTAAATTTTCTAGTAAAATGGCATGCTCCCTAGTCTATATGATTTTTAAACATTTTTGAATACATTTTGAACGCTTTTATTATTTCAACTTTTTTATGTATGTTTCATGTTGGTTTTTATTCCCCGTGGCAACAATAGTTATAATATCCGGGGGACTGTCGCATTCCTCTGACCCTACATGTTCATATCACCGTGATCCTACAGCCAGAGAGGACTATTTTAGGGAAATCAATGTTTAATTGCCTTATGTGTAACTCCAAAGGTCACTTCAAATAGAAATATAAAATGTTCTTCATTGGTTGATCTCAATCCGTAATTATACAGTCAGTCATTTATATCAATGTTTGGGATGTGTTGGCTGAAGGCCATTTAATCGAGTTAGCAGTCATGTCAATGGTTCAATGGACATCTGAATGGGAGTGAGATCATGGGGCTGAAAATTGGATGACTGTCAGGGTGTAGATGATCTCCTCATTCAGTGGTAATGCTGAGCTACCCAGTCTAGGAACATCGCGCTCGTAGATTGGCCTAGGACTGCCCATGTTTATGTAGCTTTAGAGGAAACTTTATTGTGCACGTTTTTTTTTGTGTATGTGAATCTTGTATTCTTTCAATTGAAAATGTCACCAGACGGTCAAGGACATCAAGGTGTCTGCTTCTGCGTACGCCTGTGATCCCTCAATTCCAAGAGCCTTCACCAGATGTGGTATATGTTTTAGCTAATGGAGGGGAATGCATGCGTTTTAATTGAATTTTAGGATCCATAATATGATTCAGTTAAAGGGGCTGTCTTATCTCGACATCCTATTTTTGTCTGCCCCATTAGGGCATGTGGACATCATGGAGAGGGGTCCATAGAGCAAATCTTGCTTTGGCGGTCCTGACCCGTCTATGTGTTATTTGGATGGTCATTCATTTGACAGGATCAGCCACTACACAGGAAATTTATGGATGGCTACAGATGATCGTTGGTAGTTTATGAAGCTGCACCCAACTCTAAAAAAAAAAAAAAAGAGTTGTCTGTTGAGACATCCCCTTTAATGTATATATTTAAATAATTCATGACAGTAACGGCAGGCCTCAGTCAAAACTGGCAGGTGAATTCATGGCAATTAAAATTTTGCGTAACAC
Organism: Rhinoderma darwinii; assembly: GCF_050947455.1. Taxonomy (NCBI): domain Eukaryota; kingdom Metazoa; phylum Chordata; class Amphibia; order Anura; family Rhinodermatidae; genus Rhinoderma; species Rhinoderma darwinii. The sequence goes on from NC_134693.1 coordinate 30,510,966, forward strand.
TATATTAATAACTGAAAGCTTTCAATCCTACTCTCGGCCATGACCAATTTATAGAAAAATATCCCCTTAAAGACATGGTATCTCCCTGGCTTTTTGCTTGGCTAGTCAATAATATATCTATATATTTTTGGGGAAATATTTTGTAATTGGTCTATGTTAAATGTCTGCATATCTATGTCCTTAGGGTAATGCTACATGTGGGCACTTAAGAGCTGTCATTGTTCTTGACCCTTATAAAGAGTTCCTCTAATTCTATTCAATATGTCCTGGAAACATCTTATTGTCTTTCTCAATCAATATCAATGTGTGTGTTGTCAGCGGTGCTTAGGGTCCTTCAGGGCTCAATTCCTGGACAAACCATTTAGAATGGATAAAGTCTGCCCCCTTAATTGGGTTTACAAAATGAGAGAAAGTATTTATAGAAGCAATGCAGATACAGTGGAGGGTAAAGTGCAGGAACGCTTTGGGCTCTGCAGACCTATTAACCACTAACGGGGTTAAGTTGGAAACACTATGCGCTTGTTGTTGTCTTCTAGACTCTAGATGGAAACTACTGGTACACAATGGTGACGTCACCACCCCATCTATCCTGAATTTTAAGTGCGTAGAGAAGTTTTTAATGTACTTTCAAAGCAAAACTGCAGTTTGACCTCTTAGTTTTACCTGTTCACAACCTTAACGTGACACTGTACAGAAGTCCCTCTAAAATCTTCACCCATGGCAGCAGTGCAGTCAGCCGAAGTCCCTCCCGAAGAACTTCTAGTTTGTGACAATATTACTTTAAAAAGATTTTCTGTTTTAGAAAACACATTTACAAATAAGAAAGTTTTGGGTTAATAGATGGGGTTAACCCATCCAGAACTTTCATCAAGTAGCCAGAGGGGAGAGCGGCTACAAAGAACTTTACTGTCCCAGGAGGATGCAGCACATCAGTGCAATACACACGTACATCCCACTCAATTCTAAGGGAAGTGTGTAATGCTTCATTTCTCCTGTGGTGGCGCTACAGGGAAATTGAGCACTTGCTGCCAAGATCCCCCAGAGATTACAGCTGATTGCCTGGGGTCCCAAAAACTCCTGTGAGAGATCTTTGTGTCTCTATTGTGGGACTTTATTGACGTACAATATTAAAACAAATAATTCTGCTGTGTATAAAAGGGATTGAACTTTGTTGATCCTATAGATCCCTTCTGGCAGTCCCATTATTACATCTTCTGATCTCTGACCTTGTCATCTTTTGAACGTTATGTATCTATAGTGAAGATGCCCTTGGCTTTTTGGAAACCTTATGTGCTATCACACTAGTACTATGCATTTTAATATATTACTATATATGATCATTCACTGTTCTGCTCTAGAAATCTTCCGTATTCTTACAATATTTGGCAGCGTAGCATTAGATTAGTCAGCGGTTTACTCCATCTGGTTATTGCTCTTGTTTGTATATACGGCAGGTCAGCCGTTGTTTTCATGCCCTAGGTTATCCAAGTCGGTGAATAAATTACTACGGTCTGTTCCCAAGTTTACGTTGTTCTTGTGTGAACCACGTTGTATGCACCATTCACCGACAACACCGGCTGACCCTAGATAACTGTGCATGTATGTCTTTCTATAGAGGGGACTTGAAAGTGCAGCCTTTTATAGTTGTAATGTTATGCCCTGTTCACATCGTGATGTACGTTTAACGTGCATGCCTAAAAGTCTCACAGCGTACCCGCTAAACGCGGCCATAGAGCTCCATTAGCTCGACGGATCCAAAAAGAGTTACCTTTTTCAGGTATGGTGTAGCGTAGTAGATGACACTATTTTATACAACGGTATCATGCAAAAAAATATATTTTAATTTTTTTTCAACATGGGAGCCTACGGGTGACGGATTTTACTTCATGGCATACTACGTGGCATCAAAGGCGTCTGTTATATGTCATGAGCTTTTCATGAGGTATGTGTTAATCGAATGCCATAATAGCCTATGGGTGACAGATGGCTAATAGTGGCATCTGTGAATAGCATCCATTTATACGTCCTGAAAAGACCATTAGACTTATAATGGACACTTACGTTCAGCGTATCACATTTCACATTTTTGCCGTTTTCTCCCTTTGAGATCCCATGTCTTTGTCGACGATTTACAGTGAGCAAGTAGAAATGAAGGGGGAGCAACGCTTGTAGGAGCGCTGCACCCCCTTCAAAACAGCTGATCGGAGGGGGTCCCGAGAGTCAGTGCCCAGACCGATCAGCTATTGATGGCTTATCCTGAGGATAGGCCATCAATGTTTAGGCAATGGAAAACCCCTTTAAGGAGTTGTCTGGTTTAGAAAACCCATATTTAAATATCCTGTTAGGGAATTCTGAGGGACTAGAGGGGGGTGTCCCTCATTTGGGACCTTCTTCATCTAGTCATAGAGCAGCTATAAGAGTCTATGAAGGATCCTGTCTATCCATCCATTGATTTCGTGATGTAATTTTACTGACCAGTTTCTATCAGTAAAAATGGTGCAATAGAGTGATGTGCATCAAATTAATAAATCCGCTCATGGATGTATATGAACACTGTCCTCTATAAAAGCCGTCTACAGTTCACGACTAGGGACTGGAAAGCCCCTTTAAAGATTCATCTATACATTTAATGTGGCCAATAGCCAGACATTTAATTTAGGATAATTACATTTCTTATTTTTAAGAATGTTTTTGCTACTGGCCGGTCGTGTTTTGAGCTTCTTACGTCTTTTGGCAGAAGACCATGCTAATCCAGTGCTACATACTATAACGGCTGTAGCTAGAAGAAGATTGCAGCTGCCAAATGTTATTGACTTTACTACGTCAGAGATTTAGAGCATTCAAAAAAGATTTTGCTGTGTCTATAAAGGCCCATTATGGTCTGTCTTCCATTTGGCAGCGTAGGCCTTCTTTCTTATCTGTAAAGTTGAGTGATTTATTGCTTTGGCTTACCTATCAATATACAAAATAAAGCTATTTTTATTCTTTTGATTGTTCTTGTGTTTTCTTTTGTTTTCCTCTCAATCATTTTTTATGTTGCAAAGGATGTTATTGGTACAAAAGCTTTCCCTGGAAATCCAATTTAATTATAGGCATGTCCTTTTGACCCTCTCACCCCATCTATTTCTATTTTGCTCAGATGTGTTTAGGGTTGACTCGCTTAGTAGTGCCTTTGCACGCACAATGACCTTGTCCACCTTCATATAGGCTATCATTGTAACAGAAGGCTCTTCCTGATGTATTGGAGTATGCAGTCATGGTCAAAGAGGCAATACATCAAATGCACAAAATCAGTAGCTAACATCTCTATTGTGCACTCACACTAGATGTAGACGAGTGTTAATCACAGGACATGTAAGTGCCACTAGATGGTACAACGTGGTCTCCGAACAGCGTGGTTTGTGCTAAAGAGCTTATTTCAACTAATAGGGCGATTTTGGATCTGCAGGGAAATAATGTTATACCATTAGGGAAGATTAGGATGAGAAGGGCTAAGAGAAAGGCAATACAAAAGGAAGGAAAATTATAAAGGGAGCCTCTCTTTTGTATCAACGCCCATGTTTGGCTCAAAAAATTGCAAGTATTAATCCAGTTTTAAGGCCCTTTTTACATGGGGCAATGATCAGGCAAACGAGCATTCATATGAACGCTCGTTCCCGATCATTTCCCTGTGTAAACGGCAACGATCAGCCGATGAACGACCAAATGTTCGTCAATCAACTGAGTGTATCGCTTATACAGCACAAAATATTATCGTTGTCGGCAGCACATCTCCCTGTGTAAACAGATGTTCTGCCAACACGATGGAAATGCATGGGGACCAGCAATCGTAGTAACAATCGCTCGTCCCCATAAGTTACTGATAGCTCTTGGGAAAAGGTGCAAATCAGCAACGATCATCGAGCGGTCTCGTTGATCGGTGCTTGTTTTTACGGCCCGAATTGGCCGGTGTAAAAGGACCCTTAGGCCAGGATCACACACACATTTTTTATACTGTTTTTGGGTCTGTATTTTTGAGCCAAATACAGAACTCTACACAAAAGAGAGAACATTTTCTTCCTTTTGGATCCACTTCTGACTTTGGCTCGAAAAACTAAGCGAAAAACAGCATCAAAACTGTGTGTGTGATCCTGGCCTTAGGGGAAGGAGGAAAATTAGATCTCGTTTGTAACGGGCACATTTTTCTTGGAAATTTTGGTTGCTTTATGCAATCACCCAACAGAATGAAATTGCGTTAAATCATAAATATCCGCTCATTTGTTACTCTAGTATCTAGCATTGTAGTAGTTCCTGCTCTTTGCCTAAAAATAGTGTTAGACTTGTTGGGCACATCATAGAAATAAGCAGTTGGTAAAATTGAATATTCTACCTTGATTGATTTGAGCACATTATATATCCGGAGTATTTTTTTGTATATTTCTTATCATTTTATGGATTTTGTTATTTGTGTAGTATTGATCTGACGCTTCCTTTTTAAGAAGTAGGTCACCCCCTTTCTATGTCATCCGGTGAGAGCTGACAATTTACTAATTGCTATGAGTAATTGGTATTGCATAAAGCTGTAGGCACATTTGTCATCCACTGTTTGTTACATGTTAATATGACTTAGGGGTCTTAATATGACTTTTTTGTGTGGTTTTTTTAAAACGTGAACCTAAAACGAACGCCACAATTATTGACGCTATTACCTTAATAAGAAATGCAATTTCTTTTCAATAGATGTACAATATTTTATAATTATATCTAAACTACAAGTTGGTAATTTACAACAATTTTTGCTGCTGCGAGGGATTTACATAATAAGACAATTAGGGAATCGCTCTGTATGGTATGAATTGAGTAAAACTACAGAAGAGTGGGGGTTTTGGAGACCCAAAAGCATATCTATTTTTTCAGTGTGTAAGACTTTATACTATTATCCGCGTGACAGGGGTGTGGCTTGGCTAAATGGGTGGGGCTTAAGTTTACTGGTCTTTCACAGAAAAATGGGCAAATTCCTCTTCTGCCAGAGCAATCTGCCTCCGAAGCAGGCATTGGAGGGGGGAACAAGATGGTTACCACCATGGACACACAGTGTTTTTCTCACCATTTAGATTGTGACATGACACAGAACTGAAGGTAAAATATGATTATTTTTAATTTATTATTAATATCCCTTATAAAAGGAAATAATTCCCAGTCCTCTAGTGTTGGCCATCCCGTGCTGCTTGTTACAGTCTTCATGAGCTTAAGGGCTTTTCTTATGACTGAGAGTTAAAATTTGGCTGCGATTAGAAGATATTGTGTAATGTGTACAGTTGTATTTTCTAATATTAAACTATTCAGCCCTTGGCACACTGGCACTATGTACAAAAAGTAAATTAATGGCTAAGGTTGCCAAATGGCGTCATAGTGGTTGTCACCCGGCTTTCTGAGTAACGGACGGAACTGAGAAACAATTGATTGGAATGTGTAACAAATAGGCAGGAGTGGAAGAATCAAGGACGCTGATTGAGTTATTTTTCAGAAGTGAAATGCGGCCAGCTTGGATACCAGGTCTTTAAAGGAACACTACAGGTAAAACCTAGACACTGTGTTATGCATAGTGCAGGGTCTGAGGGGCGGGGCATGACACAGGGATTGAAAGAGAATCGTTGTCAAGCACCACCCCCCTCACTAGGCATAACACTGCCTCTAGTGTTCCTTTAAATGTGATTGTTTTTTATATTCTGCATGACTATACCGACTACAGTAGTTGTTGGTTTATAGCTATGCTGACGTATAAATTGAATATTTTTGGTTTTATTGATACAGCTTTACACATTCCCAGATAAATTTTGGGTGTTGTCCGCACAACCTCGGCATGACTCGAACATGTACTCAACGGTGAGATTTATTGGGAGTCACTGCAAGGGTATTCCGTGCCAGATACAACATCTCTTCTGAATAAATATTGGGAAAGGAGGGATAACCTTTGTAAAATGTGATAGCGGTGACCTTGGCTGCCCCCTATGAATTCCTTCTCTAAAGCAGAACACCACTCGCTTCCACCGTTTTTGTAATGTTTTTGTGATGTCTGTAATGTTTTGTGATAACTTCTTTCTGTTTTCATTGGATTTTCACATTTTGAGATTTAGATCATCTCATGCTGATCATCCCTTTACTTATAATCTAAATATTATAAGGCGAGAGGCCCAAATTTATTTTCTGGAGCAATGTTAAAATTTAAAGAGCATTTTTCTTTAAAAAAATGTAATCGTAATATAAGTTGTTACTGTGTTGTGTCGTTCCTCTGTTATTCCTCTTGGAAATGTGTGAATAAATTGACAGCTGGGTGTCCTACCACATTCTGACTCTCCAATTTGACAGTGCTGACCATGACAGACTGTTTAAGGAAACATCTCATTGACCTGGGGAAGGGTGACACCCAGTTGTCCATTTATTCATTCTTACCAGGAGGAATTGCAGAGGAACGGCACAATAAAGGATTCTGCTCTGCTCAGCATTGTTATTACATAGGGAGTTACAGTATTTACTAACAGACATGTCAAGAAAGCTCACAAGTCCTCTTTACGTCTATGGTACATGGTGAATCCCTGCAGCAGGTGTAGGCAACCTTTTTTGTATGGCGTGCCTAAAAAAATCATTGATTAAATCCTCAATGTGTCAGACAAACATGAAAGTCATGAAAATCACATAAGATATGTGACAAAGTAATTACGGTAATCCAATACTTAATTTTACATTTTAGTATAAGCGTCGTCCCTGACTTTCTTTGCAAAGATGATCCATCTGTGGTCCATGGGGGAATTGCACATAGGAGAGACCGCGGCTACTGAACACCAGCTTGGGGGTGTTGCACACAGGAGAGAGAGCACCTAATGAACACCAGCTTGGAGGGGTGCACATAAGAGAGACCGCGGCTACTGAACACCAGGTTTGGGGGTTGCACGTAGGAGAGACCGCGGCTACTGAGCACAAGCTTGGGTAGGGGTGCACACAGGAGAGATCCCTCTACTGAACACCAGCTTGGGGGGTGCATATAGGAGAGGGAGCTGCCAACTTTTGCTAACTTATTCTTTAACATAGTGGTTACTGAACTCCGTTCATGCGGCACGGATTACCGGGAGAGAGCAGCACTTTTTTATGTGCTTGGCGACGCTGAACATTAGGAGAGAGAAGTGCTGCATTGTGTGCTTGCCAAGTGTTCATCAGCAACAAACACATCGAAGCACTGCTCTCTCTCCTGGTGATCAGCTCCGCCAAGCTCATAATGAAGTGCCGCTCTCTGTTCTTGTGTTTAGCGCCGCCAAGCGCTCAACGGCACTGGATACTGAGAGGGAAGTGTGCCAGCAAACCATGCCCACATGTGCCAGCTGTGGCATCCATGCCATAGGTTGCTGGCCCCTGCACTACAGTATTGGGTATTGGTTTCTAATACTTGGCAAGTTTTAAATGAGATATCATAGGAAAAACCATTACCTTATGTTAAAGGGATTATAAAAATATTGAAATACTCATCTGATCGGAGTTTAATAGTTAGGTCTATGGGCAGCTGTAGCAGAAACTATTGTACACTTACTGCTTATTAGTGGGTGGTTCTCGTCTTATTTTCTGTTTCAAGCCGGTCTGATAAAATTAAAGTTTGATTCACTGCCAAGAAAATATTACTCTCTGAGCGCAGTTTTAGAAAATTGATTAGAGCGTCGGGTACATTATGTTGTATAGTTTTAATTAGTAATGAGAAGCTCTACTGTAGCTGCCATTCCCGCCACCACGCTGCCTTCAGTAAAAAAAAGTTGTGGGATCTGACGGCAAGCGGTATTTCCCAGTCCGATGAATTCAGTCTTTATCCGTTATTGGAATTTTAGTTTAACAACATATGTGCAACAATGGAGAATCTCCCATCATAGCAAAAAAATTGGTCTGATTAAAGGGCTTATCCCGTAATTAAAAAAACCGGATGGCCTATATTAATGATAGGCTATCAATATTAGATTGGTGGGGCACCCCCGCACAACAGCTGTTTGACGGGTCTGTGGCACTCCAGCAAGCGCCGTGTCCCCTTCATTCTTTACACCGCTCCGTACAGCACAGCGCCACACTTTATACACTGCAATACCATGTACAGCTGCTAGTAAAAGTACAGAGCGTGGACTGGTAAACCATAGACAAACCACTAATCGGCGGGAGTGACGAGGGTTGGGCGCTCACCAATCTAATATTGATGCCATATCCCAATATCCTGTTTTAGCAGAAGTTCGGGGCGGATTCCCCAACCGAAATGACTCAACAAAAACGCGATGTTTGAACCCGACCTTAGTGTTTAGGTGTAATGACAATTTATTGGATATTAATAACAAGACCTTCGGCCTCAAACTTAAACCCTTTGGGGCATCTGTGACTTCACCGACCAGTGTTTTGGGGTTTTTCTGTCTTATTCTGGTAAATTCCTCGCTCGTCTGACCCGTCTCTCAGGAATGTACAATGACCACAGGTACTGGCACATGACTGGTCCGAGCCTATAGTATGTCTTGTAGACCGTATGAGCGATGAGGGTACGCCAACCCTCATGGTGCTACAGCAGGAACCCGGAGACTCATGTACAGAATGACAGGGGTTTATGATCTGGCTGCCGCTCTGTAGAAGAGCGAAATGTTGGCGTGTTTACTACCTATGAGTCCTGGCGTCTACGTTTTTACTTCTGCTTCATAGATTTCTGTCATTTTTATATGGACGCACACATCTCAAATCTCGGGTCCTGACAACTGTTGCAGTGATGTCTGTGGTTTATGGGGTTATTACAGGAGCATAAATGGTTCTGCAAGAATAATAAACCTTCACTTAAAGGAGAAGCATTGACTTTACTGGGCTTTGTGTGAATGTTATCTTACAGTAGCGCTGTGCCAGGGATGGTGTTTATCAGATAGGTAAAGCAGAAGCTCAAGGCTTTCTCATTAGGTTACAAATACTGCTAATTGCTGATCAGCCAGATGTAAAAAGAATCAGTGGACTCGGAGATAAATTTAAATTTACAAGATGGGTGGAGTTGACTGAAAACTCGCACAAAGCTGAACTTTAAACTTTGAAGGGCAGTTCCCCTTTAAGAGAACATGTATTCTTTAAAAGGGATTGTCCAGGATGAGAAAAACATATCTGATTTCTTTAAAAAACAGCGCCACGCTTGTCTTCAGGTTGGGTGTGACATTGCAGCTCAGTTTAATTCACTTCAATGGAGCTGAGTTGCAATGCCGGACACAACCCATGGACACGTGTGGCGCTGTTTTTGGAAGAAAGCAGCCATGTTTTCTAATTCTGGACAACCCCTTTTAAAGATTACATGTTCTCTTAGCAATATAGCATTTTCCTGTAATCCGTCATGTAATGGTCCACAAATCCAGATTATGCAGAAATGTGCAAATATAGTCACAATGCTGGATTATAAGAATATCACCCGATACTCTGGCTGTGTTGGTGGGGTTTCACAACCTGATAAGAAAGGAAACGTCAGACTTTTACAGGTGACTTTATTTGATTTAATGGAAAGTGTCCTTTTCATTTGTGCTGTTTTAGATAATCTTTTTTTTATTTTAATTTTTTTCATCTTTTTAATCAGAATTACAATCGTGGTCCTGTTGTGATCTGTGGTAATGATTTAAAGAGGCGCTCTCACCAGATTTTGCAACCCCTATCTGCTATTGCAGCAGATAGGCGCTGCAATGTAGATTACAGTAACGTTTTTATTTTTAAAAAACGAGCATTTTTGGCCAAGTTATGACCATTTTTGTATTTATGCAAATGAGGCTTGCAAAAGTCCAAGTGGGCGTGTATTATGTGCGTACATCGGGGCGTTTTTACTTCTTTTAGTAGCTGGGCGCTCTGATGAGAAGTATCATCCACTTCTCTTCAGAACGCCCAGCTTCTGGCAGATCACGCTGTGACGTAACTCACAGGTCCTGCATCGTGTCAGACGAGCGAGGACACATCGGCACCAGTTGATTCTGCAGCAGCATCGGCGTTAGCAGGTAAGTCGATGTAGCTACTTACCTGCAAACGCTGATGCTGCTGCAGAATCAACTGTAGCCTCTGGTGCCGATGTGTCCTCGCTTGTCTGACACGATGCAGGACCTGGGGAAGAGACGTCACAGCGTGATCTGCCAGAAGCTGGGTGTTGTGAAGAGAAGTGGATGATACTTCTCATCAGAACGCCCAGCTAGTAAAAGAATTAAAAACGCCCCGATGTACGCACATAATACACGCCCACTTGGACTTTTACTTTTAAACACGCCCACTTGGACTTTTGCAAGCCTCATTTGCATAAATACAAAAATGGTCATAACTTGGCCAAAAATGCTCGTTTTTTAAAAATAAAAATGTTACTGTAATCTCCATTGCAGCGCCGATCTGCTGCAATAGCAGATAGGGGTTGCAAAATCTGGTGACAGAGCCTCTTTAAAGATTAGATAGGATGTTATCCAGAGAATACTCAATTTAATTTTTTTTTGCTGAGGATCTTGGATATCAGGGCTGCAGAGTAACGGATTTACTATCAGATCGAGGTCAGCGTAATAAGTGGGCCAGCCAGGATTTAAGGGCAGACCCTGGATTATGTCCGAAAGTTTCATTGCCCTAATCTTGTCTAAATATGACACTTGAGATACGTGTGATATAGATGCATGAGATAACGGCACAATACCTTTTGGTTTATTCAGTTTGCTGAATATATAATATATATATCACCTATACCATATAATATAGCACAAATGTTATCCTATTCAGGTTTTTGTACCTCTTTGTGACCTCTTTTGATTGAGGTTTTTGATTAGATGCCCTATGGATGCAGATATTCCCCCATTCAAAATCAGACTTCTGTCTACAGATCCATGAGAAAACTCTTTATGGGTTTTGATGGAAAAGTTCCATTTTTCATCCCTAAACTTCAGTTGCATCAATGGGAAAAACAGCTTAAAGAGGCTCTGTCACCAGTTTATCCCTTCCCTATCTCCTACCTACCATTCGTCTTCCGTAGCTCTGGTGAAGGACCTGCGGGAGTAAAGTGCCTTTTACACTGGCCAACACTCGGCCGGTGCAGCGAGTGCCAATCAACGAGACATCTTTGATCGGCGCTCGTTTGCTCCTGTCACACGGAGATATGGATGGAGACGATCATTCGTTACTCCAATTGCTCGTTCCCATACATTATTATCATGTAGGCAGCACGTTTCCCTGTTTACACAGGGAGATGTGCTGCCGACAGCGATAATATTTAACTTTTTTATAACGATACGATCAGCAGATGAACAAGCATTTGCTCATTCATCTGGTGATTGCTGCCCTATTTACACCGGGCAATTATCGGCAACGAGCGTTATATGAACGCTCGTCTGCATAATAATCGTCCATTGTGAAACCCCCTTTAGTGACGTCACAGCGTGATCTCGCGGTTCTAGCTGAGATCACCCTGGGCTGTGAATCACGCTGGGCTGGACTGAAGAGAAGTGTATGACGCGGATTGGTCAGCGTCATACAGTTTACTCTACAGCACCGACATTGTAAAAAGAAGAAAAAAACGCCCAGTTGGCCATTAAGACAAAATTGGCATAAGTCCAAAAAAAATAACATAACTTTTGAAGTAATAAACGTTTTTTTTTTAACCAAAAAACAGGAGTTATCAACATTAAAGCGCCTATTAGATTAGGTAGGAGATAGCGATGTGATGAACTGGTGGCAGAGCCTCTTTAAAAGGTAACTTTACTTTCCAAAAACTTTTGACATGTCATAGATACATGTCGGAAGTTTCGATCTGTGGGGGTCCTAGCACTGAGACCCCCACCGATCGCTAAAAGAAAGCGGCAGAGGCGCTTGCGTGAGCGCTGTGCTGCTTAGTTTCTGACCGGCTTTTCTAGGAAAACCAAGCAAGCAATGTATATGTAGAAAGTCTATGAGTCCGTGTATTGCTCACTTGGCTTTCCAAGGAAAGCAGCACAGCGTTCTCCAGAGTGCTTCTGCCACTGCCCTCTAGGAATCGGTGGAGGTCTCGGTGCTCAAAGCCTCACCAATCAACCCTTTTGCATGCCATGCCCCCTATTTGCTTTCCACGCCATTGAATTAATATTTATCCCCTGAGTCTGGTGTATACTACTGTATACAATATGCCCCCTGACACTGCCCCCACACAGTATATAGCCCCACAGTGCTCCCCACACAGTATAATGACCCATAGCTGACCCCGCACAGTATAATGTTCCTATAACTGCCCTCCACACAGTATAATGCCCCCTATAACTGCCCTCCACACAGTGTAATGCCCCCTATAGTTGCCCTACACACAGTATAATGCCCCCTATAGTTGCCCTCCGCGCACTCCTACCCAAGATGTCATTGGTTAATTGCGCTGAATTTCGGTTTGGGTTATTTTTGATTAATTGCCCGGCCCGATCATATGGTCATGTAAGGAAGAAGGATTCTGTAAGTCATCAGACAAAAACGGGCTGACCGCTCTGCAGTTTTGTTTGCAGAAAGATTTGACTGTGGCACGTGTAATATTTGGAAAGTGAGAATCCATGTCAGCAAATGTGACTGTAATACTATAGAAAATGATTGAGCATTGGCTATGATGGACACATGCTGGAAATAACTTTTATTACACAATACACGTGTGACAAGTAACAATAGCGGATTCCAAACCTACCAAACTGCTTGCACGCCTACTCTACCGTAATCTGGAGTACTGACACGGTGACTATAATGCCAGCCTGCAGTCAGTTTGTGTACAGGATGCCAAGTGGTAGGATGGGCCAGAGGATCATGAATATTTTATTACCCACCCCCAAAAATCAACACTGTCTATTGTTACAGCATGAACATAACTAACAAAATGAAAGAGTCACTTTTCCATGTGTTCGGATATTGTAAGGGTATGTTCACACGGCAACGCAAAATACGTCTGAAATTACGGAGCTGTTTTCAGGCGTTTTTGCATGTACTGGCGTTTTTCGCTGCGTCTTTTACGGACGTAATTAGACCTGGTTTTCTTTGGAGTCAATGAAAAATGGCTCCAATTACATCCCAAGAAGTGTCCTGCACTTCTTTGAGGCGGGCGTAATTTAACACGCCGTCTTTTGACAGCAGCGCGTAAAATGACAGCTCATCTGCACAGAACATCGTAAGACCCATTGCAAGCAATGAGCAGATGTTTGCCGACGTATTGGAGCCGTCTTTTCAGGCGTAATCGAGGCGTAAAACGCCTCCATTATGTCCGAGAAGAGGTCGTGTGCACATACCCTAATTATTACTACTGTTTTTGCCAATATGATTGGGAACTAATCTGTGTTAGACTCATCCTTAAAGGGGTTCTCGGAGAATGTATATTACTAGGTATGAGGCTACATGCACACGACCATATGATATATGGTACTATATCACACGGGTCACTTACTGCACCACTGAAGGTGTCCATGTGCTACGGTGTGTATTTTTGTATGTTTCCACGTGGTTTGGTATGGGTACTGTATAAGAACAGATTTATTTTTAAGCTGTTTTTCCAATTGATGCAACTGTAGTTTATAGATGAAAAATTGTACTTATATCCAACAAACTCATAAAGAGTTTTTTCATGGATCTGGATACAGAAGTCTGTTTTTAAATGGGGGAATATCTTAATCCATGAGGCATCAGAACAAAAACCTCAGAGGTACAGAAACCTGCATAGGATGACGTACGTGCCATATTATGCATCAATATTATATGGAACTGGTTTACAGCCATAATAAAGTCATGTGTATGTGATGATGTCGCAGAGGTGATGAACATTATAATAGATAATGTCAGTGACATGGCTTGTCCCTTTTAAGTGGTGATGATGTCACAGATGGAGGTGTGACAGGTGAAGACATCGCAAGGGGTGCCGGCCTTATAGATTGAGTGCTGGGACCCGCAGCTGTAAGATAACTACTACAGCTATACCTGGGAGCAGGTGTGGCCATTGCCGAAGGTGTGGTGCATCATTTTCTAAAGCTCTATAGCAGTTGAAGATTGATCTCACAGGAGTTGATGTCTCTCTGTCCTGATGATGCTATCTATAGCGGTTAATTAGGGCCTTAGCCTGGTGGGCTCTCTGAAGGGCAGCAATGCATGTGATGGTGTCATAAAGGGCAATTTTGAGTGAGATTGTCTGATGTGTCCCCTTAAAAAAGCCCTAGAACAGGTGGTGATGTCACTGGTGATGATGTCACAGATGGGGTGTGGCAGAAACTGCCTGGACTTGTAGCTGCTGCTGCATCCAAGAGCAGAGACAGTCACTGTCTTGATTGTTATTAGAAGGGATAGTTAGGGGCATGGGCCAGTGGGTCCCTTAAGGGCACCAGTGCATGTGGTAACGTCACAGAATTCATCCAATTAAATGAGTGGTGACGCCATAATTGGCCGTGCCAGTATTACATAGCAGTGGCCCGGTATTACATTTTAGTGAACTGAATTTTTTAGAACCGAAGATACACATAGACCCATGGATATGTAATATATAAATATCAGACGTTGTGCCTGGGATCAGCATTCAGGAACCACCTTTAAATTTGAGACTTAAAAGGTTGAATTATGTCTGGGAGTTTATTATTTGAGCTCTATTTATATATTTACGGAGAACCCCTTTAATTTCAGTAATAAAACCAATGCTTGGTCGAGTAATCTCTGTTTTCTTATGTGGGAACAGCTGTAATTGAATGATCACACACGTATACACTTGGGCTATTTTCAGTTTTTCATGGGGCGTAAATGGAAGCCTAGGGAAAATTTTAGATCCATTTTGGGAAAGAAATGATGTGAATAACTGTGTTCCCTGTAAACGTGCCGACTGATATAAATCAAAAGATAATATATAAACGTTGCCTCCATTACCGTCACTACTGAACATCTGCCTCCACCTCCCATATGATGCCATTTATCATGATGTTTCCAGCCGGATAAAATGTGAAGCAATTTGTTACACGGAGCAGCCAAACTAAACATTACAGCGAAGGTATAAAAGCTCCATATGTCATGAAATTAGGGGTCTATTCACACGGTGCAGCGAAATCTCAGTTTGTCACAATCACCGTGAAATCATGGCAAAAATTTGCTGTAATGTTTGCAATAATTGCGGCAATAAACCATAATTTGACCACCACATGTGAATAGACCCGAAGGCTCCATGCCCACGGCAGTGCACTGAGACTGTACAGCTCCCTAAGTTAGAAAGCTGTAGGTTCACATGGGCCGATGCAGGCTCGGGGTTTTTGCTACGAGGGACATTTATAACATATCCACAGGATATGTCATAAATGTCAGATGCCGGTGCCACCTCTGGGACCCGCACCTATCTCTAGAACGGGGCCCCCTAATCCCTATTCTACCTCTGTGTTCCGGCTGATTTCCGACCATGAAGGAGAAAACCGCGTAACTCGCTGAGCTACGCTGTTTCTGTAAGCCCAAAAGAAGTGACCGGTAGTTACGGAAACCGCGTCACTTGCATGCGACGCTGATTCCCTAACTGTCGTTCACTACTATAGCTCAGCGAGTTACGCTGTTTCCGTAACTCCTGACCATATAATCAGGAAGTGGCCAGGAGGCAGCGACCCAGAGTTGGGACCCGCATCTATCTAACATTTGTGACATTCTCTGGATATGTCCTAAATGTCCCTCGTGGGAAAGAAAACCCCTTTAAGTCTTATTCACGCACTGCAGTCAAATTGTGTTTGTTTTTTTGCTGCAATTTTCACAATACTGCATAGTTTTTCTGCGATTTTGCCATTTTTTTTTTTTTTTTAACCACACTACAAATTCTTGTGCATGTACTCTGTGTTGCTGCACATGGAGTGCTCACAGGTCCATGGTAGTCCTTACAGGTAGGCACTCTACTATATGGTGACTAATAATAATGACATGTAATATGACATGGGATGGAGCATACCATTGTCTTGTTTTTTTCTCTTGGAGTCATACGGAATCTGAGGGGAAAAAAACCTCCATTTGTCTCTGTATAACGTCTGAGACACACGGAGGTACTGCTCGGGCTCATAGTAGGCTCTTCCTCTTAGATTGTCACAAGGATTCCACGTCTGGCTGCTGTATGAAATAAAATGCTGTGTTTGGGTTAATTCACACAGTGCGGTGAAATCACTGTTTATCGTTGTTTCAGCAATTACCAGGAAAATGCAGCGATTTAGCATAAAAAAACCGTTTAACAGCATCGTGAAAGTATACCCTTTGAACTTGGCATTTAGGTCATAACTAATTTCTATTAACTATTCCATCACCTCTCCACAGTGGAAGACACAACTTGATTGGTACGTTTTTACAAGGGGTTGCGGTTTTTGGACACCTGGCTTGTATAAGTGAAACCATGTGCTTCACCTGTTTGATGCAGTTTTGGCCTCGTGATCAAAAAACGGCTCATGTAAATATTGTTCTGCGTCCTGCGTTCACTCCCCACCAGATGCACATAATCCATTTACCGTAGTGATCAATGATCTGTATAATAATATACATCCTAGTCTCCTCATCCGGGTGGTGAATGCGGACAGCTGCAGTGGAGATAGAAATTCCAATATTTTCTCCAAGGAAGGGCCCAGTCACCAAAACCAGCTGATTTTTTTTTTTGTATGTATTTTATCCTGTTCAATTTTTTTTCTTAGTCCTATGTTACATTTTATTTTTTATTTGCCATGTAATTGCTCGGTTAATATGATTTTATTGCACCCACCAGGTGACCTATGCAATTACGCTTACAAGTTCTTTGTACGTGGAGCAGTTCTGCTTCATTACTTTTAATTATTGCTTTGAATGTATTTAATTAGCTCAGACCCTTTTAGCTGAACTTGATGTCTGATGTGAACATCCATGACCCACTTGAAAACATATCTTGCTAAAGCAGTGGGCGAAAGCATTGTTACAGCTGGAGTGCACTGCAGTGTGACGCTCGGAGATTAGGATGTGTAGCAGTAGCTGGGCCGTCATTCTCATGTTTATTATGTTCACACGGTACATTAGGTCTTTATTTATTCCACCTTGCTGGGTTTAGCAAAACCTCCTCAGTGTTTATCTCGTCGCCCACCTTGGGGTTTTGTTCTTACACCACTATTGTTTGTTTTATAGATTACTGTGGCCCTCCCTGATCATTTGTCTCCATATGGCTTATTACATATATTTGTCCATTGTACCGTCGGCCTTTGTTTTGCCAAGTTTTTGGTTCGACCTGACCGAAAATGTCTGACCATAGTATTAATCTCTGTATGTACATAGACAAAAAATGTATGTATATTAACAAAGTTGTCCCACAATTAAATGTGACATTTCTCTGTCAGATCAGCCAAAAAAAGAACTTTTTTTTTTTTAAATTGGAATTAGTTATAAAAAATACAAAAAAAAAAAGCTCGTTATTGCTGTTACTTGTTGTGGCGCCCCCTGGTGTTTTGCTGATTCCCTCTGAGAACATCCAACTAAAGTGTCCAAGGCCGGCAGTCACACATGCTCAGTGCCTCAGTCCCACAGCCTGGATTCTCTTACATATGGGCAGCGGAGTGATCCTGATATACAAGAATCAGCGCACTAAGAGCGACTTCCCACCGGCACTGAATACATAATCAAAAGAACAGCAGGGGGCGCCATAACAAGTATGTCACAGCGGTATCTACACACAGGAACGTTTTTTTTAAAAAAATGATTCCAATTGAGAAATTCGGTTTTGCGAGATTTAGCGGAGAATTTTTATATTTAATTGAGGGACAATGCCTATAAGACATGTTTGATTTAAAAGGGTTGTATGAAAATTAAAAGAATACGGTCGTTTTCTTCTGGAAACCGTACCACAGTAATATCAGACACAAAACACTGAGGTAGAAAAGAAAACGAGCGGCCCTCACCCAGATGTAGTTAAAAGTCCTTTATTTCGGCAACCAATGTGGGTCACGGAGGGAGGACGAACGGACAAACAAGGTAACGGACTGTTTCGCGCTCTGAGGCGGTTCTTCTGAACTAGAATCATGGCAGTTTTAAGGACTTTAAATATCCCCTTAAGTGCCTAGAATCAAAACCACAGCTGTGGTAGATGACTGATAGCGCCCAGTCTTTGGGCCAATGGGAGAACCCCGAGTACTCCTGTGTCACGGGAATAAACCTATGACGTCAATCCTCAGGCTTGAAAGGGCGGGCCTGCGCAGGAGAATCCTCCGATGCGCGCAGCTGCCAATCACGACCAAAATCTACAGGAGGCAATAATACATAAAGATACAAGTCTCACCTGGTTAACACCGGTCTTAAACCAATGGGAAATAACAATACAATGTACAAGAAGGGGCAGACATGGGCAGGGGGGGCGGCGGCCAGCACCGACCGCATCAAATGACGTGGTAAACCCCCCACCCCCAAGAAAGCGTCCCTAGCAACGTCTAACATACAAGAAGCAGTACACAATGTGTCCCTGGGCTAATCAAAGACAAGCGACTAATTAAAAAATACCAAGATTCAATTCTATTGGACTAGGACATGTCTGGCAGTATACGCTGCTTCTAAAAAAAACAAAACTACAGTAGATTTTCAAAGAGCGATGTAACATTTAGAGAAACACCGCCATATTGTCACAGCCCATGGACAAGAGTAGTGCTGTTTCTGGAAGAATGCAGCCATGTATTTTTAATCTCCTACAGCCCCTTTAAAGAGACTCTGTCACCACATTATAAGTGCCCTATCTCCTACATAAGGAGATGGGCGCTGTAATGTAGGTGACAGCAGTGGTTTTTATTTAGAAAAACAATCTATTTTTACCAGTTTCTTAATGCCCAAGTGGGCGTTGTGGAGAGGAGTGTATGACGCTGACCAATCAGTGACCAATCCGCGTCATACACTTCTCTCCATTCATTTACACTGCACTAGCGATATAGCTATAGCTAGGTTTACAACGACAACTCCTGAATGCCCAGTTATACCTTCATACAATGCCGTTCTCATTACTAGTTCCTAACTAGGAGCTGTAATAGGGGGTTTCAGTGATTTGTCTCTTTTGGAAAGCAGATATAGTTGAGAAATAACTTTTGACGACCCGACCGAAGACGACTCAATTCTTTCTGTGTACTGATGATTTTTCTTATGCATGGCTTACCTGAGGCCGTGAGATAGATAGATAGATAGATAGATAGATAGATAGATAGATAGATAGATATACACACACACATATGAATATGTGTGTGTTATTCTTTCAATATATGCATTTTCTTCCTCTATTGTTTTGGTTTCCACCTGTAAGGAGGCGTCAGGTGTGTCTTATACGCTGCTATGACTCAATAACAATGGACGTATTCAGCTTGTAATGTTAATAATGATTTTTGGTTTTGGTATATTATATTACATTTTAATTGTGCGTTAAAACCAGGGACCAATAATTATCTGGAGCATACTTCATTAGTTAATAAAATCTCCCCTCCTCCATCACCCCCCCCCCCCCCCACAATAACAATTTTCTTTACGTTTACAATACCTCATGGTACTTCTCTGACACCTATGGTCAGTGACCCTTGGGTTTTCAGATACACATTGCCCCACTTATGCCCCACAGATGCCGCTAGACTGTCGGAGCTCAGTATTTCCACCCCCCATATACGGTTCGTATCTAGGCCAGGTATAGACACTATGTAAGCAATGTTACAGGCATCGTGCATTCTGTGATTTGTGAATATTTTATTATGTATCCATCAATATAACCGCTCATTTTATATATATATATATATATATATATATATATATATCTCATGAGATATTCGGCACTACAAGGCCTTGATCCACCTTTGAATTTTGTACCTGTGGGGTCAGGCTTTATGGCTCTATCCTATGAATGCGTCTTTGTTCTACAACACTCCTAAAAGTTTGTGGCAGCTTCTTTATGAAATGTGAAGTGACAGCTTGTTAAACCTTGTTTTAGGTTTATGGGCTATTAAATTGACAAAGGACTCACTTAGATGACATTATATCCAACTAGAACAAGAACTCGTCTTATTTTGACAAACTTCATAGAAAAATGAATGGCATGCTGTACTGCAATGAACTTCCAATTCCCCCGCTGTGGCCCTTCCACGCTGTCAGCAGGTGCAGGAAGTTTTATGTCGGCCTGTAGTCGGAGGTGCACTGACCGTTATTGGAAATACAGCTGAAGGGAACCTTTTCGGTGATGGACGTGTACTGATTTTAAAGGGGCGTATATAGTACTTTGCATTTATTTGATATGACAGAGCCTTGTACATGGAGTGTATACTACAATGCATAGAGCCTATATAGCCTCGATGCACTACTGTACAGGCTCCGCCGGACTCCTTACATACAGAGTATGGTGGAGCAAGCCACAATTGTTTTTTTTTCTCAAAATCGTATGGAAGCCAACAGCAAAAATCTCTATAGTAGCCTGATTATGGCTCCATACAAAACAAATCCATAATACGGTCATGTGAATGAGCGCTTAGTCCTGGTTCACATCTGCGTTCGGTTTTCCGTTGTTCTGCTCTGTCAGAAGTGAAGAACAAGGGAATAACTGGAAGCGCCGGATCCGTTGCACCATGAACAAATTTGGCAACGGATGCAACCCATTGGCTTTAATGGTTCCTGTCAAGGTGTCCGTGGTTTTACCAGAAACAATAGCGCCGCATGCTGTGCTATTGTTTCCGGTATTTTTGGCGGAATCCTAATGGAGCCTCCAATGCCGATGTGAACAAGGCCTCTCATCTGGTTCTGGAATCCAAACGTTGATCTTCAGTCGATGCCAGTTTTATGCTACATAAATACAACTGCAAAGGCGATATTGGAAATGGCAAGTACGGTATAAGTAAACACACAGCAGTTTGGTATAAAGGAAGGTGGAATACTTGCAGGCTGACACATATTGGTGCTAAAGTAGATCTGTACCTGGCAACTGGCAGCTTGGTACCACCCTCCATAGGCTTGTTTTTGTGTAAGGGTGACCCGTCACTATTAATTTATGTTCAGCATTGACTACATGTTAAAATAGAAATGTAACCCTCGTTGTGTGGCCAGCACTGAATTACATGAATGGCATTATGGTATTATGTGAGATTTTAGGAAATATTTGTGAAACGTCGCGTTATATTATTAGTACTAATGGGTTTTTTGGATTGCTTTTGTTTCTCATTTTCCAGCAGATCAGGAGAGGAAATTCTGCCGAGCTCAATTCCTGTTATATATGTAAAATAAGTAAGATACTTGTGGCAATAACTTGTCTTTGAACTTGTGAAAGCAAAGACTTCTCTCAGAACACCAGTTTTAATACAGATATTTGAATAACTTTAGTAATACTTTGCTTTACGTAAACTGAGATTACATCCTGTATTACAGTCCGTTGTCATTTGGAGCTGTATTCACAATTCTGCAGGTCTCAGGGGTCACACAGTATTCCTTGCTTGTTCAGTGTCTGTAAAGAGCATTCTTTGATTTGCATTTACTGGGTCTGAAGGATTTTCACCAGGCACGGAGTACTGTAATGGCATGTTCACATCGGAGTTGTGTTTCCGTTGAGGGGTTGCTTTTGAGCTTTCCATCGTGGGACCCCCTCAACGGAAAGGCAAACGGAAACCATAGCCTCCGTTTGCATCACCATTCATCTCAGTGGTGACATATACTTTGCTAATGGTTTCCGTTTGTCGCAGGTGTGAAAAGGTTCAGTCTTTTTGACTGAATCAATGGCGCAGTCGACTGTGCTATCGATTCTGTAAAAAAAATTAAAATAAAATAACCGTGACAAACGGATACTTTGCTAATGGTTTCGGTCACCATTGAGATCAATGGTGATGCAAACAGAAGCTATGTTTTCCATTTTCCCTTCCGTTGAGGGGTTCCCCCGACGGAAAGCTCAGATGGAACCCCTCAACGGAAACACTGCTGATGTGAACACAGCCTAACCTGGTGTAGATAAAACGGACTCTCCTGGAATGCAGTGTGGGAGAAAGACCATTGCAGTAGGCTAGGACTACACTACGACCTTACATTTCTACAGAGACATCCATGAAATTAATTCACTTGCGCTATTTGTGCAACTCCATACTTCAGCCACAGGGAGATGCCAAGAACTTGCGTCTTGATTCTACTGTTACGCAACAGTCACCTGGCTAAGCTGTTACAGGAGTGGCAGCGTTGACCATTAGCCACCAGTGTAAACTTTATATGGTCACTGTCCTATTTCCATGTTCTTTCTGATTTTTGAACAATCTAGATCATTCATCAAAACATTGGAATGCCGTAAATCACACAAAACTAGGCCTTGAGCGCTCCTCAAGGGTGAGTTCAGACGCCGCCAATATTTGGTGCCGATTCTGAATCGAAAATCAGCAGCAATTTCAGTACAATACATACAGATCGGGTTTTGAAAAACTCATCCACATGTAGTTGAAAAATATCAGTGCGGATTTCAGTGCATACTGCAGATTTTCAACTCCGTACCATGTCAATGCTGTCACAGAAATGTTTGTAACCATTTACATGCAAATTTTCCTGCCGGAAAATCTCTTCTATGTCTGGAGTTACCTCATTAGGGCACCAACAAAAGTGCATGCTCCATCGGATGGCGTATATTCAAAGCTTCTCTCAAAGCATTATTATAGGAGAGAAGAACTCCATACATATTATGCCACCCGACAGAGCATGCCGCAGTAGTACAGAGTTTTTTGGGACTCCTTGTGCTGCCGTACAGCCCCAGTGCCCCATGTGCATGAGTCCGAAGTTTGTACGATAATATGCATATGAATCATTCCTAATAAGAATCTTGAGTATATTCCATATTCAATATAAGATTTATATAATCCCAGCATTCCTGCTTTCTACGGGAGACATTTATTGTGGGCTGTGTTTCTTGAGGTTCTCCACCTATAGAGGTGAACATTATATACTAAAGTGCTTTATACATTTCCAACACAAATCTGATAATTCTGCACCGTTCCGCTATTAATGTCGGATTAAACAAATTTATCTGTGTTTGTCGTTGGAGGTTTCGTCCACTGCTTGCACCGATATTTTCCAATAATCGGAACATTTTTCCATACAAAATGTTTCCACTTGTAGCTGAAGTCAACTCAATTGTACGTTTCCACAGGAGATATTCTCTGCCCGTTGTTAAGTGCTGTGATAATATCCCTAGTGACTAGCAGCAAGCAAAAAAAAATTTGAAGTATGTCCAATACATTTCCCAAGTGCATGAACGTCCTGTCGGTTAGTGGTGGGTATGGGCACTTCTAGGGATGGTACTGCTGTTGCTGCCATTATATTATTAATCCTGATCTATAGGTCTATTGCACGTGCACTGCTGTGTGCCCGCTTCACGTATGATTTCTCCCTGAAGTATTTTCTTAAAGGGGCTTTCCATATAAGACAAAGTCTTTTTTTTTTTTTTTTTTTTTTATTTTTTTTTTTTGTTCTCCAAGAAATAACGACACTTTTCTCCATGGACTTTTCTCCATGTGTGGGATTGCTCATCCCCATTCAAGTGAATGCAATACTAAACACAGTCCATGGAGAAGTGTGGCGCTGTTTCTGGGACAGGAAAGCAAAATTTGTGCATGGAGAGACATAAGGCTGGGTTCACACAACCTATTTTCAGGCGTAATTGAGGCGTTTTACGCCTCGAATTACGCCTGAAAACACGGCTCCAATACGTCTGCAAACATCTGCCCATTCATTTCAATGGGTTTGCCGATGTACTGTGCCGACGACCTGTCATTTTACACGTCGCTGTCAAAAGACTACGCGTAAAGTAACAGCCTCGTCAAAGGAGTGCAGGACACTTCTTGGGACGTAATTGGAGCCATTTTTCGTTGATTCCAATGAAGAACAGCTCCAAATTACGTCCGTAATTGACGCCTCACAAAATGCGAGTACCAGCAATTACGTCTGAAATGCAGGAGCTGTTTTCTCCTGAAAACAGCGCCGTAATTTCAGCCGTAATTGACGTTATCGTGTGCACATACCCTAACACATAAAATAGTGGGCTTTCATTGAAGCATGTATTTTATCTCACAAGCCATTGTGTCCCTTTCTTGTGTCTATGATAATGCAGATCTTTTCCTCGGCTCACAAGCCAGATCTGATCACAGCTTTCCAGTAGTGGTCGTCCTCTTTTGAAGAAATCTTTGAATGAAGCAATATCAATCATCACCCGACGTGTGACATTTTCTTGGTTCCTGTTCCTTTGAGCTCAGTGGGATTAGTCTCTGACCTTTTTAAATCGGGCTTGTTTGCAACCATGAAGACCGCAAGTCTGGATGCCCTGGGATGTCGGTATTTGAAGTTTTTTGTTTTTTCTAGAAACATTATCATTCGTCTTCATTAAATGTTATCTAGGACTATGAGGCCTTAGAAGTGTTATCTGGCTCATATATTTCTGGTGTAAAATTTACCGCATAAGCCCTAACTGCACCAACCCAGGGCATGGATATATGAGAATTTTGCAAAATACATAGTGTGTAATGCGGGATGTACGTTTGTAATAAATTAGACCGTACCACAATATGAAAACTATTGGACATAAGGAAAACATTCAAAACAGGGGCTTTATAAATAGGGTGCATGTGCTCTTGTACTGGGGAATCCAGTTCTTCCTCCGTAATCACACTAGAGTGACCCTTTTAGTGTTTCATAATGCTATGGTTACATAGCGAATTTGGCCGCGCGATCAAAGATCGCTGTGTCACCCTACCTGCATCGCAGGTAATGGCAGTCAATGTGGTCGCTTTGCAACTCGCAAGTTACCGCAACTCCACAGTCTCAAGGGATCCATACCCTTTAGACAACTGGCAACAGTGTTGCGGCGAAAGTTGGAGTATAGCCCTAGCCTAAGGCTTCGTACACACGGCAGAGCCGCACTACCAAGCTGCAGGTACTATACTGCCTTAGAAGCTGGGAAAAAAAAACAGAGGCATTGAGAGGTACAGGAAGGCCCCATGTACCTCTACGGGTGCCCTATTATAGCTCTATAAAAAACAGAGACTTAATATCGGCACATGCATGAGGTCTAAAGGTGGTTTTACGTTGGCAGATATTGCCCGTGTTTACCGCATTTAAAATAAGCGCCGCTCAACAATACAGCTTCTCAAACGGCCCTTTTTAAATGGAGCGATGATCGTTTGGTATGGGGACGAGCGATCGTTACTCTGATCGCTAGTCCACATGCATTTCATAATGTCGGCAGCACATCCATGTATACCCCGGGAGATGTGCTGCCGACAACGGGGATATTTAGTGCTGCATAAAAGATGCGATTAGCCGATGCATAGACTGATCTTTGTCTGTTTACACGTGCCAATAATCGGGAACGAGCATTTGTATGAACGCTCGATCACCCAATCATTGGTGTAAAACGGCCTTAAGAATGTGTTTTAATGCCACAGAAGATCAGAAGCTTATTGTGCGCCAAGCATTTCTAATAAAGTAATAGTTCATAGTCTCTAAAGGCCGTTTTACAGGTCTACTCCCAGGTACTAAGTAAAATGAATTACTCAAAGAAAATCCCACAGCACTCTAAGTGTCCCTTCTTGGCTGATAAGGACCACTTGCAGTTCTCGACTGTTATCTAGATAAAGACAAGGAAAAGATTTCTTTATGATGTCAGTAATAGCAACAGTCAGTCCTACATATATCTACATCAAGCCATTGTGACAGGATACACAAAGACTTAAAAGATGTAATCGAATCCTGAACTCCTATCACACAGTAATAATTGGTTGAGACGGTCAATGTAGATTTCATAGTGACTTCAACCAGCTAGATTTAAGAATGAATAGTGGTCGACCACGGTATTGATTCCGTCACAACGACGGAACCCTTACACAACGGTGACAAACGGAAACCATTTGCATCGGATCCGTCACCATTGAAATCAATGGTGATGTAAACGGAAACCTATGGTTTCAATTTGTATTCCGTTCATGGATTCCCCTGACGGAAAGCTAGAAATGGAACCCATGAACGGAGTCCCGACACAGATGCGAACAAAGCCTAAGCTACAGGGGAAATATTGGGTAAAAAAAAACAAAACCGCCTATTCGCTACGTGTGAACATACCCTAAATATCTATTACCTGGACTATTTGTAATGTGGGGTTTTCCACATTATATTTTTTGTTTCAGAAATATAGCCACAGTCAAAGTCTCGAAGGGAAGTTTTTTGCCATTTTATTGCAGCCACCAGATAGGCATTGTCAGTGAATAGAAATTTGTGACATTTTTACACCTTGCACAGTAATTTTACGGTGGTTTTAGAGTGCTTGTGATTTTCTGCAATTCCATTTTTTCCTAATGACTTATTCCTTTGACACGGGGAAAATCCTATATGAAACCTGCAGGTTTAACATGTTGTGCTGGGCATTGTGCTTCTGATAGAAACTGTTCTAGGGACATTTTTTCATGTACCATCACGATGGCAGCAAAAACGACATGTCAAAAATCACTTTTTTGGTGCACTAACGCATATTAAAATAAATGATCCTCCCTATTTGGCATTCGTTATTCGTTCTCTTTATAGAAACCATGTATAAATATCCTGATAGATGGAAAGGTTTGAGAGAATTCATTTATATATTTATTTGTGAGACTAGAAAGGGAACACCGCAGTGATTTTCATATTCGTTTCCGGTAAGTGGAGGAGCATTAGTCGTTGGACTTTTTGTTATACAAGACATGTTGTATAAATAAGAAGAGAATTGAATGTTTCAGGAATGAAAATCTATAGCCCTCTGATGTGCACTTAATAACGCAGTGATCTGCCAAGTCAGCAGAACAATCACTCCCAGTATCATTATTTCCTCTGTCTGTGAAATGTCAACCAGGGAAGACTCTGAGTTCTTGTCAGGCAATTGAATGGCAGCGTTTAGCAACATCTAATTATTAAGAGTACTATATGTGTTTTTATATCGACTCGTGACAGGGACTAATTAGTTCAGGCACATTAATAGGGTGTATCCGCAGCCATTCATTGTTGCTTGTGTACCCCTCCCCCTCAAGTATATCACTTATAGATTCTGTTACGTCAGAGAATGGCTGCACAGAATTCCCAATCCACTATGGCACCTGAGTGTCCTATTCATTCTACGGAACCTCCGTTCTGTGGTGGTATACATCCATTGTTGTCAGCCTAATGTGCTATTAGCCCAATGATGTGTCATCCGTATTTGCCTGTTGCCCACCAGGGAGTTAGTCGAGTGCAGTGAGCCTTTGGGCGGAAGCCTGTGCCTGTAAATGTAGCCAAGAATTGATTATTTTTCCTCATGTCGAATATAAATCACATGGACAAAGCTTATCTGCTGGGAACGAGCATCCTGCTGCACTCTGATGGCTCCCATATTGGTTGTGCCAAGTACATACATGAAGAGGTGACCTTCAACGCAGAGTATACTAACCACTAATGACCGACTAATTATATGGTCACTTGCAAATTATCAACAATATTTTAAGATGCCAAAAGATTGGTATTTTCTGGTAGGTATTCACTCCTAGTTCGGTGTGTGCAGTAAAATATTCAGATAATCTAGAAATTGCAAACCAAAGCACACTCCCATAAACCATTCAGCCATATTATTAAAACCACCTCCCTAATATTATGTAGGTTCCCCTCGTGTCGCTAATACAGCTCTGACTGGTTGAGGCTTTGACTTCACGAGACCTCTGAAGATTTCCTGTGGTATCTGGAACCTACAGTTAGCAGCAGATCCTTTAAAGGGAACCTGTCACCAGCATTTCACCTATTAAAGCAGCAATACCAGGTGGTACTGGGTGAAAAATCATTTCTATATAACCTATAATTGTCTTCTTAGTCGGCTCTGCAGCTTTAATATTCAGTTTTTAGTGTTCCTGCACCGTATGCTAATGAGCATAAAAGTCACATCTGCATTTGAAAAGAGTCATATCTTCAGTCCTCAAGTCTTTCCGGGTTTACCCCGCCTCCTTACTTATGATTGACAGCTCCTCGCCTTCCCCCAGCACACACAATCCTGCGCTTGTGCATTGATGTCCTCTTCTGGTGTGTGCACACAAAGGGACGCCGGATTATTACGAGAAAAGGCGCAAAATGTTCGCAGACCATTATTTACAGTCGGAGGAGGAGTTTAGGAGAGAGGATAACGGCAATGAACTTTTGATAGCAGCGGCCAGTGAGGGATAAGTAAAGTTCAATAGGTGAAATGCTGGTGACAGGTTCCCTTTAAGTCCTGTAAGTTTTGAGGTGGGACATCCATGGATCGGACTTTTTTTTCCTGCACAATCCACCAATGTTCGATTGGATTGAGATCTGAGGAATTTGGAGGCGAAGTAAACACCTTGAACTCTTTGTCATGTTCCTCAAACCATTCTTGAACAATTTTTGCAGTGTGGCAGCGCGCATTATCCTGCTGAAAGAGGGCACTGCCATTAGGGAATAGCGTTGCCATGAAGAGGTGTAATTGGTCTGCAATAATGTTTAGGTAGGTGGTACATGTCAGAGCAAAATCCACATGAAACCCAGGGTTTCCTAGCAGAACACTGCCCAGGGCATCACACTTGTCTCCGCTAGCTTACCTTCTTCCCATAATGCAACCTGGTGCCATCTCTTCCCCACATAAGTGACACACACACCCAGCTAAAAGAAAACCTGATACATCAGGTCTCCTTCCATTTCTCCATAGTCCAGGGTCAGCATAGGCGCTCTGACCAGTCTATGGCTACGTAAACCTAAACTCGGCAAGCTGTGATGCACTGTGTGTTCTGACACATTTGTTCCATAACTAATAGTAGCTTTTTCAGAAATTTGTGCTACAGTGGCTCTTCTGTAGGATCGGACCAGATGGGCTAGCCTTTGCCAACCACGCGCATCAATGATCCTTGGGCACCCATAATTCTTACACTGGTTCCTTCGATCACTTTTGGTAGGTACGAACCAATGCATATCAGGAACATCCAAATCCTTACGTTTGCCCATTGTTTCTGTTTCCTACACGTCAACTTCAAGAGCTGGCCATTCACTTGCTGCCTAATATCTACCACTCCTTGACTGGCGCCATTTTAATGAGATAATCAATGTTATTCACTTCACCTGTCAGTGGTTTTAATGTTGATGACTGAACGGCATATATACACATACTTACCTCCTCCACAATACTCGTTCAAGACATCCCTGGCAGGATCCACATCATCTCATACCCTGTCCCTGTGCTGATGTTGAATGGATATCGGACAATCTCTACAGATTGACACAACTATTGGGGTACATATAATTTTTTGATTGACTTTTATTAACTTTTTGGGGGGGAATAGAAAAAAAACAGCAATACCGCCATTTTTATTTTTTTTAACTTTAATCTTTATTATTACTTTTTATTTAACATTAGGTACTTATTTATTCAGTCCCACTAGGGGACTCTTTTGATCGCAGATATAATGCTTTGGTATACTTAGTATACCAAAGCATTATTGCCAGTCAGTGTAAAACTGACAGCCAATCAATCTATTAGTTAATTTCTCACAGCCTAGGTATATAGCCAGGGCAGGCCTGGAGGCCCCCCCGGCTACCATGGCACCCCATCGGAGGCCCGCGACCTCTTAAATACAGCGGTCGCTATTGACTACAGCATTTAAGGGGTTAAACGGCCACGATCGAAGGAAACTTCGATTGCTACTGTTGGAGCAGGGGCCCTGCTGTCATCAGACAGCTGAGCACCCGCTCCAGCCTGGACGGGACACCCGTGCAGGACTTAAATTAGGCTGCCGTGAAAAGGCGACGGCCTAGCCTAAGGTCCCTTAGTGACTGCCGTGAAAAGGCGTATTGGTGGTCCCTAACGGGTTAATTTATAAGGGACAGGTCTTCCCGCTCCAGTGTTTTGTGGAACCCCTGACCAGGTTCCATGGAACTCCAGTTGAGAAACCGTGCTGTAAACATTTACCATTGAATAAAGAAGGGTCCGCACATTTATTGTATGCTTATTGAGCAACGGATCAGATTAAAAAAACGACACTACGTATAATAGCTTTGATAGATCAGACAAAAGGTTGTGCGTTGTCTTTAGATGGTATCGGGTAATCCAAGCTCGGTCTCATAAACATGACCATTCAGAGATAATGGAACAAACTGTCCATTGTCAATAATAAATGTCTCACTCTGGAAGTTTTACAAAGGAAATAGAAAAGCACATAATGGCCTTAAACAACACAAGGGTCCTATGAAAACACACCGTGTATCTTTACAGATGAATTATGGAACCGGTGCTGGTAAAGAAGAAGCAGGTGTACCTGATCAGCAGTGAGGTAGAGGCAGTGATGAACAGATTGAGCAAAAATCTATATATATATAAATATATTACTCTCCCTCCAACACATTTCTACATTGTTTTTTTACGTAGACATAGAATTTCCGTCCGACCAATAGTTATCAGTACCGATTCCCTCATTAACAAACATTCTGCACTATATCGGCAAATGAGAGGCTAAGCTTGATGCCACCTCACCCAGTTTATCCCGTCCTCCCGTCAGATAGTCTTTTTTCCTGGTGACAACACTCTACCAAGGGTCTTACAATTTTTTTGGGCAACCCATCTATATCAGGGAGGTACAATGATGAAAATCTAAAGTCAATGGCCAATTTACATTATTAGAATGGTGTTCTTGCCAAGGAAAGCTACAGGAGGCCACTCTGCAGGGGAACTGAATGGCTTACCATGTATTGCGTGTTTACGGACCTGCTCTTCTAGCAGCTTTCCATTCTGAGTAATAGAGGAGGGGGGGTCATGAGCAGGGGCTTATCCCTAACATCCATATTTCCTAATAGTGCATATCAGAAGGGGTTTAAGGCAAACCATTTTCATTTGCCCTATTAGGGGACGGGTTGCGAAAACAGCAGGTTCTCCACCTTGACCCCCTCTATTAACTAATGCCAGAAACTGCATACAACACTTGAGGACAAGAAATGTTCCCTGCAACAACAAAAAAGACCCACCCCCCCCCCCTTTGATTTGAATTTAATGCTTAGTTTCAGAGTTAACTAGGTAATTGGATGAAAAAACAATTCCTTAATATTTTTCCGAGTTCCGTATAATAGAGCAAAGGAGCAGGGACGATATCTGGTCTGTTCGGCTATATTCACACGACCGTGTAAAACGGCCGTTTTCAGAACAATGAAGTTCTATGAGTGTATTCACACGGCCCTTTTTTAACAGAACGTGAATACTAGCTGACAAAAAATAGTACATGTTCTATTTTCGGCCGTTTTCACGGCCTAATGGCCCCCATAGGACTCAATGGATCAGTTTTTAACAGCTGTTTTTGGGACAAAAAAAAACCTGAAAATGAAATTCATCAGTGTTTTAAACGGACGTGAAACTGATGACAAACAGCCATTAAAAATGGTCAGATGGCTGGAAAATGGATACAAATTTAGGCACACTGATGAAAAACTGTCCGTTTTTCAGTTTTTTTTACACCGTCATGTGAATATAGCCTAAGGCTGGGTTCACACGACCTATTTTCAGGCGTAAACGAGGCGTATTATGCCTCGTTTTACGCCTGAAAATACGGCTACAATACGTCGGCAAACATCTGCCCATTCATTAGAATGGGTTTGCCGACGTACTGTGCAGACAACCTGTCATTTACACGTCGTTGTTTGACAGCTGTCAAGCGACGACGCGTAAAAATACAGCCTTGTCAAAAGAAGTGCAGGACACTTCTTTGGACGTTTTTGGAGCCGTTTTCTCATAGACTCCAATGAAAACAGCTCCAAAAACGGACGTAAAAACCGCCGCGAAAAACGCGAGTTGCTCAAACGTCTGAAAATCAGGGGCTGTTTTCCATTGAAAACAGCTCCGTATTTTCAGACGTTTTTGGTCACTACGTGTGCACATACCCTAAGAGTGAGAGCCATGTGACAGACTTTATTATCCTCCTTGTTTTTACTGCCTTTTTTTCTGGATCTCTTCTTTTATTTGCAATATATAAAGTCAGTTGCATAAATGTCATTTGGTGTGAACATCACATGTACAGTTTGGGAACTTTCTGCAGATAGAGGTTCAGCAGTGGAACGGACAGAGTGCTTCAGTTTCCGTTTTTGATCCCACTGCGTTTCTGTTTTTTTCATTAGTTTGTGTCCAATTTGCTTTGTTTCCGTTTTTATCCAATCCGAGTATCCGTTTCTGTTTCACTTTTCACTGATCAGTTAAAAATAAATGAATGTCTCATAATAAAAAGATCAGTGAAAAATGGACCGCACACGGACAACATGGTGAAAATAGGATATTTTCAAAAAATAACGGAACGGATGTGTACATGAGCCCCATTAGATGCATTGATTTTAGTGTATCCGAGTGCTGACCTTTAAGCGTCGGTCGTGTGCACTTAAGATATTTCTCCAGTGTCAAGAGACACCTTCCTGCTCAGCGGGGTGGTCAGATGCCCAAGTCTCTACCTAACGTGACCTCTGTGATTTTATTTTTAGGGTTGCAGTATGAAGTAAATAGTGAACGGAGGAGGTGACGAGAAGACAGACCTTTTCTGTTTCCAAAATTGTACTGGCACTCTGCTGTAAAACGATAATCTGGACCCGGCTCTGGTTTTGATCATGATTTGCAGCACATGCCCAATCTGCTTGTCAAGATAAGAAACTACGCTTTATCATGAGCTGTAACCACTGATTTCCAGCAAGAAATCCATCATGGCAAAAAAAAAAAAATGTAATTAAAAAAATTGACTGTAGTGTTGACCTAGTCACAGAACTGAGGGGCATGAATAGAATCCATCTGTGATTCCCAGGAGAGAATACTGTATTCTTACCCATACAATGTTGGCAGGCACGAGGCTATTTTAAGTTCTGAACGTTTTTCCATGACGCTTACATTTTTACCTTTTTTTTTTTTTTTCTGGTGCCAGCTTAAAAATATAGGATATTTCTAGACTATATTTAGAGCGGCAGATCTTTCTATCAAAACATTCCGAACTGTTGACTCTAATATGCAGTAATGTTTAACGCAAACCAATGGTTTTATTTGGAAATCAGACATGGTTCTTTTTTTATAATTTTTTTTTATACACGTTACAGTATTGGATTCTGACAACCACAAAACTATATGCTTGGCCTAAATCGAGCTTAGAGATTTCATACTTTCACTTGAGAGAAGTGCTCAGATGAAGTGATCCTGGTGGTTTTCTAAGTTCTGTTAGAAAATATAGTTTTTTTTTTCATTTTCTCTTATGTACTAGACAGAGGGTCCCATGGATCGGGAGTTACAGAAAAGTAGGATTTGTTGCTGCCGGTTATGAATCAATTGTTTTGGATTCATGGTATGGACAATTAGTCATTTTTAATAGGTTTTGATCAGTATTTTTTAGATTTGGGCAGAATTGAATACCCAGAGGAAAGCTATGCAAAGGGCGGTTTCACATGGCTGTAATGTGGCCATCTGTATTACGTACGCAATACCTGCACCCTCATGCGGTTCTGCTAGAATCCTATAGTGATCTGAGTTCGGGCCACTATAACCGTGGCAATCCGGGTGTTGTGGCCATAACCGGGATGCTAAAATGGGCATGTATTACAACTAGCAGGTAGGGCTGGGCAATTAATTGAAAAATAATCAAAATCGAAATTCAGCGCAATTAAAACCGAAATTCGCAGGAGGACGTGGATTATCAGTTATTTTCTCCCGGTTTAAACTGTATCTGTATCTTCGGGACGCAGATACAGTTGAATCCAATTGTAAAGCAGGAGACCAGAGGGGGATCTCATCCACTCGTCATTGGAACGGGGTTAGGGGAGTCTGTGCATTATACAGCGTTGGGGCAGCTATGGGGGACTTTATACTGTGATGGGTGCGTTATACTGTGTGAGGGCAACTATAGGGGCATTCTACTGTGTGGAAGTCAGTTATGGGGGCATTATACAATTTATAGGCAGCTATGGGGGCGTTATACTGTGGGGAGGGCAACTGTAGGGGCATGTAGTGTGCAGGCAGTTGTAGGGGTATTCTAATGTGTAAGAGCACTATGGGGGCAATATACTGTGTGGAGTCAGTGTCCGGGGTATATTATATACAGTAGTATACAGCAGGCTCTGGGGCTAAATATTCAATGGTGTAACATGCAAATAGGGGTGTGGCCTAAATAATCGTTCAATAATCGTAACCGAGGCTACAAGGTTCAATTAACTGTTATTTTGATTTAGGTCATAATCGCCCAGCCCTACTAGCAGGTATTACCCTGGCCATTTCTCAACCCATAGCCCAAACTCTGCCACACACCAGCGCCATTGTCTGGGCCACAATGCCATATATACTACTCATTCACTACATCTGCAACAATATATCTATATATAACCATCAGTATGGACTGGGCATTGCGTGTACCACGGAGTCTTTGGGGCTGCACACAGTATACACTAGTATAAAGTATGCCGAGTGTTGGTTCGGTTCAGTGTTAGAAATGTAACTCATGGAAAACTATTAATATAGGCTGATGATTTGTTGTGGGCGATCAAGGCTCTAGATATCTCAACTGTACTTGCTCTACTGCACTGTGGGAAATGTAGTGTTTATTTCAGGCTCTATAGAGTCTTCTGATATAGTATGTTGTGTTTTTGAAATTTTGGGCTTTTGTAGTTATATTCAGGTTTATTGAACTCCTTTTTTTTATTTTATAATAAAATTATTTTACTGTGTCTATAAATCTCACCGTTATCGTCCTTTTAATAACCATTTCCACACCTTCGTATATATCACTTGTTTGGAAGTCTGTAACCAGAACATAATTAATGTCTTCTCTGTAAATCCGTTTTGGAGCCCTTAATACATTATTCTTGATATTTAATCCTTTGGCTTGGCAGCGAACCTCATAAGACAATTGCGGGCTGGGGCCAGTTCCTCATCAGGCTAAATTTGTCTCCTTCCTTTTTTCAATTCTTAAACAATATGTTCACACGGAGTATTTTGGGGGAGGAATATCTGCCTCAAAATTCCGTTTGGAACTTTGAGGCAGATATTCCTCTCCCTGCACGCCGGGAAAAAGACGGGAGAGGCGTTCTCGGGCCGTTTCTGCCGAGTTTTGCGACGCGGTTTCAGTGTCAAAAAACTCTGCAAAATACCCCGTGTGAACATAGTTCTTGCCAGTAACTTGTCATTGAGCAAAGCTTTTAATAAAATAATGTCAGGGTTCAGATAATTTATGAAAAAGTGTAAATTTCAGATTTACCGGACGTTTATCTTTGCTTTGGAAATTGGTCACAAATAAACCCCAATGTTAGGACATTGACCCACTATCAAGAACCCCACTGGCTGCTGCAAAATATTCGCAACACATGGTAAATTTAAGGGGGCAATCGCAATATCAACTTTTATCACCTATGCACCACTGGGACTCCCACCGAGCATTAGAACAGGGGTCCCAGCCCCCCCTGAGTCTCCTCACTACACAACCACAGTGAGGAGAACTTCAATGGTGCGGCATTTGAGCAGTCGCGGTGCCGCTCCATTTAAAGCCTGAGACTGACGGAGACAGCACAGTACAGCATACCGATATTCAATAGAGTGGTAGGCCACATGCTCGATCGCTGCTCCGTCCAAGCACCACGTCACTGCTGGCAGGTGCAGTGAGGAGGAACGGGGACTCTGGTCCCCCGTTCTAGTGAACTGTCGAGGTCCCAGTGTTCATACATTTAGCACTTATTCTGTGGATAGGTGATAAATGTTGATCTTAGAACAAACTCTTTAGAAGGGAACCTGTCACTAGATTTAAGGGCGCTAAGCCACCGGCATGTCGTTATACTGCCGGGGTACTCGCGCTCCTAAACATGCCCCTCTCAACTGACTCTTTGAGCTTGGTCTAAAAAGAAGTTGTAATACAACTATGCGCTATATTATATGTAAATGAAGAGATGAGTGCAATGACCTCCTGCACATGCTCAGTACTCGGATGAAGCTGTGGCCAGTACACCTGGATCATCTCCGGATTCTTCTCTGGTAATGTGCACG
Source organism: Rhinoderma darwinii (assembly GCF_050947455.1). NCBI lineage: Eukaryota > Metazoa > Chordata > Amphibia > Anura > Rhinodermatidae > Rhinoderma > Rhinoderma darwinii. The sequence goes on from NC_134693.1 coordinate 30,546,940, forward strand.
TTCTATTATGACTTATTTTTTAGACAAAATGCTATAATTGACAGTTTTGAAAGCAGATTGTTTAGTACGCTAAACCCTAGAAGTATAAAGACATTCTAGTGGTTTACTATCCTAAAACTTGGTGACTGCTTCCTTGCAAGATTCCTTCATTATAATTCAGTCCTTAGCCATTTATTTCACCTGACAGTATAAAGAAAGGGAGGAAACCTCCAGCTCACCGATTCGGCGTCTCCAGAGATGTCGCTCGGATCCCCGCGACGGCCCGCGGTGTGTGTTGCAAGGAAAAGGAAGAGATGATCCAGCGCTGATGGTGGTTTAAAAGGGAAGGACAATTCCCATGTTTATTGGAGAAATTATTAACATTGGACGGGAGACGCAGTCTCAAGGCAGGAGTAAGCAGGGAGTGTACCAGAGCCTACGCATTTCGAACGCACACCCAACTGTGCGTTCGAAATGCGTATGCTCGGGTACACTCCCTGCTTACTCCTGCCTTGAGACTGCGTCTCCCGTCCAATTTTAATAATTTCTCCAATAAACATGGGAATTGTCCTTCCCTTTTAAAGCACTATCAGCGCTGGATCATCTCTTCCTTTTCCATTTATTTCACCGTAAGGCCTCATGCACACGGCCGTGCCCGTAATCACTGCCCGTGCTTGGGGACACGGCCGGCCACAGACAGCCACCCGTATTTTAGGCCCATGCTCCCATACCAAGGAGCACGGTCCGTAAAAAGCAAAAGATAGGTCATATTCTATCTTTTGCGGCGGCTCTCTACAGCCCGGACACCTTTCCGTAAATGTACGGAAAGATTTCCATGGTCAATAGAAATTAACGGGTCCGTAATTGCGGACCACGATTACGGCATGCAATTACGGATGATTTCTACGGTCCTGTGCATGGAACCGATCGCATGATGTTGAGTGGAGTTACAGCAGGATATATGCATAGACCTGTTATAACCTCTCATGTTAAGGCCAAACTTGCTGGAACAAATTGTTCCATAGCTATTTGAAAATATATTTGTGGTTAGGAGAATAGGTTTTGTCTGGCACTTCGACAAACAGGATTAAGGAAATTTGACCACAGGACTTTTGTAGCGCTACCAGTAAGAAAAACACATCACTAAAATGAATCCATTGAAATGTCTTTTTTTTCTAAGGCTAGTGAGTGTCTGATTCATGTCCCTTAATACACGTGTCACTAGTAAATGTGACTCTGTGCATCATCAGTTCCCCTTTTCTCTGTGTATGAATAGATAGCAATTTGTTATGATGGAGTCTACAGGCGGTGCTCTGACACATGCAGATTTTCCAGTAAATTTCAGGCAATTTATATTGTGTGAACATGTCCTTAAAGTTAATTTCCACTTTTTATCATTGTGTTTTAAAACTCGGTTTATATTTCTTAATATATCTTGATAGCGGTCAGAACTTAATTTTTTTGATCCAGAGATCCAAATCCCCTACATTGACATAGTTAATATTTAACATTCTAGCTGCCTGCTGCTGCCACTAGAGGGAGCTCAGGAGCTTTACCGCATACTGTGCTATCAATGGGGGAATTTATGAAACCCTCTAGAAAAGTCACAATTTGCACTAAAATGCACTTTTTTTTGCACCAAATTTTTAGGGCTTTTCTATTTTTACGCCGCCTCTGCTACTTAAAAAAAAAAAAAAAGAGGCTTAATGAGAGGGACCACTGCGGCCTGATAAATGTACTATAATTTATGCTAGAAATCTGGCATGATTATTGCGCAAATCTACTCCAGCTCACGAATTGCCAGTGATGCGCCTTATTTATTAAGAGGCGTTTGTTTTTTTAATATTTTAGGCGCATCTTACTCCAACTTTCTTTAGATTAAGGCTGGCGTATGAAACACCAGCATTAATAAGTTGTCTCAATGAGTTCAATGTATGACCGTATGCATTAAGTTTCTCCTAGTGGTTGCAGGAAGCCAGAATGTTATATTTTGTCTGTGCAGAGGATTTGGAACTCTCTATCAAAAAAACTGAGCTCGGACCTCAATTAAGACATTTTAAAGGGGTTTTCCCATCTTAGACATATATGGCATATATTTTCGGGATACGCCATAAATGTCTGATAAAGCTAGATCCCGCACCTATTTAGAGAACTGGGATCTCCCGACCCCCCCATTAAGCTTGGTGCGCTGGCCGCAGAATCCAGGCGGAGACTAGTGGAGAGAGGATCGCGCGTGCATGGTTCTCCCCATTCTGTTCAAAGGAAGATATGGAAGCCGCTCTTGCTTGACTGCCTGGATTCTGCGGCCAGCAGCCGCCGCAGTTGGCAAAACCGATCCCCGTTCTCAATAGGTGCGGGTCCTAGACCTGGGACCTACATCTAGCAGACATTTTTAGCATATCCTGTGGATATGCCATAAATGTCTCAGATTGGAAACCCCTTTAAGAAATTAACCAGCACAGGATTTTGAACCTATTTAGGTAAAAAAAAAAAAGTAACAAAATCGTGTTTAAGGCTGGACATAGACGCTAATTCACACTAAGGATTTTTCTTGGCTGGTCCCGCCACAAAATCAGCCGCAGAATTATTCCTGCTGGCGGCAGGATGATTCCTCGCTCCCATTGATATCAATGGGAGATTCAGGCGGAATCTGCTCGAAAAATGAGCAGGACGCTTATTTTTCAGGCCAGCTGAAATAATCCGCTAGCGGGTAAAACAAGCGTCCGACTCCCATTGAAAGGAACTGGAGACGGAATTTTGCGGCAGATTCCGCCTGCAAAATTCCTCCGTTCAACAGGCCACACATTGTAATACTATGTTTTTTTTTAGGAACAAGACACAGCTATGGTTTGATCTCAGATGTGAGGCAGATTTTGTCTTCATTTCTGTTTTCTGAATGATATGCGGTTATTTTTCTTTTACGAGCTATTCCTAGACCTTTCCGACATTGCCCCGTAGATGTAGATTATACTTCACAGACTATATTCTTCAATTTATACTAAACTGCAACTTCATCACTGCCCGGTACATATGGCATGTACGTTTATTTGATCTACCATACATTTATTCTTATTTTTAGGACTTCCTTTCCACCATTATCCTGGTCCGTGATCCTGGACCAACCACTGATGATTGGAGTTGTTCATCTTGACCAGCCGGGTTACGAGGTTGTAGGGGACATGAAGTACTGTACTATGCAATAAATCATCTTAATTGTTACAACGGTGTTATGACCTCTTTCCTTCTTGTCTTCTGGTCATCCATCTAAAGGGAAATATTTACGACCCTCTTAAGGATATGTGGAAACCGCGTCACACGCCACCCTGCTTATGAGATATTTCGATCAAATGTTTCGTTTGTATGAACAAGTTTCCAGGGAGGAAAAGAAACAAACAAGAATGGGTGCAACGTTAACTTTACTGACGATCACCACATACCGGTCTCTTTATGAGTTTAGGGTCTTTCTGTGGATTGGCTTCTGTTGAGGTCCTGAAACATTGACACTACCGTCCAACACTGATTTTGGTTCCCATGGTCGTGGGCATCCTCCACAGCCTTGACTTGAGATACATTCACCCTAACCTGTATTTATTGTTGTGCCTGTTTTTTTTATATGCCCTCTTAGGGCCTATGGATGTCATAAATTGGTCCACCACTTGGGACCCTCTTCTATAAGTCAGAGCACAAAGCGGCTTTCACTCTGGCGGACCTGGCCTGTATAAATATTACATGGACCGCTATTCATTGGAATGGCTGGCACTTAATACTTTTTTTCCTTTGCAGTGCCCACTACTGGGGAAATATATGGCTGAGTATAGCCGAGGCTTTATGAAGCCAGACCCGTGGCCAGCTAAGGGGTTGTGTTGAGAGGGATACTCTTTTTATAGGGGTTCTCCGTACATTTTATATTGATGGCCTGTCCTTAGTACAGATCATCAATATCAGAGCGGTGGAGGTCCGACTCCCGGCACCCCCGGGGATCAGCTGACTGAACGCAGCGGCATCTTCAACGTCTACCATACACATCTGTGGCGGCTATGCCTGGGATTGCAGCACGGTCCCATTCACTTGAATGAGATTTGAGCTACAATCCCAGGGATAGCCACTACGAAAGTGTATAGCGCTGTCCCTGGTAAGCTATGAAGAGCTCAATCAGCTGATCCGATCTGATAATAATGACCTATTCTAAGGATAGGCCATCAATCTAGAATGCCTGGAGAACCCCTTTACTACCTAGCACTGGTTTATAGTTAAGAAGGAGTTTGTCCAATGTGCTGTATGATGTCTATAAGAGTAGACCATGTTCAGCAAATGCTACGTAGCAAAATGTGGCACTTTTTTTATTTAGCAGATCCTTACATCTTTCAGTATTACACTTTTTTCTATACAGAACACATTTTTATAAGGATTATTAAATTAAAGTTGGTGTTCATTTTTAGCCATGGGTGTGCAGATTAGTTTACTCTTGTCATATAAAGCTCTATTTCACAGGCTTTGTGACTGTTCCTGACGTTTATATCTACAGAGCTGGGTATTAAGAAAAGCTTGTTAACCTCTTAAGGTGATTTGCTGTGGATTTCTGCTGGAATTTATGTATTTTTCATTGGAAGGGAAATAAAATCCTTACAGCTGAGGCGTGGCTCTCCAGTGATTATTTTTGTAAATTTTATTCTCCTTTACTACACATTTTAATACTCTGTATATCAGTATAAATTATAGCAAATGTAATATTGAATAGGTCAAGAGCTTTGACTTCATTGTATAGTTTTATACTTTTCAGTGATTATCATTATTTGTTTAATAAACACAATAATAATATTAATACCAGCTATTTTTATTTTTGCTAATGATAGGAATATCTTGTTTCTGCAGAATGTATTGTTGTCTTTTTGGGTCTTCAGGCTTTTGGTGTTCGTTATGTATCCGTATTTTATTGCTAGTTTTCCACTTATTTGGAAGGGAAGATGAGCGCTGGTTTTTCTTTTTTTTTTCCTGGATGCCCCTGTTGCAGAAATATGGCTCACTGTTGTGTTGGCTCCCTATATGCTAATTTGCGGTAGTTACAGGGTGGAGCTAGCTTCCCCGCGTCTGATGCATACCAATCAGTGTGAGGCAGCTTGAGGGTAGTTCACGCTCTGTTAACTAACTACAGCAAATTAGCATAGAGGGAGCAATACAACAGTGGGCCATATCTCTGGAACTTGGGGTCCAGGTAAAAAAAAAAAGCATTCCTGGAATCGGGGAGTCAGCGCTATTCTGGTCAGTCAACCGGTTCAACTTATTCTGGTCAGTCAACCGGTTCAACTTATATGACCAAGTGACAGATCTTTAAGGGAAACTGCTACAGTATGTTCTAGATGTAAATGAGCGGACGTCATGACATTTGATATGTGTAAAGCTATGTGCACACACACTGATTTGTTTTTCACTGTGTAGCTGGCCTAAAATTTGTGATCGGATACTTCAGACTTTCTTCTTCTTGTGTATGGGGTTTTATGAATAAATAATATAAATAATTATAACGTTTGATTTTGCCACCATTGAACAAATGGGCAATTTAGACAATCAACCCTATAAAATTTTTTTAGAAGTGGTTTGATTGGGGCTCAAATTGCACCTTATTCAATGACCCAAACACCATATTCTGGAAATGGTTGACTGTTGGACTTTTATGTGTGTGTATGTATACATTATTATATTCTCGCTCCCTCATAACTGTAATTTGCTTTCACGATTGCACAGGAGAAAGGTACAACTGTATAATGAAGGTCGTAATACTGCTCAAAGGAAATGGTATGTGAGGATGTAATATCGTTTTTAATTCCTGGATTGAATTAATTGGCAACTCCCAACTTTTGTATTATCAGTAATGAATGTGCCGTGTGTAGGAAGTAGCACTGTGTAGGTTTAATTAAAAGGATATCTTACTGTAGGCGTCCTGCTTCCTTTTTATGTTGGAACTCTATGTAATTGGGAATTCATTGGCAGTGTTTCAGACAAAAAAAAGCACACAGTAGTAATGACCACCTGCATGGAGAAGGGTTTGCTACGAGAAAAGTTCTCTTTAACATACATGGCATTAGTACTGTGGAATTACCTACTCCATGTATCAGGTACACTATTACACAAGGGATTTCATATGCCAGTCTTCACTAGTGTAAAATGCGACGATTTATTAAGAAGCGCGCGCCACAATTTTTACTTACCTTACGGCTCCTTTGCGCTTCTTCCCTTTGGATCCCAACAGGCTCTCATTGCCAGCCGCGGCTTATACAAGGTCCTGATGCCAAGCAGCATCAGGGCCTTATATGCGCTGCGTCACGAGCAACGTCCCGAGTGCTGCGTCACGAGCAACGTCCCGAGTGCTACGTTCTCAGGACGTTGTATGAGCTGTGGCCGATAGTGAAAGCCTCAGGGGACCCGGAGGGGAGAAGTGAAGAGGAGCGCCAAGGTGTAGTAAACATATATTTTTATTGACCGATGGGGGAGAGGTAGTCTACTTTACTACGCCCCACAGAGTGAAATCTTAGCTGGCGTAGATTTCTGCTATAATTTTATGGCAGTCTTCTGGCGTAAATTATATAATTAATTTATCAAACCGTGTTGCCTCCCCCCTACAGTAAGCCGCATTTCTTTTTAAAACGAGCAATGTTAAAGGGACAAAAGTCGAAATTTTTAATGCAAATTGCGAGTTTTGGTCCTCTTTGCGACTTTTCTATGCCAGGAAACTGGTGTAGAAAGGCTGATAAATGCCCCCCATAGAGTATAAACTAAGACGATATAACCGATAAGGCCCTATTCACATCTGCATCAGAGGAGCAGAACAAGGGAATGCCAGACGCAATGGTTCCATTGCACCACAGACACCACCGGTGACCAATGGAACCCATTGACTTTAATGGGTTCTGTCATCTATCCGTTGTTTTACCGGAAACAATAGCACAGCATGCTCGCTATTGTTTGTGGTAATATCTGCCAGATCTGCAATGGAGGAGCCTAACGAAACCCCCAACATACTTGTGAACAGGCCCTAACTTAAGTTCCTTTTTGTTTTTGTTCAGTTCTTCCCATAAATCCAAATATGTAATTGTCCCACAGATAAATAAAGCCCTTTTTGTTTTTCCCATTACCACTCCTTGTAATGGCTTTAGTTTGACCAACTCCTGATTCTCCATTCATAAATTATGTTTTCTCATCCACTGTAAAGTTCTTGGAATTAATAAATTATGTGCTAATTCTTTATATTTATTATATCAATAGTTCTGTGTTTTTTTGTTTTGTTTTTTATTCTGCCCTGATGTGAATTTCATGGCGTTCTGTAGAATCTTGTTTCTTGGCACAGGTTTTATGAACTCAGAACCAGCTCTACTAGTTACGTAATGGGAAATGTAATGCAGGCTGTTTCAACTTGTGTTTGGGTGGCACTAGTTTGTTGATGGCGTTCATATAAGTGGCAGAGTTTTTTGTTTTTTCTTTGTTTTGTTTTTTATATTAAAGCAATCTCAATCCTCCCAACATTTACTTCCTGGTGAGCTCTTTCCTGCCAAAGGAAGCATAAATCAATTGTCGTCATTCTGTGCGGTGATGTCAGCCATGTATTCAGGTTAAGAGGTATGTTTGTGTACATGATGTCAGCAAACACAAGGGTGAGATCATACTATGCCTTAAAGGGGACAGATCTAATTTGACCCTTATTAATCTGTACCTAACTTTTCAGGTGACTTTTCAGAATAAGCTGTCAAATGTGCGTACATGAGGAATAACGCTATTTCTGGCCATTATATGACTTGTATTATGTTTGGTTTTTGTTAGAGCCTGCAGAGGGGAAAACTGCTGTCTCTAATTCTCAGGCTCCACCCTCTAGCTAAGAGACCACTAACTGCTATCATGTCTTCTATGCACTGCACACATAGAAGAGGAGAATCCCGCTCTCCTATCTATCTATCTATCAGACTTTGCTTGAGGAGACCTTGTGGCAGTAACATAAAAATTTGAATAGATAAAACAACTATTTTAGCAATAAGTAAATTATAAAATTGATCTTTATCAGGTATACTAATAGATTACCATAAGTTGTTTGAAAAGTTAATGTCGTTTTAAGTATTAATGTAAAATTTGTTATTGATAATTAAAATGTTTCTACCAACTTAAGGCCTTTTACACCTGCCGATATTTGGCTGGTGCAGCGAGTGCCGATCGAGACATCGTTGATCAGCGCTCGTTTCCTCCTGTCACACGGAGATATGGATGGGGACGAGTGCTCGTTACACCGACCGCTCGTCCCCATACATTATTATCATGTCGGCAGCGCGTCTCCCTGGTTCTATGAACGCTCATCTGCACGATAATCGCCGAGTGTAAAACCAGTCTAGTGTAATGGTAACCTCCTGATTGTGTTTTACATAGACCATTTATTTCCTGTTCAGGTTTTATTGGCACAATTTTCTGCATTAGGGGGAGTTTCCACAGAGTTTTTTGGCACGTTTTTTGATGCGGAAACCACGTCGGAGATCGCGCCAAAAAACTTCAGAAAACGCCTCCCGTTGATTTCAATGGGAGGCGGAGGCATTTTTTTTTTTTACGTGAACGGTAAAAACCGCTTGCAGGAAAAAGCATCATGCCCTATCTTTTGGCGTTTACGTCTGTGACCTCCCATTGACATCAATTGGAGGCAGAGAAAGTGTCTTTTAGCCTGTGGCGCTCAATGGCCGCGGCCGGAAAACGCAGCAAACAGCATGTAGGCAGGTCAAAATCTGCCTCCAAATTCCTGAAGGAATTTTACCGCCTTCAAAAGAACTCTGTGTGAACAGGGCCTTAGGGCTCATGCACATGGCAGTGTATGGAACCTGTATGGTCCTGCACAGAGACCATAAAGCTCCCTAGTATGAAGCTGCGTTGCCTCCTTGCGCTGCTGTACAGGCTCAGTCGGAGTATTGCTTCTAGGGGAGAAGACCTCTGTACATATGGATGGCAGGATTTTTTTTTATTTGTGCAAATCTGTATGAAATCAGCGGCATATGGAGGTACAGTAAGGCACCATACTTGTGTGGGGTGCGAGACGTAATACAGCTGTGTGCATGAGCTCTTAAACTGGTAAAAAAAAGAACATTAGATTTTAGTTGGTTAATCTCACCAATAATCTCATGTCTTTAGGGGATACCAGACATCTGCCGTTGGGGGAGCTATTGGCTGCACACATTGGATTTTATCTGCCTAATCTTCTAGTTTCCCCTAGAGATCAACAGTTTAACAGGAGCCTGCAGGTGTTCATCCCTCTTCACTATTCATATAACTTGCTCGCTCGGCATAAATGGGCATGTTCGGGGAGAATAGGCTGATGGATAGTGGTCAGATAATCTTTGGGAAATGGCTAATGTCTGTGGCCAGCTTTACAGTTTCATTGTTCTTGTCCTGTCTTCTCTTGTTAATAGCGATGAGAATTTTTTTCTGCAGACTTTCAACTCGGTTCGCTGGCCGAGAGGGTGTATAGGACAAATCAATTCACCCATTGTATTCTATGGACTGCTGAGTCATGCGAAAAGATCTGCTCATCTCCAACTTAAGTGGAAGATGGGATCAGAATGATTTAGACGCGTTTCCAGCTGAACAGAGGATCCACAAGCCATCTCTGTGTAACAATAAGTCATGCAAACGTAATCGCTCCAAATATTCCTCCCATTTTGCAGCATGTTTCGTTTCAATGGGTTATGTGCTGCTGCCTGGACTTTTGTGTTCGGTTTATTCGTCATTACTGATGCATGAACACAAACATTTAGCACTTCATCTGTATTTTCAATATAAAGGATGATTATTTTACGTATAGTCGAACGTATGTCCCAAATGTTCCGCCACACAATCAGTCCGGTCCTATCAATTAATGCTGTTCTATGCAGTCCAACAACTGATTAGCTATGGGATAATGGACAAAGTCCCTCCTGGGGGACCACCAACCCCTTATTGTTGCTAAACTTTTCCCCCATTCAAGTTAATAGCTGAAAAGCAACATTTTGCAAAAATAGTTAACAATTCAGCCACATCTGAAATTGTCCTTATGCCCACATGCAACTTTTCCATACTCTTGATGATCTAATATATTGTCTGCAACTATTAAAGTATTCTAGTAATGGGGTAAAGAAATAGGAATTCATTCTGGAAGTTACAGGGCAAAACACAATACGTTATAGGGCGTACAAGTAACTTTGTTACCGTGTAGAAATAGATGTAATGCTTTCTCACTACTTTCTGTGGAAGCCGACTGCACAACGCGTCCGTCTATCGTACTACAGACACATCTGACCTCATCTATGACATACAATAACCTAGAAACAAATGACCCCACATCGGTCGCTGCAGCAAGTTCACAGACCGTCTCATGCCATTGTACTATGGCAACTCTCAGCCACTAAGTCACCACAATACAATAATGAGACTATTACATAGACCTGGCCTTATTCCCCTTTTCATCGTATCTATTTCTGATGCTTCATTGTAGTGGTGGTCGTGGACTCTTAAGAGTTTATTATCCTCTGGAGGACTGGGGTCTTGTTTTGCCAGTGTTTTCTAGAAGGCTGCTTATCTGCTGGCCACTCGCTCTCAGGATTTCCTGGCGTTGTGCTGTGATTTAAAATACTAACAATCTGTGGGGTGGAAAACTCCTCAGTCCAGGCGCCAGTGGATAATTGGACAGACTATAGGAAGAAGCAGAAAGGACTGGAGCTTGGATACGGCATGATATCCATTTGTGGCAATGCCCTCTGTGTGTGTCCGGCAACACCGCAGAATCTGTGACCCGCAACTCCCTCACTACCTAGCACTAAGCTTCTTAAATGTGGAATTATGGGTTTGTCTTTATATTAGAGCATGTTGTGGTATAACAAATATCTACAAATTTTTGTCTTTCATTATTTTCCTGCCTCGTATCTGTTCTTTATCCTCATTACTTAGTAGAATTGTGAGTATTTGTGTTTATAAATTGTTTTACTCTGCAATCTGATAATCCAACTTTTACAAAAATGCAATATATTATACCGCAGAAGGCCTTGTTCACACAGTGCAGAGTTTGCATGCATTTTTTTTAAGCCAAAACCAGAATTTGATCCGGGAGAGCAGACCTGTAAGGCCTTCCTTTATATATTCCGTTTAGGTTCCGTTCCTGGTTTTGAAGTGAATAATACATGCGAAATCTGCAGGAAATTTTCACTGCGTGAACAAGGCCAAAGACTGAGCATGTGTGTGTGTACACCCGCGTAGGATCAGACTCAATCACACACGAGTCCCATTATTATGACCACCAGCTAATATCCAGAGTAACCGCCAGCACGGACAGCAGCTAGACGGGCTGGGAGTGACTCAATAAGGTGCTGGTCGGTTGTCTCGGGTATCTGGAGCCATGCTGACTGCAGAGTATCCCACATTTCCTGGAGGATCCATAGAGCGAGCAAGACGATCAAGGTGGTCCCACAGATGCTCAATTGGGTTTAAGCCCGGCGAATTAGGGGGCCAGGGAAGTACTTGGAAGTCTTGGTCATGCTCTTCCAACTGTCGGACATTTCTACCCGTGTGACGTGTCGCATTGTCTTTCTGGAAGATTTCATCTGCCCCGGGGAAGACAAACAGCATGTATGGGTGGACGCGATCTGCAACGATAGATTCATACCCAAATCAGCTCAGAATGACTTCCACTTTGATGACTGGGCCCAGAGAATGCCATGAAAAAAATTCCCGGACCATAATGCTGCCGCCATCATCTTGTGTTGTTCCAGCAATGGTGGCAGGGTATTTGTTCTCTGTTTCTTGCCTGACACGCCAACGTCCATCTGTTGGATGAGCAGAAAACGTGGCTCATCGGAATAGGCAACGTTTTGCGAATCATCGTTGGTCCAAACCCGATACTGCCGTGCAAATTGAAGCCTTTTCTACCAATACACCTTTGTTAGCATAGGAGCAGTAGGGTTTGCTGAACTGTTGTTTTAGACAAACATCTGGTAGCCCCCTGGTTGATTTTCACGGTAAGCTGCTCCACTGTAACGTATTATTCAACCCTCGCACACCTTCGTAGCCGACCTTCACCTCTCACATCAATGGCACGTGGTGCTCCGCAGTTTCCACGTCGGTTATTCCCAATGGTGCCATTTGTCCACTAACGAAACATTTTTACCACAGCAGCTCGCGAACAGTTTACAAACTGTGCGGTTTGAGAAATACTGTCACCCTTGGCCCGAAAGCCAATAATCATCACTTTTTGCAACTCTGATAAATCGCCCCTTTTACCCATGGCAAGAACGAGTAATATGTGTTCAGACAGCCGATCCCACACCTTATATACCCACCAAGGCAGCTCACAACACATCGACCGTGTGTGTATGTGTGTGTATATTATATGTATATAATGTCTCCATAGACTCACACCAATTGTAGTCCTGTAACTATGATGTTAAGTAAATACAGACACCTTTACTTGACACCTGTTTTATTATTGTATTGTGTGTAGAGACATGCGCTGTATGGATGAGACAAAGAGAAATGCCGTATGGGTCACTGCACCTCAATCCTTTTTCAATTCTAAAATAGATGACAATTGCCAAGCAGCACGCTCCGCTATTCCCCGGCGCTGTGCAGTCAGTCATTTCTCGTGAAGAACTGGTCTGGGTCTGGTGTTTGTGATGTACAGACGCTGCACTTGTATAAAACCGAAGGGCGTGTTCTACAAGTTATAATACAATGTAATTGCCTCTAGATTCTATTTACACCTTTCTATTCTCATATCTTTCCATGTCCCGGAGCTGTCCTTGGTTTTAAATATGCTATTCACAATAAAGGATCTACTAAAGTGTTTGTCATCCATTCCCTCAGTAGAAATCTTGCTGAAATGTACTATTGATTTTAACATTACAGGAATATGGGCATCGTGCCGCTGGGCTTGGAGATTCATCCCCCGTGCTGTTCCATGGACACTTACTGAGGCAGTAGTAAAATATATAAATAGTATAGACCTTGTACAGTAAACGGTTTGCTTTCTCGGGATCATACTTTATCTTTGCATTACTTCATATGCAATTTTATTAACATTATTAATGATAATTATAGGGCCAGAAATCGGCGAGTCTGTCATTTGTTTATGCTGCCCTCAGACAGGGCAGCATAAATATCTGACCGATCCACGTTAAAGGGGTTGTCTCATCACAGACAACCCCTTTAATGTGAGAAGAGGTGTGATCAGCTGATCCGCCGCACGTCTGCTCTTGAGACACCTGGCGAACAGCTGATTTGTTGGGGGGAGATTCAGCTGGCTATGCATTTTTGCAACCTAAGGCTGAGTTCACACACGGCCAATATGCTGCGTAATAACACGCAGCATATCCGCTCTGTGCGTGGCAGAGAATTCTGGGCAAAAAAAAAGCACCAAACTGTTGTGCAGTTTTTCGCCCGGAATGTCCGCTCCGAAAACTGCAGCACTTAACCGGCCTCCTGGGCCTAGCAGGCTGGACTCCTGGGATGACGTTTCATCCCAGCAGACCGCTGCAGCGTCATCCCAGGAGGCCGACCCTCTGATATTATCCGGGCCGGCCTCCTCGGATGATCTAGGAGGCCAGCCTGGAGGAAGAAGTACAGACTCCTGGGTAAGTATAATTTATTTTTATTGCACAGTTGCGTTTTTTGCAGTGGAATCTATGTGAATCCGCCGCAAAAAACGCAACAACTGCTATTTGTTGCGGGATTTACCTCCCCATTGAATTCATCCTGCAGCCAATTAGGGGACTCGGCGATCATGTGTGGTATTTCTGGCATAATGCCAGAAATATGGCTTGTCACCACAGAGCCCTGCCGAGCCCTCTAATTGGCTGCAAGCGGTTGCATGCTAAGTGCATGTAAACATCTACCGGGAGTGCCGCCGGCGACCCAGCGCCGGGAATTATCAGCCAGGACTGGCCTTACTCTTAGGAGACCTATCAGGAGATTAAGAAAAAACATAAAATATACCTTACGTCTGTGCTGAGATATGATCAGTTGACATTACAGGCCCAAAGCCTGAGTTGCGCAATCTGCCAGGGTCCATTCACAACATTTTCTGCACTGATTTTTGTCAGGTGTTGTCATGGAAACCATGTGCAGATTAATGGAAGTCCCCACGGATACATAACCGATACTATCCAAGCAGGTTAGAAGTAAGATACGGCTGTATCTGGTGGCTTCCATGACAACACCGCACCTGACAGGAATTAGAGAGATACCTGTAAAATGGTGAGCATATGCTTTAAAGAATTCTCCTCCGCTTCAATCCTTTTTAGATTATAGCCGCTCATTTTCATGAGGCAAGTTGTGGTCAGCCATATCAATGTTGTCCACATGCTCTTGTACGGCTTGTCTTCACAACCCCTTTAAGGCTACATTCACTAGTAGCTTAATTGTTGCTGATTTTCCGTCCGGATTTGCGGGCATGACCATCTCATCCACACGCTGCAGAAAATTTCTGTTAAAGGGAATGTGTCGCTAGAAAATTTTTTTTTTTTTTTAGTTAAACAGTTAGTGTATGAATGCTTAAACACTGTCCAAATTTTTTTAATTTTTTCACGAGTTAGGAAATATTATAAATTAGATTCTAATTTATACAATTTCCCAGTGCTGGTCACTAGATGGAGCAATTCCCAAAATTGCAGCATTGCATGTGGTAAAGCAACCTCATTGCTTTATGCTGCAAATTTGGTGTAAACACACTCGCTCTAGTGAGCTCACAGAATCCCCCCTCCTTTATCCTGGCTAGTGCCAGGAGAAACGAGGATTTTGAACGGTCAAACCTCCTACACTGTGTGTCGCCATTTTTTGAGCTAACACACAGTGTAGTTGGTTTATATACAGTAGTAATCACACACTAAAACACGTACATACACAGACCTAACTTACCTGCTCCTGCCGCCGCCGCTCCCTCTGGTCCGTCCGCTCCGGTCTGCTCCCTCCGCTCCTCGTGCTTGCTTCAGAACACAAGTCCGGAAGCCACGACCGGAAGTCGTCATCTCACAGTCAGGCCGCGGCTTCCGGTCGACATGAACATGGCGCCGGATTTCGCTCTAGCAAAGACCTGACTTTTGGTCTGTGTGGGAGCGGCGCATGCGCCGCTCCCACACAGACCGTGTACGCTATAGTGGATGGAACGGCTGCCGTTCGCATTCACTATGGGGATGTGTGTACCGTATTCCATCACTGTATGTGTCGTTAATCGACACATACAGAGATGGCAAAAAAAATGGCAGCCCCCATAGAGAAGAAAAAGTTAAAAAAGTAAAACACAAACACACACATAAATAAAAGATTTTATAATAAACACTAAATGCAAATTGATATCAAATTTATTTTTTCCGTGACACGTCCTTTAAGGCCCCATGCACACGAACGTGCTTTTGCGGCCGCAATTCCCCCGAAAATCCACAGGAGAATTGCGGACCCATTCATTTCTATGGGGCCATGCACACGACCGTGGTTTTCACGGTCTGTGCATGGCCCCGGAGCTCATTGAAAATAATGACCGCGGCCATGTGCATGGCCCGTGATTTGCAGGCGGCTCACGTCTGTCACTCCGTGGCCCGCCGACCAGAAAATCACGGCCGTGCACATGGCTACGGCCGTGTGCATGAGGCCTAAGTTCAATAGGGGAGTACTCAATAAATCCTAATTGATGCAAATTTTGTGGTGGATTTCCCACGTATACGCAGCAAAATCAGCAAGTCCAGACAATATTTATTTATTTATTTATAAAAAAATAAAAATAAACACTATACTCCTTTTACCAATTCTCGAACGCTGTCCTGGAAACGCCGGCCTGGTCACCGCTGGTCTCTGCATCCTGGCCACCGGTGGTGAAATTCTGTGTAGGCTGTAGTGGTCACATATGATGACACGTCATTGCTGGATGCCATAATAAAGAGACCAGCATTACCAGGGGAGGTGATTATCATATTTCCTTTTTTTTTAATTTATTTTTTTATTTCACTCTGATTTTTTGCAGGTAAATCTGCAGCAAAACCTGCACAATTTTGGAAAGTTACCACAGCAAATCCAGTATATATGGGCGTACCCTAAGGCTACTATAACCTGTAAGCCAGTTGAGCAGTACCTCTATCTTTGTGCCTTTGCAACATTTGCCTATGTGAAAGGATCTTCATACAAGGCCCGGTGTCCGGTTCATCGATTGTCCTGGCAGGACCTGCAGATGTTTAACTTCTCCTTTGGCCTGACCTTTAACAGCAGCATACGTGTCTATGTGTCAGGTGTGTCTGTTTACATGATCCGGGGCGAGGTGGTCTTTGCCCGCAGGAAGCATTGCAGGGGAAGCAGATGTCCTGTAATGATTCGTATACAGGAGCTGGATGTTTTTATCATTCACAACTCCAGTCTATGTAAACAATCGGCCTATTTTTAGACGTGGCCCTGTGTAATGGAGCAGACCGTAATCCCGTACTGTCCTGTCATATGGATTCTATTCATGGCATTTATGTTGCACATTTTGGGAACCAGGAAGGAACACTCCATGTGTTACTGCTCATTTGACAGCCTGTATGTACTTTCTTTTCACGTGCGTATAGATTTTCAGGATGTTTAATCTGTTTATTTAGATGTCCTGAGCCATAGCAAAGACTAACAGTTTTCAAGTAGAAGCAATGTTTAGGATTACGTATCCTTTTACTAGAAAGTAGTGAGGATAGAAGGGGAAAGACCACAAGATGGCTGCATCGCTGTGTGCAAGTTTGGTATTGGGTGAATAAGATCTTTTAAAAATTATTTATCCTGATGACCAAACTATATTAGCATAGAAACCATGAAAAAACAACACAACTTACTCAAGACCCCCTACCTTACAGTAAGTACTGGGCGTAGAGCTCCAGATTGTCAATTGCAGCAGCTTTATTCGTCATGGTGTTAGTAGTAGCAACTGGCACTTAAAGGGGTTGTCTGCTTAAGAATCCATCCACACGTTGCGGTGCGGTTAGAATTGCATACAAAAAACTGCATCCGAAAACCAGGATTTGTTGCGGTAAGAACGCAACTGCGTCAAAAAATGCACCAGATCGTGGTAAAACCGCATGCGATTTTTCAATGCAGTCCTTGCTGCATCTCAATTGCAATGTGTGAATGGACCTTTAGGCTCTTCTTCGGAGGCTCCGTTAGAATCCTCCTTTTGCAGATTCCATTGTTTTTGCTGCACAAAAGTGCTGTTTTGTCCAGCAAAATGATGGAAACCCAACGGAACCCATTAAAGTCAATGGGCTTTGTCAGGCGGCACAGGTTTCCTTCATGCGACAGATCCAGCGCTTCAGTTTTTCCCATTATTCTGTTCCTCTAGAGCGAAGAGACTCCACGCAGAACCCATTTCGCTTGTGTATTTTGTGGACAGCCCATTGATTGGGTTTCATGTAATGCTTTATTCCTCTTGCAGTTTCTGGGGCCGTATAACTCTTATTTAGGCACCCAGAACAATAGCACTGATATTTTAGGTCCTAGCTAACAGTAACTTGTTGTTTATGTTGGACTACCAATTCTATCTGAAGAAGTATTTTAAAAATTTAGGTTTACAGTTTCACTTGTGGGGATTCGACTTTTACTTCCATTTTAGTTTTTTAGCGCTCGTTTTTTTTCTCGTATGGGTTACTAGATACCACAGACTCCTTTCACACTGCGTTTTAGCCCTTCGTTTAACGTGTATGTCGGGAAAGATCCCGACGTGATTCGGTAGGGTTCCATTAGCCGAATGGAGGCCAAAAGAGTGTCCATTTGGCCTCCTATAAGTTGGTATAGCTTTTTTCCCTTCGAGATGTAATATTGTAGTAGACTATGCTTTTCCATCCTGCTGGATCAAGCAAAAGGAAAACAAAAAAACTATACCGTGTGGCATATTTTTTTGTTTTGTTTTTTTACATGGGGTCCTATAGCTGACAGATGCCACTGTGTGGCATTCGTCACCAGCCTCCGTTAAATGTGTGCGTCGGGAAGTTCCAGAGACGTAACTGTGTATATATGGAATTGGATGGGATCCACATGTACTGTATCAGACATTTATGCCATAAATCTCTGAGATGGAAATAACCCTTTAATGATGGTTATTACCTGTATGCGCTAAAGTCCTTTTCTTAGTTGACGGCCATGTTTGGTGGCTCATTAGAGAATTGATCATCTTACAGCTCTTTACTGTATTCAGATTTACGCCTTATTATACCTTTTTCGTTTAACTGCTTGTCTAATGGAAAATGTGATGTCATGACCTTGGTGAGTAGAAATAGGCGAGTACTTTGGTCCATTTTAATTTACATAATGTATTGAATGGTATTAAATGAAATCGCCTTGGAAGCTTTTGTTCTCCTTATCATTCATGCATCGACTGACAGCAATTATCATGATTCGGGAACTCTGCGAGCTGTAAAATAATCTGACATGTTCTCAATGTGTCCAATTAGATGGTGACACCAGCTCATGTGTAACCCTAATAACGTATGCATCTAGAGGTCTCCCTTATGAAAGGGGCAGAGATGAGAACCCGCTTCAGTTAACAGTGTCTTGCCCATTCCCTATTATTTAAGATTAACAAAAGGCCTTGTTCACACAGTGCAAATTTTGCATGTATTTTTTAACCAAAGCTAGGAACGGAATCTTAACAGAAGTAATATGTAAAGGAAGGCCTTAGGCTTCATGCACACGACCGTGCCCGTAATTACGACCCGTAAGTATAGGAGCATGGTCCGTGAAATAAAAAAATAGGGCATTACCTATTTTTTTCAGCAGGTTTCTACGCCACGGACACCCTCCCGTAGATATACGGGAAGGTGTCCGTCGGGCATAGAAATTAATTGGCCCATAATTCCAGGCGATTTTACGGTCGTGTGCATGGGGCCTTATAGGTCTGCTCTCCTGGATCCAGTTGTGGTTTTGGCGTACAAAATAAGTGTATTTTTCTAAAAAAATAAAATAAAATCTTGTTTCACAAATATTTTTTTTAAAAATTCTCGTTTGCACCCATAAAAACCAATACAGAGGTCACAGTTGGATTACATTGTGTTCAGTGAGGGTAAAATCACACACACAGTTTTGATGCAGTTTTTTGGTGCAGTTTTTTTTTAACCAAAGCCAGAAGTGTATTTAAAAGAAAGAAAAGATGTATAGAAAAGACTTCTGCATCTCCATTCTCTGGTGTCCACTCCTGTGTTTGGCTCAAAAACCTGCATCATACTCTGTGCGTGGTCCTGTGTTGTGATGCCAACAACGATAATAGTTTTTGCTGCATAAACGATACGATCACCCAATATACAAGCGTTTTCTCATTCATCAGCTGACACGGGCCAATGGTCTGCCAATGGTCATATGAACGCTTGTTCCCAATCAGTGCCCGGTGTAAACAGGTCTACAATCAGCTGATGAACGAGAAACCGCTTGTTCATTGGGTGATCGTATCGTTTCTGCAGCAGAAAATATTATCGTTGTTGGCAGCACATCTCCCTGTGGAAGCAGAGAGATGTGCTGCGACATGATGGTAATGTATGGGGACGAGCCATCGTAGTAACAATCACTCGTCCCCATACATTACTGATCATACCTCTTTGTGAAAGGAGCAAACGAGCGCCGATCAACAAGCTGTCTCGTTGATCGGTGTTAGTTGTTGCAGCCGAGATTGGCCAATGTAAATTGCGCTTTTAGGCAATCCTCTGACTTTGGTTAGACCGCCTACACATAGTCTGGTCTTTTAGTACTATAAATCCAGGAGAACCCCCTTAACTTTCTATTACTAGTAAAAGAACTAAGGGTTTTCATGTTCTATCTATTCACAGCTAGTTTAATATATTTGGTACTATTTGTATTGGTTCTATTGCTATTTTTTGTATTAAATTCAGTGGTGGTTGTATTTAGTTTTTTATAGTATTTTGCAACTTTATACGGTCTTGAATGATGGCAAAGCCTCAGTTATGACCGTAAGCGCCACTTCATTGGAACATTTCTAATTGAATTCTATTTTCACAGATGAGGATAGCGATATTAATCTCGGGTCTGTTCAGAAGTCATCCCCTCTCTGGAGCTGTCCAGTATATTCTCGCTATACGTCTCATTAAATATTTATGACATAATAGAGTCTAGGAGCTCTCAGCACTGTCAGGGGATTAGCCGGCTGTATTTAGGGAATAATAAGCCATCCGCTACAAGTAGACTAATGATAAAGAGTGCAGTAGGCTACGTTCGCTTCTGCAGTAAAATTATTTACTGACAATTAACATTGATAATGGCAGCGCGGTTTTGCGGGTAAAACTGCAGTATTACCTGCAACATCGTGCAACTATTATCACATCTATATCCATGTTTTGCATTGTTTTGTAATCTTGCAAATATCAATTTGTATTCCGCGCCCATCACCCATGGGCTTGGTTTTCAGCTGCATGCGGACACCTCTAAGGCTACATTCAGACGAGCGTGTCCGATTTACGCGTGTAAAAAAACGTCCGTGTGCCATCAGTGTGCTTGTGCATAATGGCATCAATGTTCCAAGTGTGGCATTAGTTTTTCACGTCCGTGCATGTATTTCTTTGTAACTGATGCGTGAAACACGGACAGCACACGGATGTCGCCCGTGAGCTATCCGTGGTTTTCACACACCCGTAGAATTCAATGGGCGACCAGGTGCGCAAAAACGCACCAATGTAGGACATGCAGTGAGTTTCACGCAACGAACACTCGCTGTGTGAAAACTCACGCATGTCTGAATATCTCCATTGAAATAAATGGGTCTGTGCGCTGTGAGTTATTTCAACGCACAGCACGCGGACGAGGATCAAGCTCGTCAGACTGAGCCCTCTGTGTGTTCTTATCCTCTGGCTCTCTTCGAGCTTACGGTGGAGGTATACTTTTGGAGGATCAGCCAACTTATACTTCTAAATGAATGCTGTGACGTATCCCTCTGCATAGGAAAGCTAAATAGACCACGCTTTCCTATAAGGCCTGATTTACACGTGCGTGTGCGTTTTGCACATAAGAGCTCCGTGTGTCATCAGTGTATGATGCGCGGCTGCGTGATTTTCGCGCAGCCACCATCATTATGACACTCTGTTTGGATGTTTGTAAACAGAAAAGCACGTGGTGCTTTTCTGTTTACATTCAGAGTTTGACAGCTGTTGCGCGAACCACGCAGTTCGCACGGAAGTGCTTCCGTGCGGCATGCGTGGTTTTCACGCACCCATTGACTTCAATGGGTGCGTGTTGCGCGAATAGCGCACAAAGAAAGGACATGTCGTGAGTTTTACGCAACGCGCTTGCGCTGCGCAAAATTCACGCACTGTCTGCACGGCCCGCTAGCTTAATATAGGTGCGTACGACACGCGTGAAAAGCACGCGCGTCGCATGCGCGTATATTACGCTCGTGTAAATGATGCCTAAGGCTGGATTCACACAACCTATTTTCAGGCGTAAACGAGGCGTATTATGCCTCGATTTACGCCTGAAAATAGGGCTCCAATACGTCGGCAAACATCTGCCCATTCATTTGAATGGGTTTGCCGACGTACTGTGCCGACGACCTGTAATTTACGCGTCGTCGTTTGACAGCTGTCAAACGACGACGCGTAAAATGACTGCCTCGTCAAAGAAGTGCAGGACACTTCTTTGGACGTTTTTGGAGCCGTTTTCTCATAGACTCCAATGAAAACTGCTCAAAAACGGCCGTAAAAAACGAGAGTTGCTCAAAAAACGTCTGAAAATCAGGGGCTGTTTTCCCTTGAAAACAGCTCTGTATTTTCAGACGTTTTTGGTCACTACGTGTGCACATACCCTTAAGTGAAAAAGTATGCAGACGAATACCATCGGCCCAGGGTGGTAAAAGGAGACTTACTGGGTGCTTAGGGGCCGATTGACACGTCTAAGGTATATGTCGGGGAGGGAATGCTATATCTCCAATGTGTAGAAAAACGTTCAAGATTAAATTTTTTTTTTTTTACATTCAGACGGATTAAAACAGAGTTATGCAAATAACCATTTGTCTTTCATTACTCTGTACCTTTCTCCTTGATAATTCCCCATATATAACAAGTCGGCTCCTCTGAATGGTGTGATTATGTGTTGTTTGCTCTTTCCGGCGACATACTCCACTTCTGTGTGTAATATGCGGTGATGGAGCTTTTATCATGGCGTTTTTATCATTTATATGTTTATGCAAAAGATGGAATTTCATTTATAATTAAAATTTGGCTTTGAATAAAAAGATTAACAATTAATCAAAATTGAACTGTGTCCTAGAAAATAAAGTGCAGACATATGTTCTGAATTAAAATTGCAGGCACACATTTCCCATTGTGGTAATGTGCGGGTAATTGAGGTCAAACGTGAAGAACCCCAACCCGAGATACGCTTTTCGTAAATGTGAAGACAATACTCGTCTACAGAGTTTACACTTCAGATGTTGCATGAATAGGAAGCTATACATAATGGAGAGCTGAATTGTGCGTGACACACGGATGTATAATGACTGAACGGACTCGGCAATGTGTGAAAATGTTTTATCATCTACAACTTGCATGAAGAGCGCAATAAGACTCAAACAGAAAACTGGACATGCTGGTATTTCTTAACATATGGGATGTAGATTTACTAAAACCGGCGTTTCATACAACAGGACGGGTGTCGCGGAAATTTTTTTTTTATCAATTTGCTTTTAGTGTTTTATTAAAAAATGTTTGATTTATTTGTGTGTTTGTGTTTTACTTTTTTTTTTATTTTTGAACTTTTTCTTCCCTATGGGGGCTGCCATTTTTTTTTTTCATCTCTGTATGTGTCGATTAACGACACATACAGACATGGAATACGGCACATACAGCCCCATAGTGAATGCGAACGGGACCCGTTCCATTCACTATGCTGTACGCCGTCGGCGTGGGAACGGCGCTTGCGCCGCTCCCACACAGTCCAAATGGAAGGTCTTCGGCCGAGCGATGTCCGGCGCCATTTTCTTGTGGAGCGGAAGCCACGGCCGGACAATAAGATTACTACTTCCGGTCGCGGCTTCTGGACTTGTGTTCTAATTCAAGCACTTGGAGCGGAGGGAGCGGACGGACCGGAGGGAGCGGCGGCGGCAGGAGCAGGTAAGTTATTTCTGTGCGTGTACGTGTTTTAGTGTGTGATTACTGCTGTATGTAAACCTACTACATTGTGTGTTAGCTCAAAAAATGGCGACACACAGTGTAGGTGGTTTGACCGTTCAATCCCCTCCTTTCTCCTTGCACTAGCCAGGATAAAGGAGGGGGGATTCTGTGAGCTCACTAGAGCGAGTGTGTTTTCTCAAATTTTGCAGCATAAAGCAATGTGGTTGCTTTACCACATGCCAATTCTGCAATTTTGGGAATTGCTCCATCTAGTGACCAGCACAGGGAAATGTTATAAATTAGAATCAAATTTATAATATTTCCTGACTCGTGAAATAATTTAAAAAATTAGAACAATGTTTAATCATTTATACACTAACTGTTTAACACATTACATTTAAAGAGATCTGTCACCACATTATAAGTGGCCTATCTTGTACATAAAGTGATCGGCGCTGTAATGTAGATTACAGCAGTGTTTTTTATTTAGAAAAACGATCATTTTTGACGGAGTTATGACCTATATTAGCTTTATGCTAATGAGTTTCTCAATGGACAACTGGGCGTGTTTTACTATATGGCCAAGTGGGCGTTGTGGAGAGAAGTGTATGACGCTGACAAATCAGCATCATACACTTCTCTCCATTCATTTACACTGCAAATAGCGATATAGCTATATCGCTATTTGCAGTCACATAAACACACTATAACATTACTGCAGTGTCCTGACAAAATAAAAAAACACTGCTGTAATCTACATTACAGCGCCGATTACATCATGTACAAGATAGGCCACTTATAATGTGGTGACAGAGCCTCTTTAAAAGAGTTGTCCATTACTGGACAGCTGATGACCTATCCACCGGAGAGGTCATCCGTATATGATCTGTGGCGTCCAACACCTGGACTCCACACCGTTAAGATTCTACGGCTGCCTCCAAGCATCGGACGCACATGCAGGAAGTAAGTGAATAGGATCAGAGCTGCAGTTCGGCAGCACGGCGGCTATGCTATGTACAGAGCCAACTGCTTCCGGCTCCATACATCGCATAATGGACCATAATATCCGGTGCCCGGAGGCAGCCGGAGAGGCTTTTACGGTGCGGGGTCCGGGTGTCTGACCCACACCGATGATATAGTAATGACCTAGGTCGTCCGTTGTTTAGTAGTGGACAAGACGTAACAATGCGACACCCCCCCCCCCCTCTCCCGATAAGGCATCATCTATTTTTTATTTTTATTTAATTACTTACCACTGCATTTCTCCCCTTAGGCTCTCACAGCAGGCCGCAGCTCATACAAGCTGCTGACGCCGAGCAGCTTCAGGACTCAATGTCCTGATTACTGTGAGGCATTGTTTTTGCATATGCGGCTTATCCATAAGGCTGCTTCATGGACAGGATAGATCTCTATGGATTTTCCACATTCAGATCAACTTGTATGGACAGCCATAAGTGAACCACGCTTCTCCGCCTTCCAACCGTACCTACAACAGGTGACGTAGTGTGTATGGTGGCATTTCACTTGCCTGGCACCTGAGTTACTATAAAGAATGCATTTCTAGAAAGAGAGAGGTAGAGCTTATCTTATAAAGTGGATGAAAATGGATCTGTCATATTCATCAGGAATCCTGTAAAATCTATACAGAGTGTGTACAGAGGCTGATTCTATCTATTAACATTAAGAAACTGTACGAATACTTTGCTTTTCTTGTCTTCTACCAGTTTTGAGTTACATAATCTCTTCTTTTCCGTTCACGAGCAAAGCTAAATTCAGATTTCCACCAGTTTTCTGTTCCAAAAAGCAGTGCATTTTGGGAGCTCGGGGGGGGGGGGCAGTTGCATCAATGAAGTTAAGTTAATTGACAGCGTAGACGTAACCCTTTCTCTGTTTCCAAGGGCAACCATATTTCTGAAAGCCCCTATGGATAAAGAAAACAACATAAAATAACTGAACTGCAGTACAAAAATAGGCAGATATTTACAGACACTCATTTTTTCTGTAGATTAAAACTGAAGAAATATTGAAAAATTACATTTTACTGAGATTTTGGTTTGTAAAATGAACCATAGCCAGTACAGAAAGTGGCACATTTTCTATATTCAGATTGTCCATTTATATTTATGAGCTGACCACTAAGGTTATATGGTACCCTCCAATCTTAAGGCCTTGTTCATACAGTGCAGATTTGCTGCAGTTTTTAAGTCAAAACCAGAATTGGATCCAGGAAAGCAAACCTATAAGGCTTTCCTTTATATTTATGAGCTGACCCCTACGGTTATATGGTGCCCTCCAATATTAAGGCCTTGTTCATACAGTGCAGATTTGCTGCAGTTTTTGCATGCAGTTTTTAAGTCAAAACCAGAACTGGATCCAGGCAAGCAAACCTATAAGGCCTTCCTTTATATATTTCTTCTGTTTAGATTCCGTACCTGGTTTTGGCTTAAAGAAAATCCATGCAAAATCTGCTGCAAATCTGTACTGTCTGCACAAGACCTAATGATTATGTTCACATGCAGCAGTTCTGTTGCAGAAATCTGAATGGGTATTGTAACATTCACATGAACATGCTGCAGAAGCAGCCCTCATTCACATGTATGGAACAGATTTGGACATTTCTGCAATGAATATGCCGCATGTGAACATACCCTAATCATTAGGCATGCAAAACAATGACTAGTCTTATTCTAAAATTCAATCCAATTGGCAAAATACTACATATTTACAACAGTACAAATGTGTTTTTTTTACTATGAAAGATCATTCCCGTAGTTTTAGATTTCAATAGTTAAAATATTAGAACACTTGTAATATCTGAGACTCTGTTACTTAGGCCTCGTGCGCACGACCCGTGATTACGGCACTGACGTATATATTTCCGGGAAGATGTCTGGGCCGCAGAAAGCTTCCCGTAAAAAATAGGACGTGTCCTATTTTTTTTACTTTATGGACCGTGCTCCCATACTTTATAATGGGAGCACGGTCCGCAAAAGCAGGTGACTGTCTGCGGCCGGCCGTGCCGTGATTACGGGCATGGTCATGTTCATATGGGGCCTTCGTTGGGAATGCCCCGTTAATACAGTGCTTAGACGCTGATCAGCCACTCGCAAAGACTTAGGCAGCTGCCAGTAAGGGCGTGTTCACACGGCGCTAAAAAACCAACATGTAGACGTGTCAAATACGCTAGCGTTTTTGTGAAGAGCTTTTTAAAATACATGCATTGTGTGCGCTTTGCACGGTTTTTGGAGTGTGATTAGGACTCCCATTGACTACTTTACGTGCCAAAGTATTGACATAATACTTATTTTTTTTGCGATGCCTAATTTAAATACTCGTGTAAAAAAGCGCGTTGTATGTACTAATGGCACACTTTCCCATTGATGTCAATGGGAAGCTTCATAAAATTAGTTTTTTAATGTGTATTTTGTCGCGTAAAAACTGTCAACATACGTGTCACATACATGCTGTGTGAACAGGGCCTAACTCACATCAGGTTTTTTAAAAAAAAATATTGTAATTAGATTTGAACATCCTTAAATTGCTTTGAATTTTTTTTATCATTTAATAGACTCGTAACCCACACCCATCCCCCTCCCCCTCTCTACGTGTAGATCTGATGGTGATCTTTTATCTTCCAATCTACTACTCAGCTTTAAATATGTTTGTATATTTAGGTTTGCTACACTATAAGCTTTGTTGCTTTTAACCTTTCATTTTCGTACAACTCGGTTGAACAATAGTAAGATAATTTTAGTGTCGGTTTGCAGCTTGAACGCGATCATTTTTTTTATGCCATAGATTTTCACATAATGCAGAACTGAGCTAGGCTTTGCATGACTGTCAGTGGTTCTGCATTTCTTTGTAGTCATTTCCTGCAGACCTTTAAGAGAAAAGGTTTGTTGAGGAAGTGATCGTTCATATAGGCTGGTGCTTTACCAGTGCACGGATACAGCGTGGGTTCAAGACACCTGGGCGCTCGGTTTTACTTCTGGTGTCCAGCATAGCACAGATCTTTGAAGTCCCTCCTAAGCTGGTTGTTATTTTCTACAGTAAAATGGATTTTAAAGTACTCAGAGCTTTTAGTGAGTTATACATACATTACTGAAGAGTCATTAACATAAAAAAATATATAGTTTGTAGTATGGAGCGGATAAACCAGTTCAGGAAAAAAAGGCTTTCGCGTCATGGGGTAATTGGAAGATCCATGTCAGCACCAATTGGAGTTGACCCCGAAGAAGATAGTGATGGAATATATAATTATCATTGGCATTATCGCTTGAAGACTAAATCCGCTTATT
The DNA here is from genome assembly GCF_050947455.1 of Rhinoderma darwinii. Classification (NCBI taxonomy): domain Eukaryota; kingdom Metazoa; phylum Chordata; class Amphibia; order Anura; family Rhinodermatidae; genus Rhinoderma; species Rhinoderma darwinii. Next base: position 30,574,316 of record NC_134693.1, read on the forward strand.
TCCGGCATCCTTTCTTTGGCAAAAGTCTTGGAAGTAGAAGGAGCCAGTCTGTTTCAAGAATCAACTCCAGAGCAAATTATCAGGAACGTCCTCATCATCATCTAGTTTCTCGACAAGTTGAACAAGAACCTGAGTTTATCTTCACACATAGACTCCATTCTGACCACAAATCTTCCAGTTTAAAAAGGTCTCCGGAAATAAATGGAGGTACATCACCTGTTGCTGGACCCTTTAAGAGGGTTACTTTTGAAAGATCATCATCTGAACCATCCGGTCCACCATCATGGACAAGTGGCCGTAGACATCCTTCTATGAGGAGAATTCATTCTTTGGATTCTGGTCAACATGGATTCTTTCATCGTCGAATATTTTCTGCCTTTTCCAGTGGCCACTCGCGGATTATTCGATCGAACAGAGACATTCCAGCATCTATTGAAGAGGAGGAAGGTAGGCAAGAGCATCATATAAGATTGAGCCAGTAGCAAGTTTTTGGGTTTTTTTTTGTGTTAAATTGAGTGTCATTTGACAAAACAGAGACAGGGGACAAACCAGAACATTGTCGTTATGTAGCGTATTTGATAATGTTTTGCCGTTCTTGTATAATAAAATCACAAGAACTTTCAGGAAACCAAACACAAAATTCTAAAAACTGTTCATATAAGGGGAATAGTCTGTAAGGCCTTTTGCTTAATGGGATATTCTATACTTTAGACAATAAGAAGCTTTTGTGGTTTTGGCTATACGTATAGATGGTCTTCCTAATGACCGGTTGTCATTTTTAAATCGCCTGCAGTTGACTCATCGTTCTATAAACCATAGTCTTACATCTGCCATAAGTTCTGACTTACATAATTGCAGATTTTACATTTAACAAAACCAAAATGAGTAGGTTACAGAAGAAGGAATTCAAATTCTGAGAATTCTGCTTATGAAATAGGAGATTTAGGTCTTGCACTGTTTTTCATATTATTTGCGGTGGACAGGTCCTAGCAGCCAGATAGCCAATGCGTCTCGAATTTTGCTACTTTTTGGGTTATCTTCTATTTTTTTTACAATGACTGTTATTAGTCTCTGTCCACTAAGAATGTCAGATTGGCTCCTGGACTGGTTGTCTCACCGTGACAAACCCTTCTGATAATGGCGTGGTGATCAACTGAACGCCACAGATCTGACTTCTGATCATCCGTTATTGCTGGGGAAAGCTCCCGCTGGCCACTGCATGAGAGATGTAGAATCACATGGTGGACATTCAAACGTATGGCTGTCCATGTAATACACTGACAGGCCGGATCCTAAAAAGTGGGAGCCACTGATTCTGAGCGTCTCTCCTCTCTGACTTATAGAAACGGGGTCCCAAGAACATGCTCAGTACACCCCCCCCCCTCCTGAACTCCTCTAACTGGTCCTTAAAGTCTATAAGGTTTTGTCTATCCCTCGTCATCAATTCTGGCCTTTGATTCTTCTCCAGACTGGAATGCATGTCACAATATATATTTGATCAGGTATCTGTAATTCGGTGTCTAATTTAATATAAGAAGTTAAAACAAAATGATTAAGCAGTTGGATGAATCGCCGCCAGCTTAATGCCATTTGTTAATGAGAATGTGTTTGATTTATGATGATCCTCTAAGTAAATGCTTGTGTATTATACAAAGGCCATTGGATTCCTCTCAAAACTTTCTCTGGATCTATAAATGACTATTGATTGTGGCTGCTATGTACATCTTTTCATTGCCTGCATTAGAAAAATGTGCTGTTTCACTAAAGGACACTCAGGGATGTAAGTGAGAACATTCTGTTACAGTAACAATGATTTACAAATAGTTTTCTGTTGACCACTTTATATAGACCAAATGGTATGTAGATATATTATAAGTGGACTCGGTCCTTTCATGATTAGAATGGCCAACCAGAATGGTGAAGACCAGCAATTGTCTCTACCTCCGGTGTATGAGCTATGCCTAAATGGCAGACATTGTAGTAATGCTCACGTTTTGCGTTATCACTACGCTTCCCTTTCTTTTGGGAACTCCACTACATGGATAAGTCATTACACAGCGGTCAGCTGGTTTTACAGGTTGAACATTGTGACATCACTTGCTTGCTGATGTCATTATCTTCTATAGAAGGAACGCGGAGGGGGGGGGGGACAACTCAACGCGACACAAAGTTCCTTGAAGTCACTTTGCCATATTAACTCTCTGAGACTTAATGAGTTTCTTTGACCATAATATCAAAGTCTCTCATGTAGCTCTACCTTTATTAAAGGGGTTCTTCATCTTTGGCCTCTTTTGTCTGCACAGCTGTTCAATTATATATCCTATAGGGATAGTTTGCTTCCACATCAATACATAGCTCTATGGAGGTACAGATGTACCTGTATAGGATGTATTCATGATTGACCAGGTAATTTACCTTCAGATATGCCGGTCTTAGTGTCTGAACTACCCTTTTAAAAGAGTACATACCTGTATGATCGATAGATAGATAGATAGATAGATACTACAAAAAAAGAAGTTCCTGAAATATAAAATGAATATGCAGGTTCTAATCTTCCATGACTTACATGTGACATAACCAACAAGAAAATGCACACTGCAGGCGCTATATATATCTACATACATATATACTAGTCCTTCTCAATGAAATAGAATATCATCAAAAAGTTAATTTATTTCAGTAATTCAATTCAAAAAGTGAAACTCATATTATATAGATTTATTACACACAGAGAGATCTATTTCCAGCATTTTTGTCTTTTTAATGTTGGTGATTAAGGTTAGGCTGGATTCACACGAGCATGTTACGTCCGTAATGGACGGAACGTATTTCGGCCGCAAGTCCCGGACCGAACACACTGCAGGGAGCCGGGCTCCTAGCATCATAGTTATGTACGATGCTAGGAGTCCCTGCCTCGCTGCCGGACAACTGTCCCGTATTGTAATCATATTTTCAGTTAATGAAAACCCAAAATTTAGTGTCACAAAAATTAGAATATTATATAAGCCCAATTTCAAAAATAATTTTTAATACCAAAATGTCCTACTGAAAAGAATGTACAGTATCTGCCCTCAATACTTGGTCGGGGCTCCTTTTGCATGAATTACTACATCAATGCAGCGTGGCATGGAGGCGATCAGCCTGTGGCACGGCTGAGGTGTTATGGAAGCCCAGGTTGCTTTGATAGCGGCCTTCAGCTCGTCTGCATTGTTCGGTCTGGTGTCTCTCATCCTCCTCTTGACAATACCCCATAGATTCTCCTTGGGGCTTAGGTCAGGTGAGATTGCTGGCCAATCAGGAGCAGTGATACTGTGGTTATTAAACCAGGTATTGGTACTTTTGGCAGTGTGGGCAGGTGCCAAGTCCTGCTGGAAAATGAAATCCACATCTCCATAAAGCTCGTAGCAGAGGGAAGCATGAAATGCTGGAAAATGACTCTGGTCATGCTGCGCTGACTCTGCACTTGACACGGTGGAATCTATATAATATGAGTTTCACTTTTTGAAGTACTGAAATAAAATAACTCTTTGATATTCCAATTCATTGAGAGGGACTAGTATATATGCATGTAGATAGATCTATAACGATTAGTTACCTTCAGCCATACCTCTATAAATGACCTCGGAGATCGATGACAGGTAGTAGAGGTTAATAGGTCTATCCAAGATCACAAGGAGTGATGGGTCTATCCAAGATCACAAGGAGTGATGGGTCTATCCAAGATCACAAGGAGTGATGGGTCTATCCAAGATCACAACAGTCGTTTAACATAAATCATAATTACTTGTAAACAAAACTTTTAATACAGATTAATTGCAAAGTGCATTACCAGCTGTCACAGATGACACTTCAGTGCGTGGGGCCGTAGCATCTTTAATGCATGAAGATATAACTCTGATTGAACAGCCTGATAATGGCTTTTTCTGCTTTCTTCTGCTAATTAGCGAGACTTCTCTGAACATCGCTTCCATTGTTGTCACGGTATGTTTAGTACCATCCGTATGTATCCTCTGCCTGCCTGAGAATGTGAATGCCCATGAGTGACGTAAACTAGTCTGCCCTCTCCTGCTCCTCGCCATTGTATGGGTGTAGTCAATAATGAGAACAGTTTTACAAACTTTGTCTATTTAGATGACTTAGCACCTTGTGGATTCAGGCTGAGATTCCTTGGGGCAAGGAGATAATTAGAGGAGTAGGAGCTCATTAAAGAGTTCTGCACTAGTAACTGTTTGCCACAGACAGATCTCCAGGTGTTGGAGGGCACAGATGATGCCAACATTCCTAAAACAAAGAAGCCGTCTGTAAGCTTTGATTGGATTTTAATTGGCGTTGTGCAAGTTTTAATGGATTTTCTTGACTCACACTTACAAGGAAACTTTTTATATCGATCTATCTACTATATACTATCCATCTATATAGATATGAGATACTGCATGTATAGAAAGGTATAGAAAGATATACACTATATGGACAAACGTATTAGGTCATCTACACATTATACCTCCCATTCTAAATCCATAGGTATTAATATGGAGTTGGTCTCTCCTTTGTAGTCAAAACAGCTTCCACTCTTCTGCGAAGGCTTTCTACAAGGTTTTGGAGTGTCTATGGGAATTTTTACCCATTCATCCAGACGATCATTTGTGAGGTCAGACACTGATTTTGGAGGAGAGGGCCTGGCTCACAATCACCATATTAGTTCATCTCAAAAGTGTTGGATGGGGTTGAGGTCAGGGCTCTGTGTGGACCAGTCAAATTCTTTAGCATCAAAACCGTTCCTTTATGGACCTTGCTTTGTGCACTGGGGCACAGTCATGCTGGAACAGAAAAGGATTGAACCCCAAATTGTTCCCACAAAGTTGTCCAAAATGTCTTGGTATGGAGAAGCATTAAGATTTCCCTTCACTAGAACTAAGGGGCCTAGGCCAGCCCCTGAAAAACAACCCCATAACATTATCCCTCCTCTACCAAACTTTACAGTTGGCACAATGCAGTCGGGCAGGTAACGTTCTCCTGGCATTTGACAAACCCAGACTCGTCCATCAGACTGTCCGATAGAGAAGTGGGATTCATCACTCCACAGAACATGTTTCCACGGCTCCATAGTCCAGTGGCGGCGGCTTTACATCACTCTATACGGTGCTTGGCACTCTGCATGGCATGCAGCTGCTCGGCCATGGAAACCCATGTCATGAAGCTCCCGGCGCATCAGTTGTCAATGACTGAGGAGGTTTGTATCAGCAGAGCATTGGTGACTTTTTTGCACTATGCGCCTCCGCACTCAGTGACCCCATCCTGTAACTTCACGTGATCTGCCACTTGATGTCTGAGTTGCTGTGGTTCCTAAATGTTTCCACTTGTAATATGTAATAATACCACTCACAATTGATCGTATAATATCAGGGAGGGAAGACATTTCACAAACTGACTTGTTTCAGACGTGGCATCCTATTACAGTACCACACTGGTATTCAGTGAGCTCTTTAGAACCACCCGTTCTTTTACAAATGTTTGTGAAGGCGAATTGTGCTGGATTTTATACACCAGTGGCAATGGTACTGAATGAAATACCTGAATTCAAGGATTAAGAGGTGTGTCCCAATACTTTAGTTCTTATAGTGTGTGTGTGTGTGTGTGTGTGTGTGTGTGTGTATATGTGTATATATATATATTCTAGTTTATTATCTTTCTGTCTTTTTACTTGCTGTATCTTCTATCTACGTCTGTAGGTAGTCAATTCTGTATGTTCCACCCTCTTCATTATTCGCTCATTGCATTGACATTTGACTTGTACTAGATCCTCTGTCATCCGTTGAGTCAGTTGTTATTCACAATTGAGGTCATTTTCTCAGCTTTTTATGGCTATGAGGCAGGAAGAGTCTTTCAGCTCAGCGATCAGTATCTGTACGATGATTTGCTGCGCGTTGTTGCTATAGGCATGGCTATTTTTACCTGTTAAACTCATTTCAGCTGTAAGTCTATTAATACTTCCTAAGCTATTGTATAACTTTTAACATGAATTTGTTCAAATTCTTCTTCACTTTTTTTAATTTAAATGTTCTCATTTATCTTGATAGACCAGTGGCCTGCAACCTGTGGCTCTTTAGATGGTGTGAAAGTACAACTCCCATCATGCACCGATAGCCGGCTGTAAAGACTTGCTGAGAATTGTGGTTCCTCAACTACTGAAGAGTCACAGGTTGCAGGCCATGCGTCTACACACATTGGGGAAGATTTAATAAGAAAAATTTACCAGAATCCTGGCACAAAATTCGCCAAAAAGTGCTAAAAAGCTGCCGTACATGACGTGTGCCAGTTTATTATGTTTTTTAGCCACTTTTTTTGCACCTTCCAGATTTGAAAAGAGTTGTGCTTAAAAGTCACAACGCACCACATTTATTAAAGTTGTGCACCTTTTTTTGACCGCAAAACATTGTCGTTAAGCAAATTAGTCATGAGACGGCCAATGTGATAAATTTGTCACATTTCTTTATATCTGGTCTAGTCTTTAAGACTCTGTCTTTAAGACCATATTAATAAATCTCTCTTATTAATAATAATCTTGCAGGGAGCAGGAATGCCAAAATATGACGTTACATCCCAGCCGAACCTTTAGTATTGCAATGACATTTCTTTGGAAGTGGCAACCATGGGCCACTGCAACTGACTGCAATATTACAGTAGTGGCATTCTGAAACAAATAGTGGGTACTTTTTGTCAATTTACTTATCCATAATCTTTTAGGAATCATGTGAACATGGGGAATACATCAAATCCAAGTGCTCATATCCTGGGTAATACGTGGTGTCATTGTCGGGTATTCTACCCCTACTGAAAATCCAAAACTGGGTACAGTGTAAGTGAATGGTATGTCAGCCGGAGCGATGTCAATCTGAGATTGGAGCCGTAATATTGTTTTTGTTCTAGCAAAATTAACCTGCTGTCACCAAATTGTGGCGTTACCTCTGGCCTCTGCTTAGATGCTATATTTTTAGTAATAAGGATTAGTAAACGCAGGTCAGAAAGTGAATTAATCTGACGGATCTTTATATTTATGACCATTTACATATAGGGAACCGTCTCTGTGATCTGACGTCTAAAATTCACCAAATAAAAACCTAGATTTAGGCATTCAACCATCACTGCTTCTCTAGTAACTGACAATAGTGGGCAACGTGATATTCCCTATGACCTTTCACGACGTTGCGTCCCCATATTGAGTATATTCACGGTGTTCCCTTTCTCCTGGGCAGGCAGGAAGACACGAGCCATGTGGACAACTTCTTGCCAGCTATTAATCTGCATTCAGTATAGAAGGCTTACTATGTGACCCTCTATAAAAGATGTCTAACGCACCAGGTCCTCGTAGGGTGTTTATAAGAGAACGTGATAAAAATACCTGCTGCAGAGTTTCAGCGGTGAATACGTTTCCTGTTACAGTATGTGCAGGTGCGTATTATGAAAGGGACGTGTATTCCTCTGTAGGGTCACATTACTCACGTATGACAGAATCAGGTTGGCCAGCAGTGCTCGGTGACTCTGAAATGTTGGTCTTGTGGTTGTAGTTGTGTGTATTTCTTCTCTGAAAGAGACGTCTGTTCTTTCCCCCCTGACAGCTGGCATTCCTCTGGTAAACGTATCCGAGTCTCTACTGCAGCCCTGACAGGTTGATCTCTAGGGTTCACATGTCAAGTAGGCAGTGTGACGACGGCAGCAGCCCTATGAAAACACGACGCACGGCTATTCATTCACCAACCTGCCCTTTGATATCTATACCCAAAGGGAAACTGACTGTCGTGCACAGTTTGGGATGGCAGCATGGCACTGTGCCACATAGTAGCTTTTTTTCCATTCCCTTGTGCATGTTGTTCTGCGGTGATGAAAATTAATTAAGCGCTGTTTGTCGAGACTCACCGCACTTCGCAACAGGAACGTCTTCACTCAAATATGTTTAGGACATGCTTTCATAATTTACGAGATACCTAGTTCCATGTTTTAGAGTTTTTTTGGTTTGTGGCACTTTTATCTCATGGCCTAAGGCCCCATGCACACGACAGCAAAAAACCTCAGTTTTTGCGGACCGCAATTGCGGTCCGCAAAAACGGAGCCATTCACTTTCATTGAACACTGACACCTTTCCGTAGCACTACGGAAGGGTGTCAGTGCCGTGGAAATGTTCCGGGAATTATGGAACATGTCCGTTCTTTCGCATTTTGCGGGCCGTGCTCCCATACTTTGTATGGGAGCACGGCCCGAAAATGCGGCTGTCAGTCAGCGGCCGGCCGTGCCCGCAATCGCGGGCCGTGATTGCGGGCACGGTCGTGTGCATGGGGCCTTAGAGGACTTGCTAGAATGAAATCGGAACAAAGTTACAAATTTGGTTTTCTATGGTAAAATGCCCATTGAAGTTAGAAAGATGCATTAACCAACATTTTCAAAATGGTCGTCTACTGATTGGGGAGATGTCTACATGTGACCTAGCACCCAGGAGGTCGAAAATTGATCCGCCAGATTTGCCCTTTCAGGACTGTCTTTGGGCTTCATAGCAATCATGGTGGTAAGTGGTTCAGATAAACATCTTCAGGAAAGTTCACCACAGGCCAACTTCAAGTCCAATGTGTTCTACTAGAGTTCATCTAAGAACTGGAAGACTTTGTCTAGTGCTTATGCCCAGCTTTGCATAGTTTGCCTGCTATGGTTTCTTTCATCCTTTATATAGGGGGACATCCATATAATTATTAGGACATCAGACTAAGGCCCCATGCACACGACAGTATTTTTCATCAGTAATTACAGACCCATTAATTTCTATTGGCCACGGACACCTTTCCGTATTTTTACTGATGGGTGTCCGTGCTGAAGAAATTATAGAACCTGTCCTATTCGTGTCAGTAATTTCGGCAAGGACTCTCCCATAGAAGTTTATGGGAGCTTCCGTAAATACGGACGGTATACGGATGTGCATCCGTATACCGTCCGTATTAATGGAAGTATTTCTATGCAACATGCTAATGACATCATTTGCATCCTCCCTCTTTTTTCACATACCCCTATATACGGATGCAATAAGGACCATATTTACGGACACCCTTCCGTATAAACTGATGAAATACGGATGCCTACTAATCCGTGTTTATTGACAGTATTTCAGGATAGATGAAAAGATTGTCGTGTGCATGAGGCCTAAGGCCCCATGCACACAACCGTATTTTTGGTCTGCAATTACGGACCCATTTGTTTCTATGGCTGGCAGAAACCTCTCCGAATGTTTACGGGAAGGTGTCTGGGCCAAATAAACCTTTCGTAAAAAAAAATAGGACATGTCCTATTTTTTTATTATATGGACAATTCTACTATACTTTATAATGGGAGCACGGCCAGTCCACGGCCGGCCATGCCTGTAATTATGGGCACGGTTGTGTGAATGGGGCCTTAGCTCTGGATTTACATGATTGAAACCAGAAAAAATATTCCTATCCTAACAAAAAATAACTCCTTCTGTTCCCCATCTATTACCCATTGCTTATATAGCGCCAACATACCACAGCGCTGTACAGAGATCATCATTTATATCATTCCCTGTCCCCATCTCTGGCACACTAGGGCCAATTTTATAGACAACAATTTACCGATCAGTATGGTTTTTGGGTGTGGGAAGGAGAAAACACATGCAAGCATGGATAGAACATACAAGCGCCATGCAGATGTTGCCCTTGGTCAGATTCAAACACGGTACCCATGTCAAGATCCTCTTTATTATTACAGTTTATCGTGATAGTGATAATAGTTATAGGATCTAAATAATCCAATCATTGCAACTATTTATACATGGGGTTCTCTGCTATTGTCTACCATTTAATGCTACAATTTGTAAATCCATCAGTTGAATATTTTATATCTGGACATCACCTTTGCAACTCCAACAAAATCACCCCACACACATTAGGTCAATGTCGGCCAAACCCACCTTTTTCGACAAGATGGATCAATCACCTGATGTGTATGGGGGCCGTCTGACGTTCCCCTGACAGATGATGAAAGTGTATGGCCATCTTAAGCATTATTGTCCTAGATCAGGGATGCCCAACTGTCCGTAATGGGGCTGCGTTCAGTCCTCATGAGCCTAAAGTGCGGACAAATTTCACATGGCATAGCTGCCTTACAATGATCAGGGATTAGCGCTCCTGTACACTGGGTGTTCTTCCCATAAAGAACAGGAGAGCTTGTTTTCTTCTGTTATGGGGGGCTGTGGTGTTTTACCATCTTCAAAAATTGTGTCATATGTATATGTTTCCGGGAGATACTGTTTGCACTTTCAAAAATAAATGTCAGGTTGGCCACCACCGTCCTAGATGCTACCGCTATTTCTCATCATTTCAACTCTTGAAAGCAGGAAGGGTGATTTATAGACTATGAAGTCTGCTGCAGACGTATCTGCTGGATTGTGAGATACTAGATCTGCCTGAAACTAATCTACACTCACTGTAGTATCCGATTTCCCACGCTGTTTTTTCGTCACTTCTGCTTTGAAGGCCGTGTGCAACGTGCAAGTCAAAATGCCTTTCTTAACGAGGTTAAATTTAGTTTAGGTGCTCTTGGTACATTCTCCGAATGATAGACATCTCTGTCCCCGTGCTTAGAGGAGAACCGGCAGACAGGAACGGCGGTGTCTTGAGTAGCACAGAGCGGTTTCATTGGTTCAACATAATTCCTAATACTTACCATAGTCACGTTGTGTCTTTTATTGTAAATGGATCAGACAGCTCGATTTCTCTGTAGGGAAATGTATTAAATGAATATTATCAGTTTACTATAAGACGGAAAGTCCCCCTACTCTAATGTATAAGATTATATCATAAGCTGATTAGGCGGAATCTGCAGAACTTTGCCTTGTTCTTATATCTAAGGCGTCTTTTAATATTCTTAACAATTTATTATATGGAGTACTATGTTATTTATTATCATACATACCCAGCTGTATTATAATAGACCTTGGATTAACCCCTGCAGACCATTATAAGCCGATTATGACACGAAGTAAAGATTTGTATTGCATCTGATAATGTCTGGCTATAGGATCTTCAATTTTGTCATCTAGCATCAGCTTAGTAAAATTGCTAAGGAAATGTGATCGTGTCGCACTTCATTGTTGCTATGACAACCACACATCTTGGTTGGCATGTACCTGGGCGCTTCATATTTGACTTTTTCTGTGTGATCGGTTAATGTTCGGTAATTGTAATCGACGCAGGTAATTGTAATCTGTGCGTTCACTCTTAGGGTATGTGCACACGAGAACTGTCTTTTACGTCTGAAAAGACAGACTGTTTTCAGGAGAAAACAGCTGCGTCGTTTCAGACGTAAAATCTCCTCCTCGCATTATGCGAGTCGTCATTGACACCCGTAATCTTGAGCTGCTCTTCATTGACTTCAATGAAGAACGGCTCAAATTACGTTGCAAAGAAGTGTCCTGCACTTCTTTGACGAGGCAGTCATTTTACGCGTCGTCGTTTGTAAATGACAGGTTGTCGGCACAGTACGTCGGCAAACCCATTCAAATGAATGGGCAGATGTTTGCCGACGTATTGGAGCCGTATTTTCAGACGTAAAACGAGGCATAATACGCCTCGTTTACGTCTGAAAATAGGTCGTGTGAACCCAGCCTTAGAGAGACATCAAACCCAAGAATGAAAAAAGGGGTGGAAAGAAATCACCATGGTGTCCGTCTAATGCATTCTCCTTAAACGAACAGTTTTATAAAAAAACAGGGATATCCCCTCATGATCCCCTCCATATTTGTCTGGGCGAGGGGGATTAGTGAAAAGGTGAGGCTGAGCTTGCCTCATCTCCATGGCAGACAGTAATATGAGAGGGTTCTCCTGCAGCAAGTGCCCACCTATAATTAAATATATTGAAAATAAAGTAGTAATCACAGGGCGGAAATATTTTCCTAGATTTCCTATCGGTAATCCCATAAAAGAACACTTAAGTCAGGTACTCCCCAGCCAGATATATGGTTGATCACAGGAAATATTAGATTATATATAAAAAGGTAAAGAAAGTTGAGTGGTTAAAGGGGTTGTCCACTGCCGGAGGGTTTGATGACCTATCCACCGGATAGGTCATCAGCATACCAACGGTGCCGGTCCGACACCCGGACTCCACACCGATCAGCTGCTCCGGCTGCCTGGGGGCATCGGATGTCATTGCACAGTATGCAATGTACAGAGCCGGAAGCAGTTGATTCCGTATATTGCATACCGGCCGTGCTGCAGAACTGCAGCTCTGCTCCTCTTTACTTGAATAGCCGCAGAGCTCCAGTACTGCATCTTGGCCGCTATTTCGTGGCCGGAGCCATCTGCTTCAGGCATGGACATCCGGTTCCTGGAGGCAGCCGGAGCAGCTGATCAGTTCGGGGTCTCAGATATACTGAGGTAATCAGTTGTCCGTTAGTGGACAACCCCTTTTAAGGTTTGTTGTTTTTTGTTTTTAATAAATGGTTTATTCCTCATCCATGCTTGAATAATTCATCAGTATTTTGCATCCATTTTTTTTTTTTTAAAAGCCAAAACCTGGAGTGGATCCTAAGTAGAGAATAAATCTAACTGACACATTTATACTTTTCTGCCTAATGCATTCAGATACGTGTTAAAACATAAAGATCCTATTAACGCTGCATTAAAGGTGTGAACGGGCTCTGAGCGCTGCCTGTCAGACACAGGAGGTGAGGAGACTGGCTGACATCATGCAGCAGGAAAGCCCCGCTGGGATTTTGTAACATGACTCATGAACTATCTTCAACCTCAGGTGTAAGCAGGTATCTTATGTAGCTATAGAGATGGGTTGTTTGTGAAAATCAGCTAGTATTTCAATTATGTCAGTTCCTCATACAATGGGACTTTTATAAAGGGTCGCGGCCAGAACATGAGCTGTCGTCAGAGCACCAGGCCTCCTCTCATTCTGTCCTGCATTTAATAAAACGTTTGCAGCTTTTGTGCTATGCTGAAGTTGTGTATCCTCGTATGAACAATACGTATGAACAATAGAAACTGCTATTCACACTCCAGGCAGACCTTATAGGTAGGTCAGAGAGGATAGTCATTTATGACCTCTGTGGCTGAATGAGCATAAATTTATGACACTATAACACCACTATAATGTGTGTGTATCTGTTTATATAATACAGATTGGCATATATTTTATTATAGTGTGTTATAGACACTGTGTGTTATAGTATTTTTTTTATCAATTAACAAAACACAAAGTGAATGAACAAAAGAGAAATCTAAATCAAATCAATATTTGGTGTGACCACCCTTTGCCTTAAAAACAGCATCAATTCTTCTAGGGAGGTTGTTCCAAACATCTTGGAGAACTAACCAGAGATCTTCTGTGGATGTCGCTTCCTCAAATCCTTCTGCCTCCTCATGTAATCACAGACAGACTCGATGTTGAGATCAGGGCTCTGTGGGGGCCATATCACTGTCAGGGCTCCTTGTTCTTCTTTACACTGAAGATTGTTCTTAATGACATTTGCTGTATGTTTGGTGTCGTTGTCCTACTGCAGAATACATTTGAGGCCAATCAGACTCCTCCCTGATGGTATTGCATGATGGATAAGTATCTGCCTGTATTTCTCAGCATTGAGGACACCATTAATCCTGATCAAATCCCCAACACCTTTTGCTGAAATGCAGCCCCAGCCCCAGCAGACACTCATTATTGTACCGCTCTCCAGCCCTTCAGTGAACAAACTGCCTTCTGTTACAGCCAAATATTTAACATTTTGACTCCTCAGTCCAGAGCACCTGCCGCCATTTTTCTGCACCCCAGTTCTTATGGTGCATAGTTGAGTCGCTTGTCCTTGTCTCCAGGTCAAAGGTATGGCTTTTTGATTGCAATTCTGCGACGAAGACCACTTCTGGCCAGTCTTTTCCGAACAGTAGATAAGTGTACCTGGGTCCCATTGGTTTCTGCCAGTTCTGAGCTGATAGCACTGCTGGATATCAATCGATTTCGAGGGAAATAAGCATTTTGTGTCTGTGATCTGCTGTGCTATGTTTCCCTGGCATACAACCATCTACGGTCCTCAACACATCTTGGAGCCCCAGTATGCTTTGAAATCTTTACCTTGGAGAGACCTTCTGATGCAGTAGAACTGCGTTGTGTCTTGTTGCTGTGCTCAGTCTTGCCATGGTGGACCTGTGACATGAAACGGTCTTCCATAACCTCACCTTTGTAGCACAGTTTGGCTGTTCATCAGCCAGTTTTAGGTCTCCTACACAGCTGTTTCTCTTACAGTTAGGGTATGTGCACACGATAACGACCATTACATCTGAAATTACGGAGCTGTTTTCAGGAGAAAACAGCTCCTGCATTTCAGACGCAATTGCTCGTACTCGCGTTTTGCGAGGCGTCAATTACGGGCATAATTTGGAGCTGTTCTTCATTGGATTCAATGAAAAACGGCTCAAATTACGCCCCAAGAAGTGTCCTGCACTTCTTTGCCGAGGCAGTCATTTTACGCGTCGTCTTTTGACAGCGACGCGTAAAATGACAGGTCGTCGGCACAGTACGTCGGCAAACCCATTCAAATGAATGGGCAGATATTTGCCGACGTATTGGAGCCGTATTTTCAGACGTAAATCGAGGAGTAAAACGCCTCGTTTACGTCTGAAAATAGGTCGTGTGATCCCAGCCTTAATGACTGTGTCTCAACCTACATATGAAAATGATGATCACCTGTTTGGTATCATTGTTTTATCATTTACCTGACTATAATCCTGTGTATTTAGAATAATTGATGCTGTTTTGAAGGCAAAGGGCGGTCACACCAAATATTAATCTATTTTAGATTTCTCTTCTGTTCATTCACTTTTTGTATTTTGTTAATTGTTAAAAAAAAAAAAAAACAAGATTAACACCGCTACTTTTGAAAGCATTATTACTATTAAGATTTTTTCTCAGATATATATATATATATATATATATATATATATATATATGACATAAGAACTTTAAGAGGATCTGTCAGCTCTTCTAACAGATTAGTATTATACTTGTATCCCAATAAAAACAAAATCTGTTGCATCGTTTCTTAGAACTCTGCTTTGTGCTATTCCTCTGTTATTCCTGTTGGAAATATTTGAATAAGTTTACATTTGGGTGTTACCCTGTGTCAGATTGAAAAAAGTCACACCATAATGACAAAAGGAATGATAACTCCCAGTTGTTAATATATTTTCTGGAGGAATAACAGAGGGTTCCTCAAGAGGTTTCGCGCAATGCAGTGATTTAAGAATTTTATTCCCCATAAAATAAGTTTGAGCACCTTTTCTTCAATGCAGGTACTCTGCATAGTGCCGCTTTTTTGGGTAATATAAGCATTTACTAAAAAGGACATTTCAAGGGTTTCTCTTTTTTTTAAAAAAACAAAACTTTTTGGGTTGTTTGAGTGTTGGGATAGTCATTCTGAAATGGTAACCTGAAGTACTGTATTACTATGTTCATTAAGAACTTTTATAGCGAATATATATATATATATGTGCCCTTTGGAGTTTAACTTTCATAGATAATTTTTTTTTATAAGCTAATTAGCACAGGCAGAAATAAGGATCAACTGAAATAATCATACAGTGAAACGGTTTGAGACGACCACCCAAAATTGCAGTAAAAAGGAGTCTTCTAAAGGGGAGGAGTCTCAAATAAGCCAATATACACAGAATATAAGTGAATTGAAAAAAAATCTGTATCTAATATACAACAGAAGGAAGCAGATTGTCTTTTATGTTATATTTGGTTTGTTTATCTTTTCTTAGTACTGAAAACTTTATTATCTCATTAGAAGCTGGAGACCACATGATCGTCTTGGACATTCTTGGATATTCTTACAAACCCTATGTTTTAATCAGATTATTGGGAAATCCAAGAAAGGCAATCCAATTTAGTTGTTATGGCAGCATATCTATGTGTGAGAATGAAATTGGATGCTAGATACACTTTATCCTTTAGAAACGTTAGTGTATTTTATATGTTGATTGATTTAGATCTGGATATAGCCTCATATACTTAGAGGTAAGGCTCTGTTGGCTTAACCATGACAGCTGTGGCAAATTCCGTCGAAGGTTCTATTATTTTCGGTGGCAAGAATAGGACTGCAGACTTCACTATTCTTTCCGTCAAATCAACTTGATAAATATGGCTGTATTTTAAAGGGAGTCTGTCAAACCAGCGGCACAGTAATATAATGTAGCCTCATCTGAATATAACGCTGGTTTCACTTTTCAGATGAGTTGCTCCATTGCAGCAATAATACCTTTTATTCTTCATATGCAAATGAGCTTTTAGGAGCAAAGAGGACGTCACCGTTGCTCTAAACTGCTCTAACTTCTATCCCCCGTCCGTCAGTCCGTCCGTCAGTCCCTTCTTTGATAGACTGACCGGGCCAGGCAGTATAGAAGACATGATCACGCCTGACCCAGTATTCTTCTGAACGCGCTTTGGAATTGGCACATTCGCAGTACAGCAGTGAAGGTTCACCAGTCTAATCGGCTCTATTGCGCATGCAACGATTGTCACACTGTTCCCAGGTGCTGTACTGCGTATGCGACGAGGACACATTCAGAAGAATACAGGGCTAGGCGTGATCACGTCTTTTACACTGCCTGGCCCTGTCAATAAAGGAAGGGAGGAATGGACTGGGGATAGAAGGTCTAAAGCAATTTAGAGCAACGGTGACGTCCTCGTTGCTCAAAAAAACTAATTTGCATTAAAAAAATAACGTTATTATTGCTGCAACGGAGCCACTCATCTGAGAAATGAGAACCGCGTTATATTCAGGTAAGGCTACATTATATTACTGTGCAGCTGCTTTGATATTGGAAAATTCAGGTGACAGACTCCCTTTAAGCTCCTTTTTATTTGTTTGAAGCAAGAGGTTCAATAATATCACGTCCACTTGACTAGAAGCCTTGGATTATGCACATTAAATATGCATAGTCCCGGTTTTTCTTGTGTACCTGTAATGTACAAGGCATGGAGGCAGCCGAGTCTGACGCAGAAGCACTATTCAGTAAAAAGAAATACACTCCTTTCTTGGCTCATGTCATGTTAATGATTTATATTAAAAATTAAATAAGCTCATAAAACTGCTTACTCCAGTGTTCGGGACTGGCATAGTTTGTCAATGCCAGGAGAAGCTAAATTTCCCTCATATCGGATGAAGGACACTCATGAGCGGTCTCCTGCCTCCTTGCAGATCGAGCAGGTGCAGCGTACATTAAAGAGCTCATTGAATTGTAAGGCCACATTCACATTTTCTATTGTATATTTCGTTTTTTTTTGTTTTTTTTGCCTTTTTAGTGAAACCTGAATGGAGCCAAAGAAAGAGCAATAAAGAAGTGCTTGCAACAGAATGTATGTCGCTCATAGTCTTTAATAATTCATAGACCTAGGCACAGCGACTCAGTCTTTATCATTGCTGCCTCTCAGAATTGGAGCAGTGATTCTGCAACATCTACATAGAGTTTGCATGATCTCCCAGCGCTAGCATGGTCCCCCCACACACATCCCAAAAATATGCTTAAATTTATTGCACCTTTCAAACCTTTCTGCAGTTGACATAAAGATATAATCTGCACAAGAAGTTAGGCAACTTTTCTAATAACTGAGCTCTTCAAGGGCATGTTCCTATACTGTGTGTACGTGTATAGACTGAAATTGCATCCATGTGAACTTGCCTTTGAAGAGATCATGCTTACCACACTTCCTATGAAATTGACACTGGAGGGGAGTGTGTGTGTGTGTGTGTGTTACTGGGGGAACTTAGATTGGGAGTCTTACTTGATGCAGGGACCGATGTGAGTGAATATGTTGTTTACACAGTCCTGCGGAAAACTGTTGCATAAATATATATATGGGTCCCCCTTGTGCTGCCAGAACAGCTCTGATCTATTGAGGCATGGACTACACAAGAACCCTAAAGGTGTCCTGTGGGGACTGCCAGCAAAACGTTCGCAGCAGATTCTTTCAGTCCTGTAATTTGTGATATGGGGGCTCAATGGATCGGACTTGTTTTTCCAGCACATCCCACAGATGCTCGATTGGCTTGAGATCTGGGAATTTGGAGGCCAAGGCAACACCTTGAACTCTTTTTCATGTTCCTCAAACCATTACTGAACAAGTATGGCCGTGCGCATTATTCTGCTGAAATAGTCCACTGCCATTAGGGAATACCGCTACAATGAAGTGGTGTACTTAGTCCGCTGCAATGTTTATGTAGGTGTGGTATGTGTTAAAGTAACATCCACATGATTGCCAGGACCCAAGTTTTTCCAGCAGAACATTGCCCAGAGCATCACAGTGCCTACGCCGGCTTGCCTTGTTTCCATAGTGCATCCTGGTGCCATGTCTTCCACAGGTAAGCGACAGACACGCAACCGACCATCCATGTGATTCATCAGACCAGGTCACCTACTTTCGTTGCCCGATGGTCGAGTTCTGATGCTCACGTGCAGATTGTTGGTAGTGGAGATGGGTCAGCATGGGCGCTCTGACCGTTCCTCGGCTACGCAGCCCCAAACCCAGCAAGCTACAATTCACTGTGTGTTCTGACACCTTTCTATCACAGCCAGCACTCAATTTTGAAGCAATTTGTGCTACAGTGCCTCTTCTGTGAGCTCAAACTCGATGGCTAGCCTATGCTCCCCGTTCTCCGTAATGAGCCTTTGGTGCCCATGAGGCTGTCACGGCTGTCCTTTCTTGGAAAGTACTTACTACCGCATACCAGGAACATCCCTCGACACCTGTCAAAGTCGCTCAGATCCGTACACTTGCCCATTTTTCCTGCTTCTAACGCATCAACTTCAAGAACTGACTGTTCACTTGTTGCCTAATATATCCTACTCCTTGACAATTGCTACTTTTCTTATGTTTTAATAAATAAAATCTATTTGAAGCTTTACTTTTTATCTACAAGTTCTATATGAAGTTATATCACAAAATAGTCATTAGGAGTGAAAAGAAATGGAAAGCGCTAATGGCCATATCGAGGCGGTCTGGCCTCACCGGGTCTAATTGCCATGGTTGTTGCTTCTGAAGAAAACAATCTAGCGCATATACAATGAGCGTGCTGAAATATTCACCGTGCTTGCTGTATTTTTATCTCGCTGATCCCATTTGCAGTGAGTTCATTGGGACTGAATAGCAGGCATTCTACAGCCTTTTCTCTCCAGATTGTTATGTGGGTGTCAGATCAGGGAATTCTCTGTCATGCTTTGCACAGCTCCTAAGTAGATAATTGCAGTTTACATTTGGCAAGTAATTGGGTTCCATGGAAGCAGGCATACTGCTGCTAGTGTGGGATGGTCGCCAACTGCTCGGTTAGCCTTTATACCAAACCACGTCCTGACTCCTCTGGAAACTAGAATAATAAATTAAATCTTTGTTTTCTATTGAGCATTTTACATTTCCCTGTCTTTATGTCATTCCTGGACACGGTCCAGTTTCTCACGCTGCTGCGTTATTATGAGCGCGCCCATGAAATAAGAATTCCAACAAATGTAATCATCCTCAGGAATTCTAGATCCATTCCTGTTAAAAGGGGTATTCCGGTTTTAGTAGGTAAATCTGACTTCATGTGTAATTAAAGGTCTTGTAATTTTCAAATCGTCTTTGTGCGTCAATTTCTTAGCGTTCAAGAACTCGTTGTAGTCATTGAATTGGATCTTTCAGAATATTATCTGTCCTGGTCATGATGTGATGTTGGCACAGGTGCACTGTTCGTCTCAGGCATAGATCTGATAACTGTACTGTAACAAACCGTGCTCCTGTGTGTCCATCACATGACCAGGACAGATTTTTATCCTCTGGCTTTCTGCTGAACTATTGCTTTTGCCAGTCATCAACCAAAAACAGAAGATTCAAATTGGACTTGTGCACGATTCTCCCCGGGTGTCGCATGGGTGCCACGACATGTGTACCGCCCGGAATGGAGGAGCAACTCTTTTTGCCGATGTTCGTTCGGGCGGGAGTGTATAACTGGACTGACACTTTAAAGAATCTTCTCTTCAGGATTACCCCAGGATTACCTATGTCTTGTTAGGGTGGTCTCCTATGTTCCATGACTGATTTCAAAATATCTGATCCTTTGTTCCTTCAGAAGATAAGCGAGTGTCTTATCCACCTCTCCCTATGGCGGTAAACCTACATATCAGCTGACCGCTCTCATGTATATGGCCAGCTGGTTCCTTTGGTCTGTAGCATTCAGTTGACCGACCCTCTATCCACTTATTTCCACCGAGCAATGGTTAGTTCTCCAGCAAAAAATACATTTCCCATTGAATCTAACCATATTCTTACTGGTTTCTGGACGGCCAAATGATTTTCATTGACTACCGTAATTGGCGTTTTATCGGTTTGCTGTTTTTACCGTCACTGGTCATTCTTAAGATTTTCTTCTTGATGCCAGTTTTTGCTTTTTTCACTTGCCTTACAAAGACGTTATTTATCAGCTTGGGAATCTATAGATGTGTTTTGTCCTAGTAAAAAATATATTATGCTTGGAGAATTTATATTTTGCCTTGAGTGAATTCGTGTGACTTGATTTTATCTCCTGATGTGAAGACGCAGTTTAACCTTAACCAATTGATTGTCTATTGTTTATAAGGACGTCACAAGGAATTACCATTGAGGCTGAGCCTGTTTTCCAAGTCTCCTGACACAGTTTAGTCTTAGATTTAGAGGGATCAGTAGTTTGCATTTGACGTCATGCTTCATGGATTGACCCATGACTTTACAAGTGCCACTGGGTCATCACCCATTATCAGAACTTTTGTTCCGCCTGTACTGACAAAACTTTGTCTATGTAGTTTAACCACACGCATCCCAAATCGCAGGGCATTTAAGGGCCCAACCCTGTTCTGACCAGAAACGCCCCCCCGAAATCCACAGTACTGATCATTTTAATGCAAATAAGCTCAGTTGCACACGGCCGGGCGCCACTCGGAACATTTTTCACGGCATCCGAGTGGCACCTGAGAGTTTTCACAGACCCATTAACTTTAGCAAGTGACTTTCCGATTCGTGGAAAGATAGAACATGTCCTATCTTTCCACGGGGGGAGGGGGGACACTCACTGACTTGTGCATTATCCCTTAGTGTAAACCCCAACACCCTTTGTAGTTTCATTTTTTAAGATGGTCACATGAAAAGCAGTACTATTGGCAAGTATATACATGGTTAGGACCATTTATTTTATCACTAGCCCTGAGTAAAGAGAATTTCCACCCAAAATGGTAATTTTATTTTATTAGTGGGGCAGAAACAATACTAAATCCGCAGTGTATGAACGTAACCATAGAGTACTTGCCCATACCTGCTTTTTCCACATGTATTTATCGTTTGACTACAGCCGGGGTGAATAAAGCATTGGTATAATAAACTAAAGCCTTGAATTACGTTGTAATGGCATTTAACATCATTACGTTAAATGGATGTTAACTCATATTACATATTCTGTCAATTTTCTCTTTAGACTGTAAAAGCCCCAGTAATATGTCTCTGATCAGCAGGTCAGATGTCACTAATGGTCCTCATCATGTGACCCATTTACATGCCATCTATACCCATTGTAATGAACGCTAGCATCCGTGTACTCCGCATGATTCACATGGTTGACATGATCATCCTCTTAATAGCCGCAAGTTCATTTTGTAGCACAGTGTTTTCTGCCCGGCAGGAAATATATAGACTCTGTATCCTATCCACGCTGGTTTAAAAACAACAACATTGTGTGTGTGTGTGTGTGTGTGTGTGTGTGTCACAATTGAGCTAAATATTGCAATTCAGCTCAAATAAATATATCAGGGACTATAAATTCTGTTTAAAGCCCAAATGCACATGATTCGTATTATGTGCGGATTTGCCGCACGTGTTCTCCTGCAGCAAATTCGCAGCGAGATACTGTACAATCAAAGTAAATTACACTTCAAGTAATCTCATCTACAAGTATTTGAGTTTTTCCACACGTAAATTGACCTGCGTTGTGTATTTCAAAATCTGCAGCATGTCAATATATCTTGCGTTTACAAGAATTGTTTCTGACAAGTTTATTTTTTTTTTTAAAACGCAGCATAAAACTGCACCTTAAAAATGCATTCGAAAATGCACACGTTGGGTAATTTGATGCAGAAAATCTGCATCACAACCGCAGGTATACGCATGTAATTCTGCAGCTAAAACCTTGCATTTTTTGTGATGATTTTGGTGCGATTTTCCTCTGCACTAGGCAGAATCCACAAGCGGAAAAGTAAGATAAATTGACATGCCGCGGATTCTAAAAAAAGCACCACAGGTCAATTGCAGTCCTGAAAAATACCGCAGCGTGTACATGAGATTTCCTGGAACCTCATTGACTGTGCTGGTACTGTATTACACTGCGGATTTGCTGCACGCAAATCTGCGCTGAAAGACCGCACGTAATACGCATTGTGTGCATTGACCCTTGGGGCGGGTTTACCTGCGGATTTTATGCACCAAATTCTGCAACATGTGCATGTAGCACTACAATGAACCCCTTTAAAGATTATGCAGGAGAATTGCATATATATATATTCCTAATGTTAATGGAATTGCTCCCTTTGAACATGGTGTGAGGTATATGATAGGTGGAGCAGGGGTAGAGAATTTATAGGTAGTGCAGTGGTATGAGGTATTTGATGTGTTGGCAGGGGTGGAATATTATAAAGGTGAGGCAAGTATGGGATATTTGATAAGTGACACAAGGCCTAGATATTTCATTAGTGGGATATTTGATACTTGGGCCAATGGTAGGGTATTTTATATTGCTTGGAGGCTTGCTACAGAAAATTGTGGGAAGTATGTATAACACACTTAGGCTATGTTCACACGGAGTATTTTGGGGGAGGAATATCTGCCTCAAAATTCCGTTTGGAACTTTGAGGCAGATATTCCTCTCCCTGCACGCCGATTTTCGCAGCGATTATCGCGCCGTTTTTCGCCCGCGGCCATTGAGCGCCGCGGGCATAAAACAGCGAGAAATACGCTTTCTCTGCCTCCCATTGAAGTCAATGGGAGGTCAGAGGCGGAAGCGCCCGAAGATAGGGCATGTCGCTTCTTTTTCCCGCGAGGCAGTTTTACTGCTCGCGGGAAAAAGACGCCGACGCCTCCCATTGAAATCAATGGGAGGCGTTCTCGGGCCGTTTTTGCCGAGTTTTGCGACGCGGTTTCCGCGTCAAAAAACTCGGCAAAATACCCCGTGTGAACATAGCCTTAAATGGTCACTATTTTTTCAACAAACTTTGCATAAATCAATAGTTTTTTTTAAAATCCGCACAACAGGGCAATTTATGTTCAGAATAAGAAATGTTGTAATGTATCTTATCAGAGGAAAATGCCTTTTTCTCCACTTGCCAGGCCCTTCCCTTCTAAATGATCACTCATTCAGAAATGTACTGCTTTTTCCGTCTCCTCAAAATGAGATGGACAATCAACTCCCTGAGGAATCTGGTTAAGCTGCTCAGATAAGTCTAAGGAGAGGGGGATGAAGGGGTGCAGAGGCAGAGTGTTATATCTGACCCCAGTACTGGATTTTCAGCTACACTGCTCTTTACTCTTGTAAAATATTTTCCCTGTTGAAACGTCACAAAAAGGCCCAAAAGTCGGAATTTGCTCTGAAAGTTGTGACTTCCGGATCTTTTACGCTGCTCTCGCCACTTCTTGAAAAAGGGGACGAGACCACCGCAGCTCAACAAATGTATTCTAATTTGCACCAGAAAACTGGTGTACATCATAGCGGAAATCTACGCTGTTAGCTGGCATAGATTTCACTCTTTGGGGCGTAGCACAGTAGAGGCTCCATACCTTGCCGCCCCCAGAATGGATTACACCACGTTAGACTGTCTCATCATCATTGCTTCTCCACTTCGGGACCCCTCAGTATGACGCGGCACACACAATTTTCTGACACCGGACAGCATCAGGACCTTGTATGAGCCACAGTATGCAGAGGGCACCTGGATGGGAGAAGTGAAAAGGAGTGGGGAGGTGAGCATAATTGTGTTTTTTTCTGTCTGTTTAGGGGGATGGATGGCGCACAACCAGCAGAAAGATGTGAGCGTTTTATTAAAAAGTGTTGCATTATACCACCGGTGCAAATAGCTGACTTGCGTATGACACGCCAGTCTAAGTAAATCTGGCCCTATATTGCAGTCCTGTGCTTGTAACAAATGCTGAATTATCTGACTTTCTGGACTATAAGGCTATGTTCACACTGAGTATTTTTCCGAGTTTTTTGACGCGGAAACCGCGTCGCAAAAGCGGCCCGAAAACGCCTCCCATTGATTTCAATGGGAGGCGTCGGCGTCTTTTTCCCGCAAGCAGTAAAACTGCCTCGTGGGAAAAAGAAGCGACATGCCCTATCTTCGGGCGTTTACGCCTCTGACATCCCATTGACTTCAATGTGAGGCAGAGAAAGCGTATTTCACTGTGTATTATGCCCGCAGCGCTCAATGGCCGCGGGCGAAAATCGGCGCGAAAATCGGCGTGCAGGGAGAGGAAAATCTGCCTCAAAGTTCCAAACGGAATTTTGAGGCAGATATTCCTCCTGCAAAATACTCAGTGTGAACATAGCCTTAGGGTATGTTCACAAGCTTAACAAAAAACGGCTGTAAAATACGGAGCTGTTTTCAAGCCGCTGATTCTCAGCTGTTTTTTATGCATCAAGCGTATTTTGATGCGTTTTTTACGCCCGTTTTTGTAGCTGTTTTTCTATTGAGACAATGAAAAACTGCTCCAAAAACGGCTCAAGAAGTGACATGCACTTCCTTTTTATGGAGCATTTTTTGGAACGAAACGCAGTTTTTCCCATTGAAATCAATCGGCAGATGTTTGCAGGCGTTCAGCCTCTGTATTTTCAGCCGTTTTTCGGGGCATTTATGGTCCGAAAAACGGCTGAAAAAAAGCCGTGTGAACATACCCTTAGACTCCACATTAAATATCACTGAATTCCTCTTATTGCTAGTATTTTGCTAACATAATCTTTAGGCAGTTACACAGGTAATTCCGCAGTTAAAATCCGCACTTGATACTGGTTTTTTATGCGTTCTTGGGTGCGGATTTTGGTGCGTTATTTTTCAATTCTAGTCAGATACAATTCTGAGACCAAAATGCAAGATAAAGTGACATCCTGCAGATTTTAAAATCTGCACCACAGGGCAATTTATGTGCAGAAAAACTCTGCAACGTGTAGATGAGATCACTTGGGGTCTCGTTGACTGTACTGGTACTGTATTACGCTGCGGATTTGCTGCAGGAAATCCGCACGTAATATGCATCGTGTGCATATGGCCTTAAAGCGTCTGGGGCTTTATTTCAGCTTTCTCTCATCCAGCTTCATACAAGTCTATAAGTCTTTCTAGTCTAGTGACTCTCTATCCATTCCATGGCTTAATACAAGGCAAGTTCTGAATATTTATATCCCACCCATCTAGATCTCCGCAATGCCTGGGAAAGCTGGGCAGAGTTGTGTATCTCCTCTATTATATTGGGCAAACCAACAAGCCCGAATATAGGCGTCTCTGCGTCAGTGTGCCCCTTATCCGAATTACCATCTGAACAGAAACTGGGTGACCTTTGGTCTCCTAAGGAGCAGAGATGACCCCGTTTTGGTCAATGCCTCATTGTGTGATGCAGGGAGGGATTTTCAATGCTTGTGAAAAGTTGAAGAAAATGAATCCTTCTCTTTCTCACACAGCGCTGGAATTTTTCTTTGTCTGCTGCTCTTATGTGTGCGATCTGGCTTTTTTTTATTTTTATTTTTGAAATAAAATTCCTTTTCCATTACTCTGCTGCTAGCATGCGGTACACAAGCTGAAAAGACTTCTCCAAATTGTTTGAGATTTGTGGAAGAACAATTCGCTACGATGACTCGGCTCCCCAGATTGTATCTCAGCGGGCATCTAATTGCTAGTCTAATTTTGTTCCATTCTAGGTGGCGGAGTAGATGGCATTGTCTATGTGGGGATGGAGCATGAAGTGGAAACAGATCCTTTTCTTGTATCGGTTTGTTAATAAATGTTTTCGGGAGGTTGGGGTTCTGATCAATGTCGCTTGAAAATGTGGGAGTAAGAAATTTTGGTTTTTATAAGATCAAAGACACTTAAAATGTCACCAGCACCGGTATGTGCATAGCCATAGTGATCTATATGAGCAAAATACATTCTATGTAAGGCAGTCACCAACTCTTGTGAAACTACAACTCCTGCGTGCCCTGGAATTTTTGGGCTCTATCAAGGCTTAGACTGTTTGGCCCAGTTCTGTCAATGCCCAGGTGACGCAAGTCAACGTTAAGATGTCCTGTACCTTTGAGGAGATAATACTCAAAAAAACAGCTTGTTTTACTAACTAACATCTCAAATGGCTTGTATAAAAAAAAAAATATGGCTAGTGCCACTCTTGTCCATGGGATGTGAATGGTATTTCAGCGGATTGAATGAGACTGAGCTACAATACCCAACATAGCCTAAGGACAAGAGTGTCACTCATTATGTAAGTAAGTATCCATGTTTCTCTTAATTTTGTGTAACTTATTTTTCCACTTTGGACAATCCCTACTTGTTGGAAGGATCCGTTGACAATAAGTTGATTATAAAGTGTCTCCCTGCTGGGACCCGAGCGATCAGCTGTAATCTGTGGGGAAACCTGGCAGTAAGGTTTCAATTTCCCTGCAGCGCTACCACAGGGGGAATAAGGCATTACACAGTGTCCATTCATATCCATGGGTTCTCTGTGTATTGTCAGACAGGACCGGTCCTCCAGGGTGAGGGTCGCTCTTTGTAACCGCTCTCCAATCTGGCCAAGAGATGAAGACCCTCTGTATTTACTCAGAATTCCACAATAGAGTGTATGAAACTGGGTTTTCTAAACTGGACAACCCCTCTAATATATAGTGCTAAAACCCTTTTGCCGAGTGATGATCTCAAGGACTGGAGGTGCAGGGCAAAGGACATTGTATACATAAGTCATTTTGTCACCAAAAGTTATGCAACTTCTGCATCCTCTGAATGTGAACACAAATGTTTCTATTCCCTGACATCAAATAGAAAGATCTTTAAAAACTCTGAGGCATTGATAAAGATATTAAAAAGTTTCAGAATCTTTCTTTATATTCATTATTTACATAAAAATCTTAAAACCTCTATGTTCTATTTATTTGCTGCACATTTGTGAAACTACTGTTCACTGGTATCAGCCATTTCATGTTGGGGAAAGTGGTTTTTTAATTTTCTAGTAATGTGTTCGTTTTGGTTTGCTGGTAAATGGAAGAAAAGAGGATTTATTTTGGGGATCAGCTGACCAGAGTCTCTAGATTTGCAGCATGGGATCTGGATACATTGCGGGGAATGTCCGTAATGAGCGTCCATAATGTTCCTGTCTTCCTTGGTCGCATTGCACGGAGCTTATAATTCGTCTCCCTTGTCAGCAGTGACATTTTTATGTGGGGTTGTACTATTCACGGACCACCAGTCACTCAGTAGCACATGATTCCTTCTTGTTACACGATTCACATTGATACCATAGGAAGGAATTTATTTTACTGTAATGGGAAAAAATCCATCTCCCTTTGGGCTGTAATAAAGATTCTCATCATGGACTGACTCATTTCCTTTCCAGATCAATGTAACTCAGAGATGTAAGTATACGGACAAGTATGACATGATCATTTCTCCCCAAACCCCCTGAGAATAAAACTGCAGCCAAAGGGCCGGGCCGGAAGTGGTTCTGGTCAGTAGTCCAGATACATCTATCCAGCGCTCATCTCCCCATAGATTTATGATTCTGATACCAACTTACATGATGGTAGATGGTTGTCTGTGCAGATAAAGAAATAGGGCACACATGTAATAATCGTTCTGTTTCTAATGGGTGCAAAAATAAATAGTGTGGGAAGGGACCAAAAGTAAAAATCAAGATGGGGATCCTCCACCCCTACACTAATTCCTTGTAGGATGTAAGGGTGGCGTGACCCTAGGTCCAGTTTCCAACTCCTTTGTTTGTTAATGTGGCCATAGAGCAATGAAGCCCCAAACAGGTTCACGCGGCCATGTGGGACATCCTACGCTGGGGGCCGCTCACCATAGACGCCAAAGCGACCAATGATGTGGCCTTCAATTACACCCTTGAAACAAATTTTGTCATAAATTCCATAGTAGCTGGCAATGAAGTAAAAAGTAACTGGTTTGAGTAACGTAAGCCGCGTGTATGACCAATTTAGCCGCTTCTCTAGAGACTTGTTTTGGAGATTTATTATTGTCCACATCATAAATTGGTGTTTATTTAGTTCTACCCAAAACTTGGTTCGTCGTAGACATGGTGGCCACTAGTGTTCATGTTTGTCTGTCTGTCTGTCTGTCTGTCTGTCTGTCTCTCTCTATCTATCTATCTATCTATCTTTGTTGTACGTCTCTGCCTGGAGATTTTTGGGATTTTTTGTTAAGTTCAGGCTGCCATCTAGTGGCCAATTCTAAACTGCAGCGTTTGTTGAAAATAGTTCATTTGGATTTATGAAATCATGTAAGCAAGCGTTCGTATGTTTGTTTGTGGGCATGCACACTGATGACTTTTTATTTCTATTACTCTGTTCCAGTAAAAAAAAACAAAAAAAAAGTGGAAAAAAGAAAAAAAAACACTCACTTCCCCTTGATCACAAGTAGGCTCGTATTTGCATCCGTGTGCGGTGCGTGGTTTTCACGCATCGATTGACTTCAATGGGCCCGTAGGTGCGTGAAAACGCACCAATATAGGACATGCAGTGAGTTTCACGAAGTGGACTCTCGCTGCGTGAAAACTCACGCATATGTGAACGGCCCTATTAAAATCATTGGGTTCGTGTGAATGGGCCCTTACTCGAATAGTACCACAGCATCTGGTGAAGAGTGGTGCTGTTTCATAAAGACCAAAAAAGTATTAATTTGCACCCTCTTTTAGAGAGTCGCTTTTGCGGCAATGTCCTAATATACTGGAATACTGTACATTATTTTATTTACATCCCTGCTGTCATCCCAGATGATACATATAGGATTTGCTCCCTTTGCGGCGGTATCCGAGTTGTTGAGTGTGTTACAATAGAAAGTTCCTCTGTTTTTTCTTTTTATAATTGCAGGAATTGATCATGTTTTCTCTGCTTGTTGTGTTTTCTAGATGTGAAAGGACCCCCCACTCACCGGCTATCATGCGGCCAGTCGCCTTACACTGAGAGCACCACATGGGAGAGGAAGTACTGCATCCTGACGGAAAGCCAGCTGGTGCTTCTGAACCGCGAGGACGAGGTGAGGCCACAATTTGGATGAGCACAGAACGCCGAATAAATCAAAATGATCACAAAATGACACTGAGTAGTTATGGTTACATTTTAGTATTCACATTAACTGCATAGAATTGGAGGCTTGCCTCAGCAGCTGGAGGTGGGCAGGGGGGCTCTAATTTATATTTGTTTCCTACGTCCCACATGGAACATGTAATTACATCTATTCACACCTAGTTAATGTCATGAAAGTAACTTAATTATGTGAAAGTGCTCTCGGCACACGGAAGGCAACGTAATGGAGCTCGGCACTATTCACTTTACATTAAGTGCTGTCGCTCTCACGCCTGCCTCTGTCAGCTCACTTAATAAAGCTTTTACCTCCATGGGTGTTTTCGATGCTTCACCTCTAATATATCAATTTTACTTGTTACAAATTAAAGCCTGACTTGGAAAGTCTGCAGTGTTATGAATTTCAGCAATACAATTTGGCCGTACAATTAGGTAGTATCGTACTTCCTCTTTGTAGCCTTTTGCTATCTCCTTATACCTGTCGCCCATTCATAGAGTTCGATGGTATTTTACCCGTCAATACGATGGACACCATGGTGGAACCTGACCGAGCCCGTAAGTAAGTCAATTGGGTGCTGGTGGAATCCGCGGTGCAGCTGATCTGGCTTTGCGTTGTGGTTTCTGTTATAAGTGCAAGTGTGAACTAGGGATGCACGGTGCATCGAAACTTCGATACTGTTTCGATACTGTGCATCCCTAAACGGTTCGATACCACTATTTCCTGTATTTCGATACTGAGCTGCGCAGCCGCACAGCTCAGTATAGTAACACATGAATGTATGGGAGCGCGGCTGCGGCTGTGTAATTCAGCCACAGCCCCGCTCCTGAGTCATGATAAGTTCGCGGGGTCAGGATGATGCAATGCGGCCAGCGCTGCACTAATGAGCGGCGGCACTGGAGACAGAACATGACGGGCGCGCTACAAAACACCCCCATGTTCTGTCTTCAGTGCCTGAACTGCCGCTCATTAGTGCAGCGCCGGCCGCATCACCTCATGCTGACCACGCGCGCACTTCCTGTCAGGAGCGGGGCAATGGCTGTATTACACAGCCGCAGCCCTGCTCTATAACGGCGGAGATCAGAGAAACCACTCATCTCCGCCGTTATTCCCCTGAATGCTGCGATCACAGCTGACTGCAGCATTCAGGGGAAAGTGAGAAGGGGGGATGCCCCTGGATCGCGTCACAGGGAATTCCTGTGACGCGATCGAGGGCCATACCATATATGGGCAGACAGCCCAGGGTCTATTGACGGACCCCAGGGCTGTCTTACCATATTTCATGTTGTTAGGACATACTTGGGTATGTCCTAACAACTGCCTGTGTATTATCCGTCCACAGGCTCATGTACTGGCACATATCTGATATATGTCAGTACATTAAAGTTTAAAAATAAAGTAAAAAGAAAGTATTGTTAAATTTTAAAAAAAATACACCTTCACCTTTTTTACAATAAACATTAAAATAAGTCTCAATACATAAAATACACACATTCAGTAATGGCGCGGACAACAATGTTTTTGCATCATTTCTGATGTGTACGCTGTAAAAAAATGAAATAAACACGGCTTTCATTCACTTATTAATGTGAGGCGCGAGGTGCGATGAATTTACCCTCCATGTTCCTCACATTAATTATAATTAACCCCATCATGTACCTCGCACATTAACCCAATATGACTGAGAAACATGATGGGATTAATTACTATTAATGTGAGGCGCGTTCAAAATTCATCACACGTCGCGCCTCACATCAGAAAACGGAAGAATTTTTTTTTTATTACTGTTGGCAAAAGTATCGAAATTGGTATCGAAATCGCAATACTAAACGAAGTATCGGTATCGAAGTCCAAATTCTGGTATCGTGACATCCCTAGTGTGAACAGAGCCTTAGTCTAGGATCACACACACCGTTTTGATGCAGTTTTTGGCTACTTTTCGTTTGTACCAGATCCAGAAGTTTATCCAAAAGGAAGGAAAGGTATAAAGAAAAGACTGATGCATCTTCTTTCTTTTGTTTCCACTACTGTGTTTGGCTCAGACAACTGAGCCTAAATCTTCATCAAAACTGTGTGTGTCTTATACGATTTCTGGAAGATTATTCAGAACACGTGTAAAAATGTGTATCAGTGTGTTTTGTGTGACTTTGTAAGTACTTTTTATTAAAAAAATCTTTTTACTTTTTTTTAGATTCAGCTGCTCTGTATTCTCTATACACAGCAGCTGTATCTAGCGCTATTCACCGAATCAGTCAGTCCCGCGGACATGAAGGGTTCAGTGTCGGCGGGTCCTGCGTGTCACTGACACGCAGGATCCACCAGTAAACTATCACAGAACTTAGATGTGACCGTTTACATGTGGATCCACGCAGGACGTGCCGAGACTGAACCTGTCAGGTCCGCGGGACTGACCGATTCAGTGAGTGACCCTAGATACAGCTGCTCTGTATAGAGAATACAGAGCAGCTGTATTTAAAAAAGTACAAATAATTTTTAATAAAAAGTATTTACAAAGTTACACAAAACACACTGGTACACATTTGTATTAAAAAATTGCCTTTCAAAGGTTTACATAGCCTTTAAGTAAATAAGGAAAATAAAATATTAATAATCATAGTAATAAAAAAAAAACTAGACCACAGACTATGCTGTTGATACAGACACGTGCTATTGGGTCTCGTTAAAGTCCTTACCTTCACTTTACATATTAAAACGTATTCATGTGAGCTTTCGAGGACACGTTACCTGCCATAGATTGTATTCATCAGGCACATTCATTGATGGTTGTACCTCTAAAAAAACAAAAGGGGATTGTATAGTGTATACCTACTGAATCGTAACCATGCAGGCCTGGATTCAGTGATGAGGTAAGACTTATGATCCTATTACTAATCCATGTGAAACTGATCTTATGTGAATCTGTAAGTTCATCAGATCATCAAATACTGTAGTAGCCAGTGTATCCAGGAAAAAAACAGCTACAAGAGGTAAATACATCTTAAAGAGGCTCTGTCACCAGATTATCAAATCCCTATCTCCTATTGCATGTGATCGGCGCTGCAATGTAGATAACAGTAAAGTTTTTTGGTTTTTTTAAAACGTTCATTTTTGGCCAAGTTATGAGCAATTTTATATATATGCAAATGAGCTTTGAAATGGACAACTGGGCGTTTTTTTTTCGTTATGTCCAACTGGGCGTGTATTGTGTTTTTAACTGGGCGTGTTTATGTGTATGACGCTGACCAATCAGTGACCAGTCAGCGTCATACACTCCTCTCCATTCATCGATGTGCAGCCACATACACAAGTGTCCTGATAATGAATACACATGACCTCCAGCCTGGACGTCATGTGTACTCAGAATCCTGACACTTCTGACTCTTTTCTGTGAGATTGCAGCAAGCCACTCGTAATCTCGCGAGATTACGGAGGTAAACGAGATTTCGTTTCTCTTGCGAGTCAGAAGTGTCAGGATTCTGAATACACATGACGTCCAGGCTGGATGGTCATGTGTAGTCATTATCAGGACACTTGATTAACGTTAATCAACTGTCCTGATAATGAATACACATGACCATCCAGCCTGGACGTCATGTGTATTCAGAATCCTGACACTTCTGACTCTTTTCTTTGAGATTTCCAGCAAGGGAAACAAAATCTCGTTTACCTCCGTAATCTCGCGAGATTACGCGTGGCTTGCTGCAATCTCACAGAAAAGAGTCAGAAGTGTCAGGATTCAGAGTACACATGACGTCCAGGCTGGATTTCATGTGTATTCATTATCAGGACACTTGTGTATCTGGCCGCACATCGTTCTAGTAAGAACGCTGTGCTGCTTGTAAATGAATGGAGAGGAGTGTATGACGCTGACTGGTCATGGATTGGTCAGCGTCATACACATAAACACGCCCAGTTGTCCATTTCAAAGCTCATTTGCATAAATATAAAATTGCTCATAACTTGGCCAAAAATGAACGTTTAAAAAAAACAAAAAAAAACTTTACTGTTATCTACATTGCAGCGCCGATCACATGCAATAGGAGATAGGGATTTGAGAATCTGGTGACAGAGCCTCTTTAAGAAATGGGAAAAGTCAATCCTGTAATATGGATGGCTATAAAAAGGCTGATTCCCCACTACATCAGACAGTCATCCATAAATAATCAGGATATTTGGAAGATTATTGGAAATCACCTTGTGAAAACCAACCTCAGGCTATATTCACACGACAGACCAACCGTAATTTTTTCGTATTTGTTTTGCATCGGCGAATCACGATATTTTCATCCATTTCCAGGCCTTCATTCGTCAAGGTTTGTTTTTGTCCCAACCCACTGAAAACACCACAGTACCCATGTACATAGCGCCACAGTGTTCCCTGCAGATAGTGCCCATACAGTGCCACAGTGACCACATGTAGATAGTGTTCCACACACCCCTCCCTGTAGATAACGTCATTGGGGCTCCCTCTATGAGCGGAATACCCGGCCAGAGCATTGCCGACGTTCTGGACGGGGATTTCACTCTTAGCGCTCGTCCACGTTTTTTCCAGCTAGAATTTCGGATGGAGAAAACGTAGCAGAATAAAGTAGCAGCATAGTGGATGAGATTCAACAAATCTCATCCACATACCGCAAAAAAATTCCGAGCATAGATAGATCTGCGGTGCGTATTTTTCGGACCGCAGCATGTCAATTCCTGCTTCAGAAAGTGGCCAGAATTTCTTGCGTGTCTCCATCTCCTAATATTGTGCAAAATACACACCATTGGTGCGTTTTTCTCCGCAGCGGAATGTCTGCGTTTTTCAATGGAATTGCTGCAGAAATTGTCTGCATCAATTCCGTTGTGTGTGGACAAGCCCTTAGAGGTAGCCCCTGACGTCACTTCCCATATATGGACAGTGACATAAGGGGCTTTGAGATGCCGGAATCTCTGGCCAGATCATAGGCAATGCTCTTTCTGGGGATTCTGCTCTTATAGGTAGCCCCTATGGTCATTGTCCATAATTTCTGGACACCTCCTTCACCTCTATAGTGAGAACTCCACTTAGTGGCCCATGGATATAAGAAGTGATCTCATTTTAGCCAATGACTAAGTTAACACCATGTCATATCTGCGTTGTCAATTCTGTTTTTCTGTTCCGTCATAGGAGCAGAAAATGCAATTCAAGCTGAGACTGACTCGTCACACGGCGGTCACCAACGGCACCCATTGACTTGTAATGGGGTCCAGCGGGTTCCGTCATGGTGTCCGTCGTTTTGCTGCATAAAATATTCCCTATTTGCCTGTGCCCTATTTGATTAATTTGTCGTAACCGTTACCACTGCCATTGATTTTCGTACTAGCTAAAATGATGGCACTTTTTCTATGCCAGGGTATATGTGGAGTAGATTGCAACTTTTATTTGTTATTTACAACTTCTATACGACTTTTTGCAAACGTTGCGTTTTATAAATGGGTCTAATTCCTGACCAAGCAGTAAGCCTCGTCTATTTTCACTGCACTTTACAAGTGTGACGCCAATGGTTAATAAATGTTACACTGCATCTAAGAAACTATTCTAGAGTAAAATGCTTAAAAAAAAATAAATTTATAAATGTGGGCCAGTGTCGAATACCATTGTTTGAACATCCGTCCACAACCACTCCTGAGCCTATTTTTCTATTAGAAATAACCACTAGTCACAGTCGATGGTGAGAGGACTCTGCTTATTTCCTATAGCAGCCAATCAGAGGAGCTTTCATTTTCACAGAGCAGTGTAAGGCCCTGTTCACACAGAGTTTTTTGACGCGGAAACCGCGCCTCAAAAACCGCCCAAAAATGCCTCCCATTGATTTCAATGAGAGTTGGATGAGTTTTTTTACCGCGAGTAAAAAAAACGCGTCGCGGTAAAAAGAAGCGTCATGACCCATCTTGAGGTGGTTTCCGCCTCCAAAACCCCATTTCAATCAGTCAGAAAGAGGAAAAAAACGCCTCGACGAGTTTTTGTCAAACCACTGTGCAAAAACCGTCTGGAGCAGTTTTTGCAGGAGGAAAGCTCTGGTTACTAAGGGCAACAAGGCCAAATTTTTCCAGTTTTGATAAATGAGGCCTGTTCGGTCTAGTTAAAGGCCCAGTTCACACAGAGTCCTTTGGCGTTGATGTTGAAATTTATGGCAAGCAGAAAATAAAAGTGCTCCTCTTTTGAAGCGTTAGTGCCGCGGTTTTTGACCAAGAAACACCTGTGGTTTTCACATTTGTTAAAAAAAAAAAAAAAAAGCCTAAAAAAATGCTGACATTTGCAGATTTTTTCTGCCTTACAAAAACCTCCATGCGACCAGATCCTTAGGCCTTATTTACACGAGCGTGTTAGAAGTCCGTGTGACGGCCGTTGAAACAACAGCCGTCCCACGAACCTTTGTAATTCAGTGTTTCAACGGACCGTGTGAAGGGTCCATGAGAAAATAGGACATGTCGTCTTTTTTCACGCATCCCTCCATAGACTGTAATCTATGGGGGATGCGTGACATCGCGTCCCGCATCACGGATGCACCTCGGACGTGGAAAACTGCAATTTTTCACGTCCGAGATGCGCAACGTTCGTGTGAATCTGGCCTTAGGGTATGTTCACACTGAGTTTTTTTGGCGCTGTTTTTGACTGGAAAACCACGACAAAAATAGGCCGAAAACGTCTCCCATTGATTTCAATGGGAGGTGGAGGCGTTTTTGTCCTGCGAGCAGGAAAAAAGCCGCTTGCGGTAGAAACGAGCGTCATTCTCTTTCTTTAGGCATTTCCGTCTCTGACATCCCATTGACATCAATAAAAGGCAGAGAAAGCGGTTTTCGCTGCGTTTTTTGCCTGCGGCGCTCAATGGCCGCGGCTGAAAAACGTCTCAAAATACTGAAGGAATTTTGAGGGAGATTTTTCTGCCTGCAAACAACTCCGCATGAACTAGGCCTAGGGTGAGACACTTGTGGTAAAAATGAAGATCATACAAAATTGACACCATTTTTTTTTTATTAGTGGCCATTTTCTATAATAAACTTTTGCACACTCCGGCTGGGACTGCGTGGTAATGGCGCCGTGTGCCCTCAGCTGTGTGTGCAGTGATTTACACCTCAGTGCTACGTTGTCATAGGGACCGGCTATGGTGGATGTGTTACTAAGCTCAGAGAAAACCCTGTCACCTCTTGGTGGCCTGTGACACATTTGTTCCTGTGACAGGCCTCATTACTGACTGTGACCTCTCTGCAGCGTGTATTATTATTTTCTGTCAGCTGCGGTGTTTATATAGAATTCACGCTGACTTACTAGTTTCTCGTCGTCCCCTCTGACTCACCCTCGCTGTCTAATGATCTTATTAAGGTGTTGTGCATGTACCCCATGTGTATTTTACTGCCGGTGCAGCAGCCGGGGCTGCCGTGAGGGCTGGAACAAATAATTTAACCCTATCAAGGCGTGGAATACTTGTGCTGTACGTTAGTTAATATAAATCAGAGTGTTTACAGCTAAAGTGAAATGAAAAAAACTGAAATATTAACCCTTTAGTTGTCCTTTTGTGGTAAAGTCTTTTGCTGCATTCAGCCCTTTCTGAATTACATTAGACTCTCAGGTGTAACACGTTACATATTATGTTGGATGAATTATACGGAGCCATAATAGGGCTCATCATGGTGCATGGGGCCTCTACTGTACCTCCGTATGCCTCCGATTCCATTTGTACAGAATGAGACCTAAAAATAAGCATGGCATGATCCATCGGATGCCGTACGTACAGAGGTATTCTCAGCATAGAGAATAGCTCCACACATACAGCACCCCGTGTGCGTTGTGGCCTTAGATAATATGCCCAATTTAGATATCCTTTATAAAATGGTAAGATTAATATATTTGTTATTGTATAACATGCAATATCGTAAACAATGGCTGGTGGAATATATATATATATGGAACTCTATGATTATCCCTTGTAGAAAAGCGACAAGAACATAAAATAATAAGGGCCTTTCCTCTTTTTGTACCTCATCTGCATAACAATCTTATAGAAGGAATACAGAAGAATCAGATGTGTTGGATGCTGCCAGGAGATAAGCCATTGCCGGAGGTGGCAGAAGTTTATTCCCATAACCCTAGGCTGATCATGTATATTTATGATGAGGGAGAGGTAGATGACAGCTGTCCAATGTGTATGGCCAGACATTGACATTGAAGAATACGCACTCATTCACACTAGATCTTATGATCACGATAGAGCTTACGATCTCATTTATGTGCACTTTTACACTAGGATCATTTTATTTTAAATGGACACTAACTTTTTCAAAGCAACTTATGCTAATCTAATTGTAGACCTGATATATATCAACTTTGTAAATTACTGTTAAAATTACGGTAGTTTTTTTTATCCATGCAAATTCTGTGTGAAGTTACTGCCACGAAGTGCCTCCCTTCCTGTAATCTGTTGTCCACCCCGTGGCTGCAGGAAGTGGGGGTGGGTGTCCCTTCACAGCCTGTCATTAGAAGTCTATGAAGATGGTAGGGGGAGGGAGCAGGAGCAGAGAGACACAGACAGATGCCTATACAAGTCTATAAAGGGGGGAGCAGGAGCAGAGGGAGAAAGACACACACAAACGTGCTGCTTCTTCCTGGTAAGTGTTAGGGTATGTTCACACGGCCTATTTACGGACGTAATTCGGGCGTTTTTGCCCCGAATTACGTCTGAAAATAGCGCCTCAATAGCGCTGACAAACATCTGCCCATTGAAAGCAATGGGCAGACGTTTGTCTGTTCACACGAGGCGTATATTTACGCGCCGCTGTCAAATGACGGCGCGTAAATAGACGCCCGCGTAGAAGAAGTGACCTGTCACTTCTTTGGCCGTAATTGGAGCCGCTATTCATTGACTCCAATGAATAGCAGCGCTAATTACGGCCGTAATTGACGCGGCGTTCAAGCGCCTGCACATGCCGGTACGGCTGAAATTACGGGGATGTTTTCAGGCTGAAACATCCCCGTAATTTCAGCCGTTACGGACCCCCGCCGTGTGAACATACCCTTACGGTCTCACCCCATTACTGGACTCTAAACTACACTTCTCATCACTGCTGTATATGTGCTCCATGCTGCTGCTTCTATCTATATATATTCTATATGTGCTGTGTATAGAAGACATGATAGCAGTTAGGCTTCACCCACTAGCTCAGGGAAAACTGAGAATATAGAGCCTGCAGAGGGTAAAACTGCTAAATAAAGGCAGATTACAGGTCCGATAATGGCCAGAAATAGTGTTGTTCCTTATATACACGCACATATGACAGCCTATTCTGAAAAGTCACCTGAAAGGTTAGGTACACTTTAACGCTTAGGGTTTATTCAGGCGAGCGGAATACTCGTCCGTGTGCTGTGCGTTGAAATCACTCGCAGCACGCGGACCCATGCAATTCAATGGGGCCATTCACGCATGCGTTGTTTTTCACGCAGCGAGTGTCCGTTGCATGAAACTCACTGCATGTCCTTTATTGGTACGTTTTCATGCCCTTAGTCGCCCATTGAAGTTTATGTGTGCGTGCAAACCACGGACAGGACGCGGACAATATCCTTGCGCTGTCCATGTTTCACGCATCAAATATACGTTGAA
This sequence comes from Rhinoderma darwinii, assembly GCF_050947455.1. NCBI lineage: Eukaryota > Metazoa > Chordata > Amphibia > Anura > Rhinodermatidae > Rhinoderma > Rhinoderma darwinii. The sequence continues at coordinate 30,613,323 of NC_134693.1, forward strand.
AAGCAGACAAATCTACTTTATTTTTTTATTTTTTTTAAAATGAAGTGCTTGCACGGATGTGAAAAACGCATGCCACACGCAAAGCACACTCATGCCAATATACGGACAAGAAATGTAGGAAAAACTCTGCCGTTTTTCTTTTTACGCGCACCAATCGGACACGCTTATCTGAATGTAGCCTTAGAGGACTAATGAGAAAAGATGCAGATGGTGCTCTGGGTACAATGAGCTAAGAGCACTAGCCCGATATGACAGCAGATTACTGGTATAACACATGTATCTGCACATATGTATTTTCTATGGACCCATACTGTCTATAAATGTAGAATGTAACCCATAATTTGTGTTACGTAACCGTTTAGCACCAAAGTTGTAAAGGGCAGATTGTATCCATCATTTCAACATCTGCACTGTTACCAATATCCACTAATGGGGTTGTGTATTCTTCTGGGGACATACTACTAAAGTAACTTCTCCCTACTAGATTTTAAATTTTTGTGTTTTAAAGAGCTTGTCTTTCCTCACTTTCCTCACTTTGTGTCGACGGGGTAACCACATGGTAATCTGCTTTGTGGTGGATTACAAGAGATCCATTAAAAAAAAAAAATTCCAGTGGACACCTTTTGTCCGCTCGAGCCACACTGGATGCAACTCTCAGCAAGTTTCCCCTGGATTAGCTTCTAGAAATAGTCAATTTTTTTCACCTGCTTCTCCGTGTCGCTCAAGTCACTTATTTACTAGTTCACATTTCTATCAAATATTATGGATGAATCAATTTGCTTATTTTCTTAAATTAACCAAAATCAAATCAGCCTGTGTCCACACGGTTTTGTTAACGTTCCAAAGTTTTCCAGAACATCTACTAGTGGATATAGTTTTAATAGATGGACTTGTGGATTACTGAAATGTACCAGTTACACATGCCATTATGGAAATAGGTTGGGTTCTCACACTGCAGATTTGGTGTGTTTTTTTTTTTTTGCCGCAAAACAGTGTGAACCCAGCCTTAGATAACCCCTTGGCTGCTGAGTTTTTTTGCAGGAGGAAAGTCTGCCTCAAAATTCAGTTTGGAATTTTGAGGCAGATTTTCCTCTGCCTGCACGCCGATTTTCGCTGCGTTTTTCGCCCGCGGCCATTCAGTGCTGCAGGCATAATACACAGCGAAATACGTTTTATCTGCCTCCCATTGATGTCAATGGGAGGTCAGAGGTGTAAACGACCGAAGATAGGGCATGTCCCTTCTTTTTCCTGCGAGCCAGTTTTTCCGCTCACGGGAAAAAAACGCCTCCGCCTCCGATTGAAATAAATGGGAGGCATTTTCGGCTGTTTTTGGCGCATTTTCCGACACTGTTTCCACGTAAAAAAACTCAGTGTGAACTCCCCCTAAAGCAGCAGCCTAACACCTGTGCTGGTTTGTCAGTATTTCCACAATCCAGGTTTTCCTTTTCAAGCAGGCGTTATGAATTCCACCTCCGAGTGCCATCCGCCTCTCTACAATCAATTGTCAGCAATGGCTGAACAGATTACTCAGCACACTAATGATAGCAAACACACAGAAGGGAGCCCTCCAGAAAGCACTCCCTCCTGCCAAAAACTTGTTTTCCTGTTGCTGTTTGTGCCCAGAGCTGGCAATAGGGTACTTTTCTCTCACTGTGTAATTATAATTACATGCTCTCTTCTCCGAAACAGGAGCAAGTGATTGGCACTTACATGGAAGCCCGCAGATCTATCAGTTTGTGTCTTACATCTCAAACGCACCTGAAGAAAGTCATCCAAGATCAAGCAAATACTTGAAGGCATATCATTTCTATAAATATCAACTCAAAAGATCTGCTTGAATGGGCAGAAGAGGTCTTCTGTCTGTGCGGGCATCCTGCAGCTCGGGCACTGCATGGGTTCTATAGCGCCACGATTACTAAGCTTGACATACTCATTTTATGTGTGGAAGGCTCCCATGGCTCTCTGCACTTAATTCCTGTGTTTTTTCTCTCTGTGTGCCTAATTATTACCTACCATGTAAACCTGCCTGAATTAATGTCTTTAGAACGCTTTGGTGGCATCCTGGTGTGACTGAATTATTTTACCTTTTTGGACTGCGTTCTTTAGACTTGATAGTAACACGTGTGGGATCTTCTAAATCTCTGCCATATTAAAATAGGAGGTTAGAAAGGCCACACTGTATTCAGTGGCAGAATTCAACACTAAGCATTGCCGGACATTAGTGCTTCAATAAAGGGTCGTCATTTAACCAGGGTAGACTCTGTTAAAATAAAATGTTGGTATATCCTAGATAAGCAAACCTGGTAGAGAAATATAGATTTACAATGATTGTATTAATAAATACCAAGACCAAGATGAAAATAAGAAAGCCAAGTTTTATTGAGAAGACCTGTGGGTAAGGACAGGAATTTTTGAAATGATGCTAAAGGAAGGCGAAAGTCAATAGTGATCCTTCAGCTTGACCATTTAAATGCTGTGTAGAAGGCATGTCGCAGAAAATACTGTACAAAATCCATTTGTAAAATATTGGTCTACAAAAATTGTAAACGTCAAAACATTGAAAATATTACAACTTAAAACAGATCAGTTGACAAAGAAGAGGAATATTTTCAGACATATGTCCCAACTTTGCAATGAATGTGCTCTAACATAATATAGACTCTTAAAATGTAGGTCTCATCCATATGGCATTTCTGTGTTGGATGCGACCATATGGGACAATGTAAATATCCCTTCTGTACAGCCACTCTAAAGGCAAGTTGTAAAGGGGTTGTCTAGTTCTGGGAACCCATTTTCATACACCCTATTAGGGAATTCGGAGTTAATAGAGGGGGGGGTCCTCTGTTCAGGATCCTCCTCTTTCGGCCAGAGTCACAAAGTGCGTGTCTCGCTCTGGAGGACCTGTCCTACATTACACATACAGCCCATTAATTTTAGTGGGCACTGTGTAATGCTTAATGTACCCTCTGGGGGCACTGCAGGGTAACTGTACACTTAAAGAGGCTCTGTCACCGGATTATAAATGCCCTATCTCCTGCATAATGTGATCGGCGCTGTAATGTAGATAACCGCAGTGGTTTTTATTTTGAAAAACAATCATTTTTTAGCAAGTTATGAGCAATTTTAGATTTATGCTAATTCATTTCTTAATGGACAACTGGGCGTGTTTTTACTTTTTACCAACTGGGCGTTGTACAGAGGAGTGTATGACGCTGACCAATCAGTGACAAATCAGCCTCATACACTTCTCATTGTTCCAGCCCAGCTTCTTTCACTGCACAATCACACTGTAAGAATGGGCTGGAACAATGAGAAGTGTATGATGCTGATTGGTCACTGATTGGTCAGCGTCATACACTCCTCTGTACAACGCCCAGTTGGTAAAAAGTAAAAACACGCCCAGTTGTCTATTAAGAAACTCATTAGCATAAATCTATACTAGCTCATAACTTGCTCAAATAAATGATCGTTTTTCAAAATAAAAACCACTGCTGTTATCTACATTACAGCGCCGATCAGATTATGTAGGAGATAGGACACTTATAATATGGTGACAGGGCCACTTTAAGTGTATAGTTACCCTCTTTAATTCCAGGTTTCCCCACAGATTACAGCAGATCCTTGGGACTCCCAACAGCGGGATACTTTGTGATCAGCTTATTGTCAGGAGACCCTTCTAACAAGTAGGGATTGTCTAAAACAGAGAACCCCTTTAAGTAAACAATCACTGTCCCTTGCAGAGCTGTGGACCCCAACATCGTCTGAACATTTGCAGAGCCTTTATTAGGAAGCTAGGACGCATCTAGTTTGCTGATATTTTAGCCTATATTTCTATACTCCTAGAGAACCCTTTTAAGCAGACACCGATTGCACAGACCTTTGTATTAACTGTTGTAATGTACACTACATAGCCATGTGTACAGTATGCAGACACCCGAACGGGTTGGATAAGTTCTTCTTTGTAAGCAGGAAGGGGCCTTCTACAAACTGCTGGCACAGAGCTGGAAGTAGACATGTTCTCTAGCAAACTGTAAGGTGGGGTTCACTGGTGAGGGGGCCCCTAGTTGTTGGTGAGGCGCAGCTGGGGTGGATGGATTGGTCGGAATTATTTTACGCAGCACTGGCCTTTCTATGTTTTCACCAATCTATGGTTTACTCCTACACCCGTTCGCATTACACATGGTAGCACGAGCCCCAATCATATCATAACTCATCAATTAATAAATAAGACACCAGACTAAATTTAGCTTTGGATAAATTAGGACGCAATGTAATAAATAAATATTAGAATTAATAATGTAAGAATTATATAATGAATCTATTAAATAATTTTATTAAAATCAATCAAATAAATCAATATACCAAGTCAACCCAGAAAATGGGATGACAAAACCAAACTTTGCGATGGATGTAATCTTTTTTTTGTTTTTTTTTCTTGTTTTTTTTTGGGGGGGGAGGGTGCTGGTCCTGGCTCGCTACTTGCCGCCACTGGCGGTGATGACACATCAGGGTACAGCTCTTCACAGTATACCCTCTGAGGTAAGCACTAACTGTAGGCACAAATAGGGAGAAAGAGACAGGATGGGGGGAGAATAGAACAACGCAAAAGCCCAATACAATACTAAGGGACTGTGTTACCATGTGTCCACCAAGCTATTTGCAATGGGGTGACCCGACATTTTCACTTTTTTGAAAGTGGGTGACGTCCTTTGATGATACCATGAGCTGTTTTTCTTTTTCTTTAATGAAAATATCTGTTCTACAAATGTATAAAGATTGTCTTTGTTTTGGTGACATCCAGACAGTATACAAAATGTCAAATGCATTCCAGTGACAGTCACCATGACACATTGACCGGATCATAATTGACACAAGTTATGGGTAAGGTTACAGATTGTGCCACTGGAATGTGGTAAATCGCTTCCTGTCTTGATCTCATCCATATGGGTTTTCTATCTACACAGACTTGTTTTACAGGGTAACAAATCTGATAACATTATACGTAACTGCGACACTACCTGGCAGTGTCCTCTAGAGGGCATACCTCAGACGTGGAAAAAAACCTTGCTGGTCTTCTCCGAGGCTTGTAATCACACACAGGATAAAGAGATCAAGTGGGGGCTGACTTATCTGTTATAGCTGCAAGGAGATTAGCAGCACTTGTTACTGCACATAGTCACCCTGAGTTCTCTCCCTCATTTTCTTGTAGATGTCTGGTGAAACTGCACAGGACTCCACTCCAGAATCTACGAAAAGTCGAAGCCTCCGAAGAACAGTGAGCGTCCCTTCGGAGGGGCCGTTTCCAGAATACCCGCCAGAGGGTGCCTCAAAGCTGGGTACGTTTTAATAAAATATATATATATTTAGTAGCGTCTGGATGTACGTATGCTATTGAGTTTTTAAGTTTTATTGTAGACCTTTTAGAACGCGTTTTTTTGGTCTCGATGTGAACGTGGACCTGATTTTGCTGTGTTAGTTCATGTCGTAGATCCAACTGGAAACTGACATCTGTAGAGAGATTACTCCTCACATACTAAGCAGATCCTAGTTAAGACAAATTAGACAATTAGTACAATCATGTAATGTTTTATAATTAGCAAACTATTAGCAATTATTAGACTGGTTGTACATGCACCGGATGTGCCACGGTGACTGCTGCGTGGCCGAGCCCTGCAGGGCAAAAACTGCACAAGGTCTACCACAAATTGCCGCAGTTTTGCTGCATGTACAGATGAAGCACATAGAAACCATGTACTTCAACTGTACAGCCCTGGAATCTGCGGTAAACCGCGTGTGGTTTTTGACACACTGTTCTCCGCGACGCTTCAATTAGCGCAACCGCCTAAGACGCATTATTGGCCGCAGTACCAAAACAAAAACTACTAATAAAGCGACTGCTCATTTTTAGACTTGCTCTTTTATATTCTGCAAAACTGATGGTGAAAGAAACATAAGTCATTGCAGAAAATAAGGTAAAAAGTAGTGAAATCGCTGGTGAAGCGCCACAGACACCTTGGTTTGGCCACCATTAAATGTCCCTGTAATGCACTAGTGAATGATGTGCAGCCCGGAGGCCACATACAAGGCAGACCCAATGCTAACATGATTTTTAATGCTTATATAATCCTCAAAGTTTGGGATACAGCACCCCACACAGAACTCTGTGGACCACAATAAAGTAATGTGTATGAAGCCCTAATGTATACTAGAGAGTCTGCTACAATAAGTTTTGAATATCGTGCATCTTCTGGCAGAAATACTGCCATAGCAGTCGTAGTGGTGTCAGCCATAAGTGGTTCTGCCAACCTACTGATTGAAATACAGAAATGGTCATCTGACACCTCAGAATACAAACAGATTCCTATAGTCTTAAAGTGGACCTGGCACTAGCTCATATAAGTTGAACTGGTTTACTGACCTGAATAGCGCTGTCTCCCAGATTCCAGAAATGTTGTTGGTTTTTTCCTGGACCCCCTTTCTAGAGATATGGACCACTGCTGTGTGGGCGCCCTCTATTCTAATTTGCTGTAGTTAGCCAACAGGGCGTGGACTACCCTCAAGCTGCCTCGCGCTGTTTGGTCAGCATCAGAGGCAGGAAAGCTAGCTCCACCCTGTTGGCTAACTACAGCAAATTAACATATTGGGAGCCTATACAACTGTGGGCCACATCTCTGGGACGGCGGGTCCAGGAAAAAAGAAAATCAGGGCTGGAATCAGGGAGGCAGCACTATTTAGGTTAGTTATCCAGTTCAACTTACCTGACCTAGTGACAGATCCTCTTTAAGCATATGATAACTTTGAATGGAAATTGGTATAAAAGGTAAAGTCACTTTTAATGTAATCATAATCCTGAGTTACAGCCTTTATTATATCCCAAAACCGCGATTTTAGTTTTGCTGTTTGTCATTGGAAACAAGTTTTGTCATCGGACATATCCTTGACAGCTGAGCTGAACTGCTATAATGCAGTGGGATAGTTATGTCCTGCAAAAGACTACACTTCCCAGAATGCAAATGACCAGAACAGGCTTTATGCTGATATTGAGCCAGCAAGGAAAGCTGGGAGAATTCTGCAAAATTTGACTGCAGCTCTGGGCTATAATACAGGCTCGGGATCAGTAGGAGGTAAGTCATGCAATGTATGTACAAAGTTACTTTCGTATTTTTTATGTAATTTATGGAATGTTATATCGACGCCGCTTCGAGCAGTACACTATGACAATGTGGCCTTTAAACCTATAAGTTTTTGCACCCCTGCAATATTGGAACATTTGCTTCTGAACACACTACACGGTGCATTTATGGCCACCTTTACATTGTGTGATCGTATTGCAAGCATGTCTTTATTGGAGGCAGATGGATCTTGTCCTGTTTGGTCCAGGTCACATATTATCTCTGTCTTGTAGGATCAGGGTATTGTCAGGAGCAGTTTTGCATAATTGTCTTGTATTGTGATCCTGACCGTGTTCTGTCGTTAATTTGTATACTAGGTCAAATTAAAATCCGCTTGTCCCGAGATGTGTTTACGAATATACAGCTATTTCTCATCTGATGGGTTTAGAAACCTGCAGAATTTCACTTCCTGTCATTATAATAGAAAACCTTCTAAATTGTAATATTTTCTAATGAATATATTCTGCTTAAGTATAGATTAGGGCAGAGACATTGAGATCCGTAACCCCTGCCTCATCTACTCAGAGGCACAAATAATGAATGTTCGATCCTCCTGGATTCATTCACAATTGGCATAGGAAGTTTACTTTAATTTTCACTGCTGCACCCCAGTATTTCAGTACGATCACGTATTTACTTCCCTGACATGTCTATTTTAGCAAATACGTATATTCCCCATAAAATAACAATTCTGGAACATCTTTTCTAAGAACTCTTCTTAGAAATGCATAAATAAATTGACGACCTGGGTGTTACCATTCCCCTTGTCAGAGGGGTGTGTCGCTACACACACTGACTTTGTCAGCACTGATTGGACATTTTCAGTCTGTGTAGATCCCTCCCCCCCCCAACTGGCAACGCCTAGGTGTCCATTTATTCATAAATTTATAGGAGGAATAACTGAGGAACGGCACAATGCAGCGTTCTAAGAAAAGATGTTCCGGAATTATTTAATCGGGAATACACTTATATACTAAAATTGACAGAAGAGGTGTCAGGTCCTCTTAAATTAAAGGGGGTTGTCTCATAAATACAACCCCTGTCCTTTCGGGAGCCCCCTCTGTGAGCCAGAATGGAAACCTCCGGCCATTTTGGTAAGACCCTTCCCATCCATGCATTACATGTATAACCATTTAATTAGCCGCCTTGTTATGCTACATAATAATATATGGCTTGTTATGCTAAATTTGACCACCTTGTTGTTCTACATACATGGCTTTCCCTATCGATGACCGCTGATTGCCTGGGGTTAGAGCAGCTGGACTTACAGCGATCAGCTGATTGGCCGGCCTGCTAAGCGTTAATAAGGGGTTGTACTTTTCATTAAAGTTGTTAAAAATTTCTATAAGGCCATTTCTTAGAGATATAAACTTTTTGGGAAATCTGGATGTCAAACAGTCTGCCTGCCATTACTACTCCCACAGGGGTGTTACTTACCTTTCATTATCTTCTAAATCATATATTCTTTATAAGCAGATTTGCCATTTGGTGGTCTGGGAGACCTAGGTGACAAGCCCCTGGGATCTGTAATGGTGGACACATTGGTTGTCACCCAGCTGTCTATGGGGAAATATTTTTGATAAGACTTACTGTGACCCTCCATTGTCCCCAAAAAATGTGACTATACATTGGAAATATATAGTCAACTTATCTGCTGACCCCCTCCTGAATGATCCAACCCGAGTTCCAATGCCTCGTATTCCACTTTGGTCACCGCAGTCTCAGACTTCCAAAAAGCTCTTCATAGGGAAGTCTAAGACATGCTCCCACCCCTTCCACTGCCCTCCGATAGACCAGCACTGATGGGGTTGGGGGTCGTCTCAGACTTTTAAAGAAACTCTTTCAAGGGAAGTCTGAGACTGCGGCGGACGTCTTGAAGAACGGACAGCAGGGGATCAAAATGCAGGAACAGAGGTTGGATCATTCAGGAATGGAGCAGCAGGTAAGTTGACTATATATTTCCAATGTATAGTCACTTTTTTGTAGACTCAAGGGTCGCTTTAACCGGACGAAGCAATTGGAAAAACACGAGGCCATGCTGATTCCTTGGGTTTTATTTACTTCTTGCACCTTGGCACAGGACTGTATAAAGCAAAATGACACAGACAAACAGACTGTATGAATAGAAGCATTTATATAAAGGACACAAGGGATTTGATTGCTCCAAAAGTTGGACAAGCAGAAGTATTAGCACATTGTATAAATAGCTCCAGAACATCAGTGTCTGATTGTTTTTACCAGGACTTGTGATCCCATCAGTCTCTCACATGCTGGTAGTTTGGGGTTGATGTTTCTTTCTGCATTCCAAGGGCATTTTCACACATTTCACAAATACAATTTCATTTCTTTTAAGAATTCTGCTAGCAGTAAGGTGTTGTGACCTCGTGCAACCTCTGAATTCCCCAGATGTTTTCGCTTATCATACAGGCCATTTTTTTTAGCGTACGACAGGTATATAAAAGATCTTTGGTTTGTACTATCTGTACATTAAGGCCTCATGCACACGACCTTGCATTTGCATCCACAATTTATCCACCTTTTTGCGCATGAATTGCGAAACCATTCATTTCTATTACCTCATGCACTCGAACGTGGTTTTCAAGGATCCGTGCTGGGGCCACGAATCCAGACTGCAAAATCTCCGTACAAATCTTTTTACGGTCCGAATTTGCGGCTAAACTGGTGAAATTATTATTTTTATTTTTTTTGTGGATTCATGAATCCCTATGACACACGAATGCACAACAAAGGTTTTTGGGGTCAAATGGACCGCAACGGCTCCGTGGTTTTGCAGAGAGCAAAACCAATACGGTCGTATTCATAAGGCCTTAGGTAGTGGTGGCAGGATCGGACACACAGATCAGAGGACTGGAGACACATTTCCTTCCCGTATTTCCTTTAGGGTATGTGCACACACACTAATTACGTCCGTAATTGACGGACGTATTTCGGCCGCAAGTACCGCACCGAACACAGTGCAGGGAGCCGGGCTCCTAGCATCATACTTATGTACGATGCTAGGAGTCCCTGCCTCGCTGCAGGACAACTGTCCCGTACTGAAAACATGATTACAGTACGGGACAGTTGTCCTGCAGCGAGGCAGGGACTCCTAGCATCGTACATAAGTATGATGCTATGAGCCCGGCTCCTTGCACTGTGTTCGGTCCGGTACTTGTGGCCGAAATACGTCCGTCATTTACGGACGTAATTAGTGTGTGTGCACATACCCTTATAGAGCATACTGCAGGGTGTGTGTGCTTTATGGCAGCTGAAATTAATGGGAGTTAATTGACAGAGAAATGTCATAGATTATGACAGTCTCCAAAAAGTGATGAGGAGCTGAATACACAGAGCCTTATCTGTGTGTATTGTGTTGCTATACTGTCTAGGCCTCTAGCAGTACAACAGAGCTGTCATTTACTCGTCCACCTTCTAATGAGGAGATGACTGTGTTCATCATGTCCCTGTCTATACAGAAAAGCTGACAGCAAAGTGCATAGACACATAAAAAATAAAAAGCAACACAAAAATTGTCATATAAAATACTGACAAAAAAAACACTGATTTAAATAATATGTAATTCTGTAATGAGACAGTGATATGTTAGTAAACTGATTCTTAACCTGTGGAATGCAGTCAGCCATATGCCTATTCTTTCCATACATCCATGATACGCTAAAGAACAGTGCCAAATTTAACCATACACATTTTCACTACAGCCGTAACCCACATTTTTTCAGCTAACCATTATTTTCCTCCTTCTCTCCTATTAACACACCTGAGATAGATGGTCACCAGGCACCTTTGCTGATACTTATCTCAGTGAAACAAAGAATTAAATAGGTAAAGCCTCAACCCCCAACAGAGACGTCCAGAACTGACGTGTTTTTCTTATAGACATGAGATTGTCAGCAGATCCTGTTTACAAGTATCTGATGTCTTGGGCTTATTGGGGAGAGAATTGTCTGCATTGCTCTACTGACATCATTGCATTGATAAATATGCTCTAATATCTATGGTCAATGATTGATTATTCTGCACAGCACTGAGGACCACCCATTAATATGGGACAAGAAGTAGCAAGATTGTCCCTGGTCGTTGCATGAACAAGGAGAACAGGCACTTAAGATAGGATAGGTAGTCATTAAAAAAAATAATGCAGATATGTGGCTAGAAGTTTTATCAATTGGTAAAATTGGAAAATGTGCTTCCTAAAACAGCACCACACTTGTCCACAGGTTGTGTGTAGTATTGCAATAATATTGCATATTTACTTTAGTGCCTCTGAACCGCAACACCGGACACAACATATAGACAGGTGTGGCGCTGTTTTTGGAAGAAAGCGGCCGTGTTTTTCTAATCCTGGACAAGCTCTTTAAGCTTGTTATACGTCTATGGAGGTCAATGCCAGGCAGTTCTATGTACCAAATATTTTTGTTGTGAAATTCTTATCAATGAACGCTGTTCTGGCATCACCTCATGGTTGTGATAGTGTGTTTTTTGTTTTTTCTCGAGTACTACACCAGTGATTATGGTCTGAAAACATTAACACAATTATAGATGACTACACTAGATGCTGTCATCATAGGTGTTTTTTGCATGACACTAACCCCACCCATCTATAATCTAAATACCAAAGGAATTTACACTGATACCTGTGGATTATTTGTCTTTCATTGTGTCTTGAACTCTACATTCCAAGTGATGCTCAGCAATGCTTTACAGCAAAATTAGTGGACAGTTTTAGAAATAAAAAGGTTTTCCAGATTTACATAGAAATAGCTCAAACGCAAGTCAACTTACAGCACGTTGCAAAATTGTTTGTAAAAGAACTCCATGGTTCCTAATGATGAATGCCCAATTGTTACCTCCGTTTATAATCTGAAGGTAAGTCCAAGTTCCCATCGTATTAAATGGCCGTTTAACGTATATGAGGAAAAAAATAACGTATTCATTAAACGTAGGCTGTGACGGATCACCTAACAGTGGCATCCATCACCATAAACTATAATGTTATCTATTAGACGGATATGTCATGAGCTTGGGTCATGAGCGTTCATGACGTATCCGTTAAACGGACACTATTATAATCTTTGGGTGACTGATGCCAGAATTAGGAAACCGTTTAACATATACCGGTCATCCATAGACTATAATGGTATCCGTTTAATGTATATATACCCATAAAGCATACGTTAAACGGATGTCCGTCATGTCTGCCATACAGTGGCATATGTCACCTATAGGCTCCCATGTATAAAAAATGTATATCGTGGATTATACTGTTTTACAGGATTCTATTGAATGGATTAGCGTTGTGCAGAGGACCCTGTTTTGGCCTCCTCGGGCTAATAAAGCCCTATGTGTTACCAAATTAAAATAATTTTGGTTGTATTATCCAATATAATCCAGGAAAACCGAGCCACTGATGTGTTCCAAATACCTTCTTCAGACTCTAGCTGGGCCATTTGTATTTCCAGATTTTCTATCAGGCCAATGGGATAGAAAATGAAGTTATGCTGCCAGGGTTTTCCAATGTCTGTATGAATAATTAAAGGGTTATTCCCACCTTAGTCATTTATGGCAGATCTACAGATTATTCAATAAATGATGGGCAGATATGCATCCCAGTGCTGGGACCGACACCTGTGTCCTGTAGGGTGTCACCCGACCCCCCCCCCCTGCCCTCCGTCGCCCATCCCGCCCCGCATTCAAGAGCAAAATTAATGGCGATGTGGCCAAGCACAACTGCGCGAATGTCTCCATTCCTATGGGAGTTACGGAAACAGTCAAGCAGGCGTATAATTAAAAGAACACTCCTGGCAAACTTGTAAACTGTTATTCCTAGGTGACTGACTCAGGAATTCTCTTCTTGATGTTCTTTAATACCCGTGTGCAGGAATGTAGGCTACTTATTTAAGATTGAACTTTTAATAGTAAGTTCGTAATAAAAAATTATATCACAAACTTAATTCAAATAGTTTCAAGCTAAGCATGTATTTGGAGACTGGAGGCTAGGGACTATTCGGCAGTGTAAGGGACTGGTTTGCGTGGTGTTCTGGGTTGCTATTTTCAGGGCGGATGCCCCACTTGATACACTATTGGGGGCAAACTTTAGAAACTAATTAAGCCAAAAAAAGAATACCTATAAATTCAAGGTCATATATCAATGAATAAAGTTGCATATATGGGACCCCATGCATAGTAAACACCAAAAAGATATCCCCATATGCTATAATAAAACAAGATCAAACGTATCTTAGAAAAAATACAAAATGACTTTATTAAGGACAGACAACACAGTTGATCAAGACGATTTTAAAAAAATATAACCACCCATAAAAACAATGTACAACAGTACACAGAAGACAGTGTTGAATATAAGGCAGGGCAAACAATGGTAGTATAACAATATCAACGACTATAAAGTATGTATACTGATAATAATCACCATAACAAGGGCCTATAAAATAGTCACAAAAATTGTAAAGTCACAGTCATGGAGAGGAACCTCATTGAGACCTCAAGATACGCATACCAAAAGACCCACCATGCGCCATTCCACTGCCACAACACTGTCAGAACACCCCAACGCGCGTTTCGCACCTGGCTTCGTCAGGGGGTGCTGAAAGAGTGTGATCAGAGGATTTAAATAAGGGGTACACAGCTGAACGGTGTACCACACTTACTTGTCCATAGGATGTTCAGCTGGCGCCTGCACGAGGAGAGGCAGCACCTCAATCACGCAGTGCACGGCGTCCGGAAGTGAGCAGTGCGCAACTGCACAGAGCCCAAGTCCATGTTGCGCCGTGAACTACATGATGAACGGCCCCCCGCCCCGCGCATGCGCACAACAACCACAGACCACCGCATCCATCTTGGAATAGGGCAAGGCAACCGCAATTGCCCATATCCAAGAGATGGAGAGCGGTATGAATACATGAGCGCTATTCACAGTTAGAATATATTTATATATGTTTACTACATTACAAAATAGCAAAGGCATTCTAGATGAGAGTATATTTAGACATCCTGAAATGTACGGAAATAACATAAATCACACATTGGTTCCGATAGATCAAATACAGGCAACAGTATATCATGCAATAATATAGATGAACAAAGTGTACAGAGGGGGACCCAATGCATGCCTAGGAGCCCACTGTGCACACCAGTTAAAGATATTAATGTGAAATATCACCATATATATATATACATATATGACCAAACATCATACCTGATTAGTTAGATGGATAAAAATATATGAATGAAAGAAAAAAGTGTAGAAATAAAAATATAAATTGTGACATAAGTGGTTTAAATGCATACATGACAAACAAGTAGATGTATGAAAAAATGCACATTTACAGTACATGTATATAAAGACAAAATAATCCTATATATTACAAATTGTAAACGTGCATGAACACTAATGTGAATATATGGCCATATGCATACACATATGACCAAAAATAAAAATAGATGTATGTGTATGAATGGACCAAATAGGTCACAAAGAAATATATATATGTGAGTGTGAAAGAAAATATATAATATATGATAATAAGAGTGCAATTAGAGCACAAAAGTGAGACATCAAGAAAGATAATTCAAATAATAAAGAAAAAGTGAAAAAGACATATGAATAGAAAAAAGCATATGATAATCAAAAACGTGTTAGAGCAAAACATCCATCAATGTGGTAATGCATCCATGAAATTCCAGGATAAAAAAACAATCCACTCCAAGAATGCCTGTATCAGACCATGAACAGAAATGTCGCTACTGATACCTAATGCGATCATCGCATAACCACAGAATCAAAAAGAAGAAAGGTTAAAGAACCAAACATTATATTGCAAATGTAACCTAATAAAGTAAACAACGAAACCACATTAGTATCAAAACATATAAGATGACTTCCATAATGTGCCTTCGATGCACCCATACACCTCAATATAGCCATGCACCTCATGCGCCTCCAATATAACCGATACAGTCCACTCTGAAAAGACAAGCAAGCAAAAGTTAAATAATAAATCCTCCCTACACACAAAATGATAAAACATAACAGAGGTTGGCACCTATTAGAAATTTATAAGAATGGAGCGAAACTAATCATTTCATTAAGCCCCTTAGGAAAAACGGTTTGTAGTTTCACTATCCATTTGCATTCACGTTGGGCAAGGATTCTCTGAATATTACCCCCTCTATTTCCTAGGGAGATCTTATCAATTCCCCTGAAGGTGAGAAGTCTCCAATTACCTTGATGATGGTCACGAAAATGACGAGGTATCGGTTTAAGTTTGCTTAACTTTTCAGGATCGTCAGTTTTCATAGCGCCCTTTATGTCCCTTACATGTTCAAGGATCCTCACACGGAGTTCTCTAGAAGTGAGACCCACATATATCAGTCGACATGGACAAATGGCATAATAAACCACAGCAGTTGAACGACAAGTGATGTTGTGACAGATTTTATATTGTCTTGACCCAGAAGAGTCACTGAAATCTAGAGATCTAGTCATAAGGGAACATGCCCCACAGTCACCACATGGGTATGAACCCCACTTTGGTCCTTTGGAATTGAATATAAAGCCTGAGGTAGGAGCTACATAATGACTCTTAACTAATATATCCCTTAGATTACGTGATCTACGTGAAGTCATAAGGGGATAATCTGATAGCACTACACTCAGATCCATATCAGTGTGGAGAATTGGCCAGAACCTCTCAAAAATCGATTTCATTTCTCTCCATTGGGCATGATATCCAGTGATGAACCTTACCTCTTCATTACTGTTCTTTTTCTTAAATTTAGGTATAAGTAGGTCACTTCGTTGCGTATTTTTGGCTCTCATGTATCCTTGCTCAATATCCATAGATTTGTAACCTCTAGCACGAAACCTGTTTGAGAGGTCAGCGGCCTGATTCTCAAAGGCTGATTCTGTGGAACATATCCGACGTGCTCTTAAAAATTGTCCCGTTGGAACTGCTCTCAGTGTCTGTGGAGGATGAGATGATTTGGCATAAAGGAAGGAATTGACTGATGTACTTTTCCTGAAAATATCAGTGACAATTGATCCATCTATGTCACTAGTGAGTCTAATGTCAAGAAACTCAACATCAGTGCGACTTATTTTAGAAGTCAAACGGATGTTGAGCTGGTTGACATTCAGATCCTCAAGAAACTTGTCAAGCTTCTCTTTTTCACCATGCCAGAGAAATAGTATGTCGTCGATGAAGCGCATCCATATCAGGACGCCTCCATCATCCGCATCAGGCAACTGAAGATTCTGCTCCCACCGGCCAAGAAAGAGGTTGGCATATGAGGGCGCACAAGTGGCCCCCATTGCCACTCCCCTCTTTTGCAGAAAATATCGATCCTTGAAAAGGAACAGATTGTGATGTAAAACAAAATCCAATAGTACAATCAAAAGATCGATAAGATCGGATTCCAAGTTGGTCCCATTTAGATAAAACCTAGCGGCTTCAATACCATGTTTATGTTCAATAGAGGTATAAAGTGACTCCACGTCGCATGTCACAAAGAAGTCATCATGACCCATGTAAACCCCCTCTAACCTATTCAAGACATCAGTGGAATCACGAATGTACGATGGTAATTCACAAACAAGGGGTTTAAGATAATGGTCAATGAAGCGACACACAGTTTCACATAAACCTCCATTGCCCGAAACTATCGGTCTTCCTGGAGGGTCCACTAGATTTTTGTGGACCTTAGGGAGCAGATACAGGGTTGCTAAAATGGGTTTATCAACAATGAGACCATCAAGTGTGGTTTTAGGTATAATATTGGATTCAAAAGCCTTCAATAGAATTTGATCTAATTGGGTTTTAAAACTACCTAGAGGACATCCATCCAATCTTTGATAACATGACACATCATTGAGCTGTCTAAAGGCTTCTCTCTCGTATTTGTCAACAGGCCACAATACCACATTTCCACCTTTGTCAGCTGGCTTAATAACCACTGATTTCATTCTTTTAAGTTGTTCAAGGGCCTCCCGTTGTGCCCTATTCAAATTATCATGTGTACGATGTGAAGACAATTTACTCAATTCATTGGTAACCAGTCTCACAAAGGTGTCGACTGCGGGACACATGGACAAAGGAGGAAATGTGGTAGAGCGCCCCCTGACTCCCACCGGGAATTTAGGTTCAACAGTTAGTTCTTGTTCTTTTAAAAGCTCATCAAGAGCCCTGAGGGCCTGTTGTTCATCCTTTCCTGTGAAAAGTTGCACATCATATCTAGAAAAGTGCTTTTTGAAAAGCAGTTTCCTAGCAAAAAGGTGTACATCCTTGACAGCCTCAAAGAAATCAAAGTTAGATACTGGAGAGAAGGTCAAACCCATTCCCAACACTTCCAACTGTGCCTGCGTTAATATCTCATTGGACAAATTAATTACCTTTAGTTGATCTTTGCCTGTCTGTTCCTGAGGTTCATCCCTCCATCTAAAGGCTTGTTTCTTTTGTTTTTGCCCATTAGATGTCCAGTGTCTTGCTCCCATCTTGGGCGTTTGCCTAAAAAACGACCAGTTGATGGTCCTTCATTAGAGGATGAGGATGTATAACCCGATCGTGATCTAGATCTTGATCTTGACCTCATAGATTGTTGCCAGTTCCACCTAAAGACACGATCATTTTGGTAATCGGAGAGATCACGCTGAAATTTCTTCATTTTAAATTGTTGGATCTCTTTTTCCCATTTAAGAAATTCACTATCTAATTCCCTTTCAAAGGTGACCATCTCATCTGCCGTCATCTTTGCCTTCAGATCTTGCTGTAGTGGTTCAATTTCACTCTCAAGTGCTTCAAGGGTCTGTTTATCACATCCTATCAATAACTCTAACATCGTTCTGGAGCAGACTTTACATGCATCTTCCCACCTCTGTCTGAATAGGTCGTCATCAACTGGAAATGAAGGTGTAATTTTAACTCTCAATCCCCTAGGGATGATATCCTTACTGAGGTAATGCTCCAGAGAAGCCTTGTTCCACCATGTTCTAGTCCGCTTTTCCAATAAGAATTTTAAACGTAACTGAATATCTCTATTCAACGGTGCATAGGTGCCAACCTCTGAATGTATATCACTTTTAAAAACATCTGACAACTGGGTGACCCAATTTTGGTCACGACCACGATAATCCATACCAGGACCTGTATTCACCAAAAAGACAATAATTAAGCCAAAAAAAGAATACCTATAAATTCAAGGTCATATATCAATGAATAAAGTTGCATATATGGGACCCCATGCATAGTAAACACCAAAAAGATATCCCCATATGCTATAATAAAACAAGATCAAACGTATCTTAGAAAAAATACAAAATGACTTTATTAAGGACAGACAACACAGTTGATCAAGACGATTTTAAAAAAATATAACCACCCATAAAAACAATGTACAACAGTACACAGAAGACAGTGTTGAATATAAGGCAGGGCAAACAATGGTAGTATAACAATATCAACGACTATAAAGTATGTATACTGATAATAATCACCATAACAAGGGCCTATAAAATAGTCACAAAAATTGTAAAGTCACAGTCATGGAGAGGAACCTCATTGAGACCTCAAGATACGCATACCAAAAGACCCACCATGCGCCATTCCACTGCCACAACACTGTCAGAACACCCCAACGCGCGTTTCGCACCTGGCTTCGTCAGGGGGTGCTGAAAGAGTGTGATCAGAGGATTTAAATAAGGGGTACACAGCTGAACGGTGTACCACACTTACTTGTCCATAGGATGTTCAGCTGGCGCCTGCACGAGGAGAGGCAGCACCTCAATCACGCAGTGCACGGCGTCCGGAAGTGAGCAGTGCGCAACTGCACAGAGCCCAAGTCCATGTTGCGCCGTGAACTACATGATGAACGGCCCCCCGCCCCGCGCATGCGCACAACAACCACAGACCACCGCATCCATCTTGGAATAGGGCAAGGCAACCGCAATTGCCCATATCCAAGAGATGGAGAGCGGTATGAATACATGAGCGCTATTCACAGTTAGAATATATTTATATATGTTTACTACATTACAAAATAGCAAAGGCATTCTAGATGAGAGTATATTTAGACATCCTGAAATGTACGGAAATAACATAAATCACACATTGGTTCCGATAGATCAAATACAGGCAACAGTATATCATGCAATAATATAGATGAACAAAGTGTACAGAGGGGGACCCAATGCATGCCTAGGAGCCCACTGTGCACACCAGTTAAAGATATTAATGTGAAATATCACCATATATATATATACATATATGACCAAACATCATACCTGATTAGTTAGATGGATAAAAATATATGAATGAAAGAAAAAAGTGTAGAAATAAAAATATAAATTGTGACATAAGTGGTTTAAATGCATACATGACAAACAAGTAGATGTATGAAAAAATGCACATTTACAGTACATGTATATAAAGACAAAATAATCCTATATATTACAAATTGTAAACGTGCATGAACACTAATGTGAATATATGGCCATATGCATACACATATGACCAAAAATAAAAATAGATGTATGTGTATGAATGGACCAAATAGGTCACAAAGAAATATATATATGTGAGTGTGAAAGAAAATATATAATATATGATAATAAGAGTGCAATTAGAGCACAAAAGTGAGACATCAAGAAAGATAATTCAAATAATAAAGAAAAAGTGAAAAAGACATATGAATAGAAAAAAGCATATGATAATCAAAAACGTGTTAGAGCAAAACATCCATCAATGTGGTAATGCATCCATGAAATTCCAGGATAAAAAAACAATCCACTCCAAGAATGCCTGTATCAGACCATGAACAGAAATGTCGCTACTGATACCTAATGCGATCATCGCATAACCACAGAATCAAAAAGAAGAAAGGTTAAAGAACCAAACATTATATTGCAAATGTAACCTAATAAAGTAAACAACGAAACCACATTAGTATCAAAACATATAAGATGACTTACATCGTGAATGCAAATGGATAGTGAAACTACAAACCGTTTTTCCTAAGGGGCTTAATGAAATGATTAGTTTCGCTCCATTCTTATAAATTTCTAATAGGTGCCAACCTCTGTTATGTTTTATCATTTTGTGTGTAGGGAGGATTTATTATTTAACTTTTGCTTGCTTGTCTTTTCAGAGTGGACTGTATCGGTTATATTGGAGGCGCATGAGGTGCATGGCTATATTGAGGTGTATGGGTGCATCGAAGGCACATTATGGAAGTCATCTTATATGTTTTGATACTAATGTGGTTTCGTTGTTTACTTTATTAGGTTACATTTGCAATATAATGTCTGGTTCTTTAACCTTTCTTCTTTTTGATTCTGTGGTTATGCGATGATCGCATTAGGTATCAGTAGCGACATTTCTGTTCATGGTCTGATACAGGCATTCTTGGAGTGGATTGTTTTTTTATCCTGGAATTTCATGGATGCATTACCACATTGATGGATGTTTTGCTCTAACACGTTTTTGATTATCATATGCTTTTTTCTATTCATATGTCTTTTTCACTTTTTCTTTATTATTTGAATTATCTTTCTTGATGTCTCACTTTTGTGCTCTAATTGCACTCTTATTATCATATATTATATATTTTCTTTCACACTCACATATATATATTTCTTTGTGACCTATTTGGTCCATTCATACACATACATCTATTTTTATTTTTGGTCATATGTGTATGCATATGGCCATATATTCACATTAGTGTTCATGCACGTTTACAATTTGTAATATATAGGATTATTTTGTCTTTATATACATGTACTGTAAATGTGCATTTTTTCATACATCTACTTGTTTGTCATGTATGCATTTAAACCACTTATGTCACAATTTATATTTTTATTTCTACACTTTTTTCTTTCATTCATATATTTTTATCCATCTAACTAATCAGGTATGATGTTTGGTCATATATGTATATATATATATGGTGATATTTCACATTAATATCTTTAACTGGTGTGCACAGTGGGCTCCTAGGCATGCATTGGGTCCCCCTCTGTACACTTTGTTCATCTATATTATTGCATGATATACTGTTGCCTGTATTTGATCTATCGGAACCAATGTGTGATTTATGTTATTTCCGTACATTTCAGGATGTCTAAATATACTCTCATCTAGAATGCCTTTGCTATTTTGTAATGTAGTAAACATATATAAATATATTCTAACTGTGAATAGCGCTCATGTATTCATACCGCTCTCCATCTCTTGGATATGGGCAATTGCGGTTGCCTTGCCCTATTCCAAGATGGATGCGGTGGTCTGTGGTTGTTGTGCGCATGCGCGGGGCGGGGGGCCGTTCATCATGTAGTTCACGGCGCAACATGGACTTGGGCTCTGTGCAGTTGCGCACTGCTCACTTCCGGACGCCGTGCACTGCGTGATTGAGGTGCTGCCTCTCCTCGTGCAGGCGCCAGCTGAACATCCTATGGACAAGTAAGTGTGGTACACCGTTCAGCTGTGTACCCCTTATTTAAATCCTCTGATCACACTCTTTCAGCACCCCCTGACGAAGCCAGGTGCGAAACGCGCGTTGGGGTGTTCTGACAGTGTTGTGGCAGTGGAATGGCGCATGGTGGGTCTTTTGGTATGCGTATCTTGAGGTCTCAATGAGGTTCCTCTCCATGACTGTGACTTTACAATTTTTGTGACTATTTTATAGGCCCTTGTTATGGTGATTATTATCAGTATACATACTTTATAGTCGTTGATATTGTTATACTACCATTGTTTGCCCTGCCTTATATTCAACACTGTCTTCTGTGTACTGTTGTACATTGTTTTTATGGGTGGTTATATTTTTTTAAAATCGTCTTGATCAACTGTGTTGTCTGTCCTTAATAAAGTCATTTTGTATTTTTTCTAAGATACGTTTGATCTTGTTTTATTATAGCATATGGGGATATCTTTTTGGTGTAAACTTTAGAAACTAATCTAGTAGAGTTGAATAGGTGCCTTAGCACGACTAATGTACTTGAAGTTACCAGGATTGTCATATGACGACTTATTGCTCGAACACTAAAAGAATTCTGGTCCGACTTGAATTTGAGGTTGCTATTGGTGACAAGAAATTTCTACATACTATTATTGACACTATTTGAAGTAAGTTTATGTGATACCTTTTTTAGGAAGCATTTACTGTTAAAAGTTAAGTCTTAAACCAGTAGCCTACTTTCCGGGAAACATAGTTCTAAAAATTGTATAGATTTATGGGCACTCCAGAGTCTGAAGTTTTCTTGGAATCTGTGTCATGCTCCGCCCCCTCAGGGCCTGCACTAGAAATTACAAAGTGTATTCATTTTGCAATATCCAGATAGTCTATTTTAGAATCAAACTGCCTCTCAACTATAACTGATTTGGTGCACATTCTAGTCGCATCTAATATGATGTCAACTGGTTTGCTGATTGATTGGGACTGGTCCTGTACGGGAAGTAAGGAGAGGGCTTACCAGGGTAATCTCCGTACAAAGTCAATGAATCATCTGACTGACTTCTCTTTTGGCATTGGGAGTGCAGCAAGGTTCAGAATTGTCCTTTTTCAATAAAAAAAAATATATGGCCCAGTGAAAAGAGATTTTCCAAACCTCATCCATAAGTAGCAAAAAAAAATGTGCGAATTTAAGCAATTGAGTTGCGAATTTCCAACACGGATTTCACCTTTTCAATGTATGCGGTATAATGCACGGTAATCCGATGCATAACCTGCAGCAAGATCCGCATGTAACCCATGTGGATTTTGCTGCGGAATCGCCGCAGATTTCTAACGCAAGGTGTAAACAACTGATTTACCCCTTTGTGGTTTATTTTTGTTTATATTTTTTACATAAATGATATATGAGATATATATGATTAGCAGATGCTAAAAAAAAACTTCTAGACATAGAAAGACATTAGAAAACTTTTACTTCCTTTAGAAAAAATTGGTTCAGCAGCTTTCTTGTTCTGCCATGTTTGACCCTGGAAGTTAGTGTTACTTATATACGTCAATGAACTGCTTGATACACTCTCTAATATAAGTTAGTTAATTTATCGGATGTTTGTTTCTTACACTGCGCCAGGCATTAGCTGCTTGGGCAGCAACAGATCGCTTCCTCCATCTGCGCATAGAATGAATTGGATTGATTTCGGATGAGTCAAAGAATATCATTCTCATCGGCTCCTCTTTCATTACATACAAGATTGAGGCTGCCATTAAACACTCCATTGCAAGCTACACAGATGGTGACTTCATTGTTTTGGGATTAACCCTGTATGCACTGGAAGGACGAGACTTGTATTACACAAACTTCCCGTGCCACCTGATGGATTTCCACCTATTGAAAATATTTAAAGTATACAGGCATTCTATTGGTACAGTTCGCAATCTTGTGGTGCATTGGAATATCTGTGCTGGGGCCCCTCTGTTGCTGTTTTTTCCCCGAGGTTCAGACTGTTCCCATTAAGGCTTCGTTCACACCTGCGTTGTGAAATTAAATTTTTCTGCTCCGTCGGAGAAGCAGAACAAGGTGAATAACGGAAGCAATGGTACCATTGCACAACGGACACCGCCAACGGAACCCATTGACTTGAATAGGTTCCGTCAGCTTTCCGTCGGGGCATCCGTGATTTTTACCGGACACAATAGCGCAGCATTCTGCATTACCCTGCAGGATTTGTGGCGGAGGCCCCTAAAGGAGCCTCCAACGCAGATGTTAATGAGGCCTAAAACGTTTAGTTGTACTTGAGTGTTATGGTCTAGTGCAGTTGAGATAAACAGCCATATATTCTAAAGCATTATATAAGCAAAGAACATTGTTAGGGCTTACCATTCCCTAGCTAAATTTACTTTTCCGTGACCCACATATCTATCCTACATATCTTGTCTGTAAATGTAACTATATGTATGTAAACAATCTTAATTGTATACTATCGGGACAAAATTTCAACAGTAAACATACTAAAAAGCTGGATCAATATAAATTATATAACTGCTCGCCAGACGTGTTCTTTTACTGGAGAACCATTTAAAGCTAAGGCTACATGATGTGACCGATACCACAAGGCTGAATCTCCTTGTGGAGATCTAGCTGGTAGGGAATCTTTCAGGCAATGCTTCCTGGGAAAATCAGGCAAAAGAGCTCTGCTCAAGAAGAATGACTCACTAGTGCCACCTATGGGGTATGACTGGATGAAATGCTTCAACATCTAGGGCATTGCATATCACCCTTAAACAAAATGAGCACATTGACCTGTTTTGTAACAGAAATCCTACCTCTGTGGCAGCATTACATGTGTGATATAACTGTAATTATTATTTTACATAGAGCCTCCATCTTCAGCGCAGTACTTGACATAATAAAACTTTTAGGTGAAAACATTTATAATTGTTCTGTAATGATAATGCCATATAAACAGTCACACAAGAACAGTCAAATAAAATAGGTGCAAATATCATGCTGGAATCTAAATAGTTAACACGCGTCGTGTCTAAAACTGGTAAGGTTAAATGGAGCTGTTGCTATACAATACTGTGCAGTCAAAAGGCAAACTTATAATCTTCTTGGAGGCAATGCGGCTGCACTCAAGAGGTTTCAGGATAAAAACATTGCATTTGTGTTTTGTACACTGAATCCCTCACAAAGAATACCGCTCAGCGGAGGGGGCACAGGGGGTGCAGGACTATGTGGGTGAGCTCGGAATTGAGCAGATCTTAATTAGTAACAGTCCCATTGTCACACACAAGCTCTGACCTATATGGAATGCAGTGGGCAGAAATAAACTACCAGTGCCTTCATTGTTAACGGAGATTAGCGAGGGTGGGCATACATGGGGTATACATTGTGCCAAGATTGGCTATGACTTGGCATCTATACATAGTTTTACACTACTTTTGCAACTAGAAAATATATGTAATATGTAAGTAGTTATATATCTATGCCTCTAGTATTTATTTACTGATATGACAAATGAATGGAGATGAGCTGCAGTACCAGACAAAACCCACAGACCGAGGTAGTGCTATTTCTGAAAAGAGAGCACAGCCATTGATATATTTCCTGATTGGATACCAGTCTTCTTAGTCTTCTGCTTCTGGTCATGTGAAATTCCTCCTTTTTTTTTTTTCTTTTTTTTTAATGCCATCTTGTGTTGTAAACCAGTGCTGAAGTATCAAACTTTTCATTATTGGATTAAAATAATTTTTATTGCACATATCCATAGTCTGTTTTCCA
Organism: Rhinoderma darwinii; assembly: GCF_050947455.1. Lineage (NCBI taxonomy): Eukaryota > Metazoa > Chordata > Amphibia > Anura > Rhinodermatidae > Rhinoderma > Rhinoderma darwinii. Next base: position 30,638,763 of record NC_134693.1, read on the forward strand.
TATTTGGCTAATTTATTCTGGTGATTGATCGTACGTATCTGTAGATATTAATGAATAATTACAGCAAATTCACCAGAGTTTATAAGTGGCAACATTAACATTATAACTGTTTTCTTCCAGAAACAGCGCCACACCTGTCTATGGGTTGTGTCTGGTATTGCAGCGCAGCTCTATTGAAGTGTAGGATTAAGCTGCAACACCACGTGCAACCTGTGGATAGGTGTGGCACTGTTTTTGGAAGAAAGCAGCCATGTTTTTCTAATCTTGAACAGCCCCTTTAAGTTCTTGGCGGTTCTTACCTATAGGTACAATTGTAGCTATAAGTCACAGCCATACGTTGTCATCATAGACTTGTCGATTATCAGTCTGACAATCATTGATCAGACTGGCCAGATTATCTGCGAGTCAATGACCACTTTATTTGATGATTCTGCTTTAAAATAGATCCATTCTTGTTCTAATAGGCCACAAATTACAGAGTTTAAAAGCATCTAGTAATATGAAATCAATGCTACTCTAATAGATCTCACTGCTTGTTCCATGTCCTTATCTCTTATGGCTGACTGATACCGTGCAAGGAAAACACAGTATTGAGTAAGACTTCCTAAATGCAGATAACCCGCACAGGTTTTGGCTTGTAGCTCATTTGCAAACACATAGAGAAGCCAAAGAGTTGACGTCTTTATCATAGACTGTGATGATATTAATTTAATGAATGTGTACATGACTATTATGTTATGATCAACCTATTAAAGCGCTTTACAGACCCATTGTACCATCATCAGTGGATTGACAAAAAACACCGAGATTCTGTTATCCGCCCCAAAATACCAAACCAAGCTTATCTTGAGTGATTACTCAACTGTGTGAGGAGGTTTAATGGCTGCCAACCTATTATCTCTATTCGTTTTGTTTTAGATTAAGACTTTGAAGCTAGTTGTATGGGCCCATATACACCGGCCAATTATTGGGCATTCACAGAACGCTCGTTCCCGATAATTGCCCTGTGTAAACAGGGCAACGATCAGCCGGTGAACGAGGAAACGCTCTTTCATCAGCTGATTGTATCGTTTTAAATTCCGAAATTATTATTGTTGTCGGCAGCACATCTCCCTGGGTAAACAGGGAGACGTGCTGACGACATGGTAGAAATGTATGGGGACAAGCGCTCGTAGTAACAAGCACTCATCCCCATACTAACTCGTCGTGACAAGAGCGCCAATCAACGAGCTGATCGGAGCTTGTTTACACACTCCTTAATGACCGGGCCATTTTGCACGTTAATGACCAAGGATTATTTTTTGTTTTTTCACTGTCGCATTCTAAGGGTATGTTCACACGCAAACTCAAAATAAGTCTGAAATTACGGAGCTGTTTTCAGGCGAAAACAGCTCCTGAATGTCAGACTTATTTTGCAAGTACTCGCGTTTTTCGTGGCGTCTTTTACGGATGTAATTGGAGCTGTTTTTCGTTGGAGTCAATGAAAAATGGCTCCAAAAAACGTCCCAAGAAGTGACATGCACTTCTTTGACGCGGGCGTATTTTTACGCGCCGTCTTTTGACAGCAACACGTAAAGTTACACCTCGTCTGAACAGAACATCGTAAGACCCATTGCAAGCGTTTGCAGAGGTAATGGAGCCGTCTTTTCAGGCGTAATTCGAGGCGTAAAACGCCTGAATTATGTCTGAAAATAGGTCGTGTGCACATACCCTAAGAATCCTAACTTGTTTTTTACACAGCTGTATGAGGGCTTGTTTTATTGCAGGACGAGTTGTATTTTTCAATTGCACCGTTTTTGGGTGCATATAATATATTGATTAACTTTATTTTAGTAAAGAATTGAAAATAAACAGCTATTGCAGCATGGTTTTTCACGTTATAAATATACGCCGTTCACTATGCGGCATAAATAACATGTTACCTGTATTCTATGGGTCGGCACGATTACGGGGATACCAAATACGTAAAGGTTTTATGTTTTCCTACGTTTGCAAAATAAAAGCCCTTTTTTTAAAATAAAATAAAAAAATTACTTGTTTTTGCATCGCCGCATTCCAAGAGCCGTAACTTTTTTATTTTTCCGTCAGTGTAGCCATATGTGGGCTTGTTTTTTGTGGAACAAGGTGTCGTTTTCATTGGTAGTATTTTGGGGTACATGGGACTCATTGGTTAACTTTTATTTTTTTATGGTGGGAATGGGAGAAAAAAATGAATTTTGCCATTGTTTTTTGGATGCCGTTCACCCGGCTGTTTAATGTCAACTTTATTGTTTAAGTCGTTACGATTGCGGCGATACCATATATGTGTATGTGTTCTGTTTTTTTTACACTTTTACTAAATAAAACCACCTTTTGGGGAAAAAGTGTGATTTTATTTATTTATTTTTCATAAACTTTATTTAACTGTTTTACTTTTTTTTTTTCCACTAGGGGACTTCACCATGCGATCTGCTGATCGCTTATATAATGCTTTTGTATACTTAGTATACCAAAGCATTATTGCCTGTCAGTGTAATAGGCAGTTGCTGAAGGCAGAACTGGGGGCCTTTGTTAGGCCCCCGGCTGCCATGGAAACCCAACAGCGCCCCGCGATTTCTTCATAGAAGCAGTGACCATCTGTCTGTTTCGGAGCCTCATACTCAGTAGGGTTCGCTAAACTGTTGTTTTAGACACATGTCTGGTAGCCCCCTGGTTGATTTTCACGGTGAGCTGCTCCACTGTAGCATGTCGTTCGGCCCTCGCGCACCTTCATAGCCGACGTTCACCTCTCACATCAATGGCACGTGGTGCTCTGCAATTTCAACGTCAGTTATTCGCAATGGAGCCATTTGTCAACTACTATACACTTTCACCACAGTAGCACGCGAACAGTTCACAAACTGCGCTGTTTGAGAAATACCGACTCCCTTGGCCCGAAAGCCAATAATCATTCTTTTCTGCAACTCTGATAAATCGCCTTTTTTACCCATGGCAACAACGAGTGATATGTGTTCAGACAGCCGATCCCACACCTTATATACCCACCAAGCCAGCCCACGACACATCACTTCCTTCACGGACTACGCGCTGCCGACTTAGGAAGTGGTCATAATAATGTGACTCGACTCTGTATTTCCACATTTGATGGAGCTGTATGCTACTTGGCCATGTAACGTCATGTATTGAATTTGTATTTTGCTTGTTAAAGAACAAAGTTTGTTCGTGCTAACCTTGTGTATTTTTTTGGATAAGGAGCATGGCTTTGGTTTGGCTTTATGAATGGGAGTGGTATCGACTACAACTTCTTTTGTGCCTATTTGCCCCTTACATGTAAATCCTAGAACTGCTATGGGCACGGACAGACCCCTCCAGCAGTTCAGCCTTGAAAAAAAACCATGTTGGATATTTTTGGCCAATACTCCTGTTGTCTCCTAGGAGGTGAGTAGCCGCCTCTTTCAGCTTTGCCAGGGTAATGGTGGCATCAGGATGTATTAACTACTAGCTGAAAAAAACTTTACAACAAAATGATCACATGACTTGCTGCCAATGGGTTGTGAAGGTGTACATAACTTTAAAGAATGTTCTAAGGATCTCTGATAATTATCTTTTAGGCCGATCACTTTATCTTCATTCGAAAAAGCTGTGTAGAACTACAAAATCCAACATAACATCTTATTGCGCCAAATCTATTCATAAATCTCTTAATTAGTCTCGCCCTTTATGTAACTCATTATCTACGAATACCAGGCATCTGATAACGCTGTCGAGGGACAAGTTCACACTCATGAGTTAAACATGGTTTTTTTATATTGCATTATAGAGTATTTTCTCTAAGGTGATAAAAGAAAAACTGTTTGGATATAGAAGTCCTTGATGTTTCCTCTGGTCTAACTGATGATGAATCGCCAAAGGTAACAACCACCTGTGGTCTCAATAATGGTGGGTCGTCACCCAGCTTTCCACAGACCCTAACCAGTATATAAATATATTTTAATGCAATAGAAGGTTGTATAAGGCTTCATGCACATGGCTGCGTTAAAAATCTGTGTTGTATTGATCCGTAAGGCGGCGACCATAGAAATCCATGTGTTCATACTGTAACGTACTACGGAGGTGGAAACAATAGTGCCATCGTACAGGCTCCAGACACTCCAAATTTTTTTTCTTTATTACATTCATTTTAGGAGAAAATGCTCTTTACATGTTTTCATTCAATGCCACTAGATTTTCTGTACGTTTAGCAGCTAGTTCTTCGCTAGTGACCACTGCTTGCTATTAGATCCAACATAGCTTGAAAGGAAGTGGCTTAATAACCGCTGTGTAGCTCAAACTCCATTTTTGTAACCTTGGGTCTCATTTCTAAAAACGAACGCAGAGAAAAATGAATGGAGCAGTTACCCATTAAAACCAATAACCGATTTTAATTTTTTTAACCTGCACTGGAGAAATGACCGCTAAGGCTGGGTTTACACGCACTATTTACGGACGTAATTCAGGCGTTTTACGCCTGGAATTACGGCCGAAAATAGTGCTTGAAAGCGTCGGCAAACATCTGCCCATTCATTTGAATGGGTTTTACGATGTACTGTGCCGACGGTCATTTTTTTTAACTTGCCGCTGTCAAAAGACGGCGCGTAAAAAAGACACCCGCGTCAAAGAAGTGCCTGTCACTTCTTGGGATGTAATTGGAGCCGTTTTCCATACTCCATAGAAAAACAGCTCCAATTACGTCTGTAAACGCCTGCACATGACATCACATCAGAAATTCAGGAGCTGTTTTCGCCTGAAAACAGCTCCGTAATTTCAGCCATAACGGACGTGCACGTGTGAACATACCCTAAGGCCTCGTTCACATCTGCGTTGGAGGCTCCATTAGGGGTCACACAGATGCAGCTGAAAATACCGGAAACCACAGACACACGAACGAAACCCATTAAAGTCAACGGGCTCCACCGGCTGCTGATAATGCCCGTCGTACAACGGAATCGGCGCTTTAGGTATTTTCTTTGTTCTACTCCTAACATGTAATAATATTATGTGTTTTTTCTATTTTGCTCCTCTGTTGTGCTCAGTAATTATTTTGCAAACTCACCAGTAGAGGTGCTTGTTTTTGTGTAACATATCACGAAGGCTTCGTTCACATCTGCGTCGGGGTTCCGTCCATGGGTCCCGTGGGACCTTTCCGTCAGAGAAACCCATGAACGGAAACCATAGGTTTCTCTTTGCATTACCATTTGATTTAAATGGTAACGCATCCATTGCAAATGATTGCCGTTTGTCACCGTTCTATAAGGTTTCCGTCGTTTTCGCGGAATCAATAGCGCAGTCGACTACGCTATTGATTCCGTCAAAACAACAGAAACCTTACAGAAAGGTGACAACCATTGCATGGTTCATTGACTGTGTACTTTCATGGACTGGCACGCTGTTTAGATAGAAACTTCCCAGAGAGTGTGTGGCAGGACAGCTCACTCCTGCTGGGGTGGGGGGCTGGTGATTGACCAACAGGAGGGGGAGGGGAGAAGAAAAGACTTCTCAGAATGTGTATAATCCTTCAATGCAAATGATACAAACAAACGAGATGAATGGTGTGGAGAGATCCCAGACAGCTCCCGATCTGGGCTCTGTTTTGGCCACCCTATAAGACTTGGTCCAGGCAAAAACGTATGACATGCAGGTTCGCGCAGTCGCAAAAGGTTGCAGCTGTTTGCAATTAAGTCCTGCCACCAAAATCCTATATAAACAAATGTAATTTCCAAAGAAAAAGTCACCTTGAGCCTAGTTTTTCTTTCTTAAGGCCTCATTCAGATGGCTGTGTTGTACCTTTTCTGGATGTAGTACGAGGACCACTACTGGTTCTACTGAACCGGACTTCCATCACAACACAAGTATCAGCCAGCCCGAGCCGTATTGGTAGTACGTCCTTTTTAGGGGATTGAAATACAGAAAACAAGTGCCTTATACCTTTTAAATTTGCAATACTCTACTTTTGATCAGTGCAAATTTTTTTTATACAGAATCCAAAATAATATGTAATAACCCTGTTCACCATAAAAAAAAAAAAATGTTTACAGATGCGTAAATATTTATATAAGTCATATACATATAATATAAAACTAACATTATCGCGCTACTTGTGTGTATAAATAAAAATCTAATAAATAATATATGGATCTAAATAAGAGATACTGAATATTCCAGTACACCTGGATCTTATGTATGTAGTTGGATTGTGTATAAATAAAAGAAGTATAAAACAAAAACAATCTAAATACTCTGGGGAGTATCTGGTCTAATAAACTGAAGGGTTTTTTTTTTCCCCTGAAGTTTCTCCCACCCCTTCCCCCTCCTACCAAACCTCCCAAAAGCTAAACACACGCCCTGGTGATAGGAGGAAGAGCCAGGCACATTGTTAGAATGTCACTGAGAGTTTGTAGCATAGTTTTCCCAGGGAGGATCACACTCAGTCGGTTTGCACTGAGACGACCATTGTTTGGATGTGGCAGATCGGGGATCTAATTGGGTTGGACTCTCTTGCTTTTCTGCATTCCTCAATGTGAGGCTGTTCTCAGACAGGAAGGCAAATAGGAGCAGGAAACTTTTGTGAGTCTGCTCAGTGTCTTGCAATGTGATCCCGGGATGAAATGCAGTTCACAGGTAAGAGGCGCTGGCAGAGGTTGGGCATTTTGATTGTTACTACATGTAGGTCATAGCTGATTGATCTGATCAGATTTATTATTATTATAAAACTCTAAAGTTTGGCCTTGTTTTCACATAACGTAACTTGTCAGTTGGTTGTAATCGGATCAGCATTGGTTGTACTGGTGTTATGTTTAGTTGTTTTGGCGTTATAGGTTGTAGATCGCTGCTTTTAAGGGTCTTGAGCTCTGTGTTTTTTCATGGCCATAGACGGAAGATGCTCTACAATAATCTGAATGTTGCAATATTGATTTATAGTTGCAATATTTGTCTGAAAGCAAAATACATAGTAACATCCTGTGCTATTCATTGTAAGGGTATGTCCACACTCGGTGTTTTCAGACGTAATTCGGGCATTTTACGCCTCGAATTACGCCTGAAAAGACGGCTCCGTTACGCCTACAAACATCTGCCCATTGCTTTCAATGGGTTTTACGGTGTTCTGTTCCCACGAGCCTTTATTTTACGCGTCGCTGTCAAAAGACGGCGCGTAAAATGACGGCTCGTCAAAAGAAGTGCCGGACACTTCTTGGGACGTTTTTGGAGGCATTATTCATTGACTCCATTGAAAAACAGCTCCAATAACGGCCGTAAAATACGCCGCAAAAAATGCGACCTGCTAAAAAAACTTCTAAATCAGGAGCTGTTTTTGCCTGAAAACAGCTACGTATTTTCAGACGTATTTTGCTAAGCCGTGTGAACATACCCTCACAGTGTAAGAACAAAGTTTGAATCATAGAAAGTCTGTGCCTTTGAATTTTTGCATTTCCCACCTTAAATTCTCTGCCATTTGTTGTTAAACCTTCAAATTTCAGTAGTAATGACTGACAACAAATAGATAAAGTTCAACACGTATATTTTACGACCGTGGGATAGATTTTGCCTTGTTGAGAAAGTTTTATCGCCATAGACACGAAAAGAATCAATCTGACAACTTGTATTAAAGGGGTTGTCCGAGATTTAATGACTTTGTGTTAATGCTTGTGATTTATAAATGTAAATACATTTGTAATATACTTACATTTTCCAAAGTGGCCCCGTTTCCAGATCCTGCCGTGGGGAACTTGACTGGTGACGTCACTCTCTGCACTGGCTCTGCCGCTTTGTTGATCTTGAATTCTTTGCCGGGTATACGACACGTCACTTGTGACGTGGTGTATATCGGCTTGTTCTGCTTCACAGCTCTTAACGCGCATGCGCGGTCACTGCTGTTCTCGCGGTCCCTGCTGTTCTCGAGATAACAGCAGGGGCCGCGCATGCGTGGCGTATACCCGGAAAATAATTCAAGATCAACAAAGTGGACAGAGCCAGTGCAGAGTGACGTCACCCGTCAAGTTCCCCACGGCAGGATCAGGAAACGGCGCCACTTTGGAAAATGTAAGTATATTACAAATGTATTTACATTTATAAATTACAAGCATTAACACAAAGTCATTAAATCTCGGACAACCCCTTTAAGTTTTGTATATGACCACTCTTAATCCCCTTGCTATAAACCCTCTCCGCTTTTCTGATTGGCTGACAAATTTCAGGGGTTTGTCAGGGTTTAAACAATGGAAGGAGTATGGGGGGGGGTTGTCTTATAGATTCTGTACAAAGGGTCTTGGGGTATGTGCACACACACTAATTACGTCCGTAATTGACGGACGTATTTCGGCCGCAAGTCCCGGACCGAACACAGTGCAGGGAGCCGGGTTCCTAGCATCCTAGTTATGTACGACGCTAGGAGTCCCTGCCTCGCTGCAGGACAACTGTCCCGTACTGTAATCATGTTTTCAGTACGGGACAGTTGTCCTGCAGCGAGGCAGGGACTCCTAGCATCGTACATAACTATGATGCTAGGAGCCCGGCTCCCTTCACTGTGTTCGGTCCGGTACTTGCGGCCGAAATACGTCCGTCAATTACGGACGTAATTAGCGTGTGTCCGGTTGGGCGCCGTCCGGTTGGTATATGTCGGAATATTTTTTATTTTCTTCTAAGGCATGGAATAGCGTAGTAGACTACTTGGTTCCATGCACCACAGCCTATGTTTGACGTATACATCGGGATCTTTTCCTGTAGCTTGATATGAATTGGGCCTTACAAAGTGAAACATGGACTCCGAATGAAGGACACTATATAAACACGTGTGTGTGTGTGTGTGTGTGTGTGTGTATGTGTGTGTGTATATATATATATATATATATATATGTGTGTGTGTGTGTGTGTGTGAAATGTACCCGTAAAAGACATTGGACTGTTGTAAAGACTCGCGCATGATGACGCGGGTATAGCAGACTTAATGTGCGCTGACTGTGACGTGATTGCCGCTTTCATGTTAGCAGCCGTTTCATGGGCTGAGCATATGTGAAAATACAAGTTCGGTTCATCACCATGACGTTTGTTTCTAGGTCATAGAACAATCCTTATACAGAATGTGTAATTGTCAGCTGTTGTTGAATACCAGATATAGTTTATTAGAATGACAATGTCCGTCTAGTGTAATAAGAACAGAAATAAAACTTCACCAGAATGGCCTCCTTCACATGTAGGGCGATCCGGTTTTGGTACAGAAATGTCTAAAGAAAGCTGATGCCAGAACTTATCCCGTGCTTTCCTATGGGAGCAGTTTTAGAATCTGATTCATCAGTTGTGATGCCGAATGTCGTCCTGTGCTGGTTATAAAGATATTGCAAGCAGTGTTTTTCTGTCGAGCTATGAATGCTGGACCGATGCGCAAAACTTAGTGATTAGTTGTGTTCGGCTTCGATATTAAACAACTGGCCGGACACAACTGTAATATGTGAACCCAAATTAAATAGTAAGAGTAAAGTCTGTTGGTTGTTCTCTTCCCTCAAGTTACAAATTTTTCTGAGCAGTTTTTCTATGCTGTATTTTTCTCTATTCTGGGAAAGCTGGGCAATCACTATAGTGGCCACCAGAGCTCCTAAAAGGGTTGTCTGAGCATTTCCAGACTCCTCAAAAACAAATCTTACTCCTTTTGCTGTCAAACATCTGCTGAGCCCATATTGCTGCTTAAAGAGGCTCTGTCACCAGATTTTGCAACCCCTATCTCCTATTGCAGCAGATCGGCGCTGCAATGTAAATAAGAGTAACGTTTTTTTTTTTGTTTTTTTTTTTAAAACGAGCATTTTTGGCCAAGTTATGACCATTTTTATATTTATGTAAATGAGGCTTTCTAAAGTACAACTGGGCGTGTATTGTGTTCGTTACATCTGGACGTTTTTACTTCTTTTACTAGCTGGGCGTTGTGTATAGAAGTATCATCCACTTCTCTTCAGAACGCCCAGCTTCTGGCAGTGCAGACACACAGCGTGTTCTCGAGAGATCACGCTGTGACGTCACTCCCTTCCTGCCCCAGGTCCTGCATCGTGTCGGACGAGCGAGGACACATCGGCACCAGAGGCTACATTTGATTCTGCAGCAGCATCAGCGTTTGCAGGTAAGTAGCTACATCGACTTACCTGCAAACGCTGATGCTGCTGCAGAATCAAATGTAGCCTCTGGTGCCGATGTGTCCTCGCTCGTCCGACACGATGCAGGACCTGGGGCAGGAAGGGAGTGACGACAGCGTGATCTCTCGAGAACACGCTGTGTGTCTGTGCACTGCCAGAAGCTGGGTGTTGTGAAGAGAAGTGGATGATACTTCTCATCAGAACGCCCAGCTAGTAAAAGAAGTAAAAACGCCCAGATGTACGCACATAATACACGCCCAGTTGTACTTTAGAAAGCCTCATTTACATAAATATAAAAATGGTCATAACTTGGCCAAAAATGCTCGTTTTAAAAAAAAAAAAAACGTTACTGTAATCTACATTGCAGCGCCGATCTGCTGCAATAGGAAATAGGGGTTGCAAAAATCTGGTGACAGAGCCTCTTTAAAGGGGCTGTCCAAAGTAGTAAAAATTATTTACTTGAATATGAATCGACTGCAATACCGGACAACACCCATAGAAAAGAGTGGCACTGTGGGGAAAAAACAGACCCTTTTCAGTTATCCGTCACAACTTCTTTTGCTTTACATTCAAGTCTCGAGAAATATCAGATGACGATCTGACCCAATGATTAATCGCAGTCATATTGTCATCCAGCTATTCCTGAGTAACAGCGGAGTGGAATTCCTGACCATTTCACAGAAAAGGATGACTCAAGGACTTCTATTTACTGGGGTTTTTTGCTTTGTTGGAGGAAATGCCCTTTGGAAATAGTTTGAGTTTCAAATAGCTGTCACCATGACTAAACCTTCTAGAAACCATACGTTACCCGCATCTTGTGACCCGCAGAGGGCAGACAACATTCTCATCTGCCAGCCTGGTTTCTCTGCTGTACAATGAAGCTCATGTTTTTTACCGAACCTTCTAGTATCCTTCTAAGAAAGTGACTCATAGAGCCTAGAATGGGAATCTGGCCAGGTGAGCAGTTAATGAGAGGATTATCCAGGTATGTGTAATAATAAAAAAAATTTTTTAGAAGTCAAACATTAAGGGGAATTGTACTGTAATCTGTATAATTGAGAGTTTGAAAATGGGCGATCGCCTAATCTTCTAATACACTTATTGCAGTTACTCAAAGGGCTTTTTCTTCTTACTGTGTAATGTGCGGAGGGAGCTTTTCGCCATAGATTTCTCATTATAGCTGAGCTGTGGACCTTGCATAGAACCTTCTTTAGGCTTACTCTGCAGAACACAGTCAATTAGTAGGTTTCCTGGATCTGGCCTCTCATCATGCCTTCTGTCTGAAACCATGGGAATAAGCTTTGAGAAGTAGAGAAGCGCGTAATGTAAAAGATGCTTATTATCTGGAACATGCAGCACATCGGTCAGGCATACGTTACGTAATATGGTGCTGTAAAACATAACTTCTGTGCATATCTAACATTCCCGACCAGCGCCTCAGGCACATTTGACGCTTTTTTAAATTGGATTTGTCAGATGAAAAAGTTACTTATTAAGGGTTGTTATTGTTATTGACTCTAAAGCATTTATTAGGTTTTATATGAGTATTTGTTTGATCTATGATTCCAGCTGTATGAATCGCATGATCGAATTCAGTGTGTGTTACATGTATGTGCTTAAAGGGTAACTAAACCTTCAACAAACTTCTGACATGTCAGAAGTTTTGATCGCTGAGACCCCCACTGATCGCTAAAAGAAGCGGCAGAAGGGCTCGTGTGTCTGCGTTTCTGTCCTGCTTTTCTCGGAAAGCCGATGTAGCGGTGTACGGGCTCATAGACTTTCTATAGAGTCCATACACCAACTGCTCGGCTTTCCGAGAAGAGTCGAACAGAAAGCAAGTGGCTCATCTCTCACACGAGAGCTTCTGCGGCTTCGTTTTAGCGATCAGTGGGGGTCTCCGTGCTCAGACCCACAGCGATCAAAGCTTCTGACATGTCCCTATGACATGTCAGAAGTTTGTTGAACGTTTAGTTACCCTTTAAGATAAATACTGTATTTCAGGGCCCAGTGGCCAATGTGCCTGGAGACTTGTTGCAGACACCTGGAGTGTTTTGATGGCAGATATAGGTGTGTATTCACACATAATGACAGTGCCTTCCTGATGCATCAACCACCAATGCACTACATGGAATTTCCTATAGATATGACACTCTAGGACAATTTTGCAATTGACTTCTATGAGGAGAAAACGTGATCAAGTCGTCCTAGTATAAATACAGTAAAATATCTATATACAGAGCTGGACAATTCCTAGGAGCCAGGTAGTTAGTGAACCTAGAAATTTGCTGCGAACATCTAACTTTTCGTCTATGACTGAAATTATAATAGTATCCAGTTTGTAACACACTAACTTTTTGGCATGTTTCCCATTGATTTCTATAAAAGTTTGTATTCCACTGGTAAATTAAAAAAAAAAATCTGCAGTGGTCTAACTGGTCTCCAGTTATGTGTCTACCCCATCTATATATGTGTCTACTGCTGTACATATAGCATAAAATTAAAGGAATACTAAACATAGAAAATGCATTAAAAAAGTATCCAAGCAATTCCTCCCTTAATCTCCGCTTCTCCTTTGATCCCCCGTTTTGTCTCCTTCTACATCTAAGGCCTCATTTACACGAGCGTATGCGTTTTGCGCGCGCAAAAAACGCTGCGTTTTGCGCGCGTATGCATGGCGTATGCACTGCGTATACGCAGCCTTGTTGCGTTTTAAACGCGCAAAAGGCATTTGACAGCTCCGTGTGTCATGATGCGCGGCTGCGTGATTTTCACGCAGCCGCCATCATAGAGATGAGGTAGTCGAGGCCCGTCACTGTCCAAAGTGCTGAAAGAGCTAACTGATCGGCAGTAACTCTTTCAGCACCCTCGACAGTGAATGCCGATCACAATATACACCAACCTGTGAAAATAAAAAGACTTTCATACTTACCAAGAACTTCCTGCTTCCCCCAGTCCGGGCTCCCGGCCGTTGCCTTGGTGACGCGTCCCTCTCTTGCCATCCGGCCCCACCTCCCAGGATGACGCCGCAGTCCATGAGACCGCTGCAGCCTGTGATTGGCTGCAGCCTGTGCTTGGCCTGTGATTGGCTGCAGCTGTCATTTGGACTGAACTGTCATCCCGGGAGGTCGGACCGGAGTTATCGGTAAGTCAGAACGTCTTTTTTTTTTTACAGGTTCATGGATTTTCGGAGCGGAAGTCACTGTCCATGGTGCTGAACCAGTTTAACGCTTTCAGCACCGTGGACAGTGACTGTCTCCTGACGTCGCGTACCCGAACATTTTTTACCGGTTTCGGTCAAAACGAGTTTGGCCGAACCCGGTGAAGTTCGGTGCGCTCATCTCGAATTTGACACTCCGTTTGGATGTTTGTAACCAGAAAAGCACGTGGTGCTTTTCTGTTTACATTCAGGAGTTTGACAGCTCTTGCGTGATTTTCGCGCATGCAACGCAGGACCGTCAGTGTGGCATGCGTTGTTTTCACGCACCCATTGAAGTCAATGGGTGCGTGTTGCGTGAAAAACGCAAGAATATAGAACATGTCGTGAGTTTTACGCAACGCACTCACGCAGCGCAAAATTCACTCATCGTCTAAACAGCCCCATAGACTATTATAGGTGCGTACGACACGCGTGAAAAGCACGCGCGTCGCACGCGCGTATAATACGCTCGTGTAAATGAGGCCTAAAACTGAGAAATATGTAAGGAATCCTTCTCTATATGTCCCAGGTGATTAGCCATGTCATCCTCATTATTCTACTTAAGAGGCTCTGTCACCAGATTTTGCAACCCCTATCTCCTATTGCAGCAGATCGGCGCTGCAATGTAGATTACAGTAACGTTTTTATTTTTAAAAAACGAGCATTTTTGGCCAAGTTATGACCATTTTTGTATTTATGCAAATGAGGCTTGCAAAAGTCCAACTGGGCGTGTATTATTATGTGCGTACATCGGGGCGTGTTTACTACTTTTACTAACTGGGCATTCTGACGAGAAGTATCATCCACTTCTCTTCAGAAAGCCCAGCTTCTGGCAGTGCAGACACAGCGCGTGTTCTCGAGAGATCACGCTGTGTCGTCACTCACAGGTCCTGCATCGTGTCGGACGAGCGAGGACACATCGGCACCAGAGGCTACAGTTGATTCTGCAGCAGCATTGGCGTTTGCAGGTAAGTCGATGTAGCTACTTACCTGCAAACGCTGATGCTGCTGCAGAATCAACTGTAGCCTCTGGTGCCGATGTGGCCGACACGATGCAGGACCTGGGGCAGGAAGTGAGTGACGTCACAGCGTGATCTCTCGAGAACACGCTGTGTGTCTGCACTGCCAGAAGCTGGGTGTTGTGAAGAGAAGTGGATGATACTTCTCTTCAGAACGCCCAGCTAGTGAAAGTATTAAAAACGCCCCGATGTACGCACATAATACACGCCCACTTGGACTTTTACTGTAAACACGCCCACTTGGACTTTTGCAAGCCTCATTTGCATAAATACAAAAATGGTCATAACTTGGCCAAAAATGCTCGTTTTTTAAAAATAAAAACGTTACTGTTATCTACATTGCAGCGCCTATCTGCTGCAATAGCAGATAGGGGTTTCAAAATCTGGTGACAGAGCCTCTTTACTGTCCTGTGTCTGACTGGAAGACAACTGGCTGCAGCAAGGGCCACCCCTCTGATCAGTTTGCAGTAGGACAAAAAAGTGCCATTCCACAGATGAAAATGTACTAACCCCTGTGCAGGATTTCTACAAGACTGTTTGTTTAAGGAAGAAAATCCCACATACTGACAAATACTAGGGGAAAATATATCTGTTTAATTTTATCATTCATTTCTAGGTTTAGTGATTCTTTAAAAACTTGATTCTTATGTGACTCTCAAAGCTAGAGTTTAGTCCACCTATTTTTTACTCTAATGTATGCTATATATACTGTATATCAGTACATCTATGCAGGTAAAGTAGGTGAAGCAGGTACTCTACATAGGTAAACATTTGATCTTTTGTCAAGATAATTTTGGAAACCAAGCTCTGTTTTTTTGTTTGCCATTTATTTGTGGTGACCAGGTTGTTGTTTATTTAAAGATGACCTGTCTGTTTTAGTAAACACTGATATTCCCCATGAAATATCAAGTCTGGGGAATATTTTCTTAAATCCATGTTCTGCCATTCCTCTGTTATTCCTCCTAGAAAGGTATGAATAAATTAACAACTGGGTGTTACCATTCCCTTTGTCAAAGGGGCGTGTCCCGACACTGTCTCACTGTCCGCATTGATTGGACATTGTCAACCTCTGCAGGGACACCCCCCAAACTAGTAACACCCAGTACTCCGTTTAGGAGGAATAATAGAGGAACGGCACATCATAAAGTTCTAAGAATAGATGCTCAAGAATTGTTATTTCATGGGAAATATAATTATATACTAAAACAGACATGTCAGTAGAGGTGACAAGTCCTCTTAAACTTTTCCTACAAACACGTTAAACTACCCTCTCTGGGGCTTTAATTGTGACACTGCTGTGAAAAACCTGTTACTATATGTGCCCCGTGGTGTTTTCAGTTGCATGCCAGGACATAATCCAGTATTCGGATAGCATTGCTGTCCGTCATCATATCCTTTTCTCTGCAGCAGTTACCTGTAGATGTCAAGAGATTAGCAGGCTTCCTTTCATGTAAAAAAAAAAAAAAGTAAAGCATCGCTAGTTCACATCCAGTTCATTACTTTCGGTTAAACCCTCAACTAGCCACAGACATTAGCTGTTGGCTCATGGATTGTAAGCGTAAGGTCCCATGCACGACGTAGAGAACAGAGGCACATGGAGTACCTGCGGTTCCACACTATGTTGCTGTAGGCATTCTGTGTGGCGTCTCTGTACAGCACCATATCACAAAGATACTCTCCGTGCACACAACCGTAGAATTCATTCATTTCTATTGACCACAGACACCTTCCCGTATATTTGCGGGAAGGTGTCCACGCCGTAGAAAGCCTCTGCAAAAGATAGGATATGTCCTATCTTTTGCTTTTTACGGACCGTGCTCCCATACGTTATATCGGAGCACGGGCAGAAAATGCAGGTAGCTGTCCGCAGCCGGTCGTGGCCGTAATCGCGGACCGTGATTATGGGCACGGCCGTGTGCATGAGGCCTTAAAAACAATGCTCATCTCTGTAATGTGACTTATTTTTGTCGATTTCATACGCAATGCCTCCTCCATGTAAAGCATATGGGGTTCACTAGGGTCCCATTAAAGTCTGTGGGCCTCGTATTAGGGTTTATAAAATCCCATCCACATGCTTCTGAAAATTTCTTGCATGAAATTTAGGGAATCCTGCGGACCTTGAAATCCGCATGCTCTGTTTTGGATGTACACTGCGGATTTCCCTCTTTTCAATGTTGAAGGGGTGAAATTCGCATCAAAATCCGTGCGTAACACATAAAAATTGTGGTGCAGCAATGCTGAGGATACGCTGCTGAATATCCGCAGCAAATCTGCTACGTGTGGAGCCAAAATAAAGTGGTCTTCATGAGATTTTAAATATGTCCTGCAAAAAAAAAAAAAACAACATTAATGGGCTTTGTGCAGCAGGACGATCTATTTTGGTCATAGTCATCTTTGATGATGTGCAATGCTTTTTTTTTTTATGATTCTTTGAAATGTTCTCGAAGTGAATATTAAATCATTTGTTACTATTTTCAGAACTAGGTATAAATAGATCTTTGTACCGACCTCATGCCCTGTAAATATTGCAATTCAGAAGTATTTGGTCACATAAAATCTTTGCAAGTCATATTTGGAAAGAACATTATAACATTTGAAAAATCTATCAAGAAAATGTCTTGAACTTTGGTTGATTCCTTTGACGTTTAACGCGGGCAGGTTTCTTTTGCATTTATTTTTTCTTGGATCTGTGGGTATTTCTTATATTCATGTGTTTTTATATTGTAATTCAGTGTTCTGTGCTTCCTCTCACCTATTTGTCTTGTGCTAATATAGATTTCTCTTGGTTTTGAAGATGACCACGATGTATCTTTGAAAATGTAAGGGTTTACTATTCACTGTGGGGGGCAACTCTTTAAGCCTTTTCTACACAGACTTATTACGGAACCGCATTGTGTGGATCCAATAAATCTATGACCCATACTGTACCTCCGTATGTTTCCGATATCATACGAAGGCAGATGGGGAAAAAAAATGCTTCTTGTGGAGAATACAGAGACCATATGGCTTCACACGGACTGTTTATTGGTCAGTAATACAGAGCCATATGGACTATGTCCTGCAGTACGGACTCTGTACATACGACATTTCTACAACTGTTCCATACATCTGATTAGGGTTTATAAAAATCCACGCACATGCTGCAGAAACAAACCAAATACAGAATGTATTGAATATATTTTCTGAAGCAAATCTGCCACATGTGAACATACGCTTAACTGTCAAACATTGCACTTGTACAAGGTGGACCCGTTTTAGTAAGAATTACAATTGTATACCAGGCTGGGGTGACGCCTTTTCTAATACGAATGGTTAGACATAAACACTGCTCGGTATTTAGTACCAAAATACAGAGAGGATTAGGTAGTGATCTATCTGTATTCCACATCCCACTTTTGGCTCGCCATACAATGTTGGATAAAATAGATTAGGTGAATATGAAATTTTGATCCTATATTTACCACTGAGAGACCAATTGGAAAGTTACTTTTCTATCTTTTCATATCCTGGGCTCGTTGCCAACAACTGAAAGAGAACTATATAGTGAAAGTGGATAAAATAAAAATCTGGACTGTCAGCACTTACTGATTTTAAACAAGTCTGCAAGACACAGTCGTGGGATTTCATTTAAACTGGATCTAACTTCCCTAAAAATAGGGCGAGATGTATTTATTTAATTAACTTGATGCTCTAATAATAGCAGCCTGTATATTCTCAATGCACTGCGGACACAGGCTGACCTAAACTGCTCAGCAGACTAAAGCTGGCCATACACTAGAGATATTGGCCGAATCGGGGAAAGAGTAATCGAACGTGTTGGATTTCAAGATGTGGATCCTTTGTTCCCACAGCAGGTAAGCCATTGCCAGACGTGTCTTGAAACAGCCACATCCCCCATCCCCATTGAAGTAAACATGCGATAAGCTACGCATACGTTATTTAATTATTGACCCGTGTAAGCATGGCACGGTCCCCTTTATTATGCTGATCTCTTCAGACAGGGCAGCATAAATATCTGACTGATCTGCTTTAAGAACTGTTCTTTACTACTCTCAGTAGTTTGTAGATAATATACATGTCATCTTCTAATCTTCCAACGTTTTAAGATTGGGACAGAGTGACTTCATGCAGCAGTGATGTATCAACTGACCAGTATGGCTGCAACTATCACAATAGTGGCAGCCAGTATTAGACTGAAGTTATGGGACTGTACCGGTTAGGCTAGGTTTACATCAAAGTTCAGGAGATCCGTTCTACCGTACGTCTTTTTAGATCAAAAGGCAGATTAGATTTCTCCCTAGGTAATATTTCCCCTCTCCTACTTGTAATGTGATCGGATCCTCATTTCATTCTAAAGAGAAGCAAAATGTACGGGATAGAGGATGTAAGCCTAGCCTTAGACAAACCGCTTTACTGGTTTATAGAATTGTATGTGCTCCATGATCAATACCCGACTCTCCATGCGGACCCTTCTTCCATAGGACACCTCCAGCACATGCAAACTAGGAACTTACACCTTCAAGACTTTTTATTTTTGAAAGCCCTTTTCATTATTTTCCATGAATATTGGGCAGCAGCGGACTGCCAACCACCATATGAAGGGATTATGTGGATTATATAAATACATATGCATATGCATTATATAACCTTGTAATACAGGTGTTTGCAGTCCTATTGACTCACACTGGTTGCGTTTAGTGCTCTGTGAAGTCATTACAGATTTCACATGTGGGCGATGAGTTTTGGGCAGGGTCACTGAACTCTTTAATGGCTAATCCCTAACAAAAGGTACACCCAGTACTCTTCTTTTTTTTATTTATTTATTTACAAGAGCAGGTTTCTACTATAGAATATACTACATATATCTACCTGTGTAATCTATCAAAGGGCTTTATATAAATCATATCCTGTGTAATTCTCTGCTAAATCAAGGACAGATCCAAGGATCCTGGGAGAAATTTGCTGCCCCTGGCTAATGTGTGAGGTTGTTTTATACTGATATCTGGAGTAGTCTGGCTGAATTCTAGTCTTTAGTGACATGAATATCACATGGCGTTGACGCACCAGCTATCATTGCCAGTACTACATCACTTTTTGGAGCCTGAAATTCCAACGATTTCATGCATACCCTTCTCCAATAGGTACAGATATTTTATCTCTCCGTTGGCACTGGCAGCAGAAGACCACCCTAATTGTAGTGTAGTCCAAGCACGCTCTTTGCTAGGTAGGGCCTTAATAAGTTTGGACTGTGGCTTAGCAACATGCACCACAACCAGCATGTGACTACCTGGGTCTCCATACTCCTGTTAAACGGAATGTATAACCTATATATTTTTTCCTAGTTAAAACCAGACAGTGAAACATAATTATTTTTTTTCTAATCTTGATTGTAGTTTTTTGGGTTTTTTTAATTCTATTTTCTGCACATGATTATGGAGGCTGCCATCTTGTCTGAGCTGCTGTTAACAGCGCTTAGAGAAGAGATGTGCTTTACAGCAGCCACATGGACCATAGAAAACAGTGAACAGGCGAGGACTCATTGACTTCTATGGGAGAGTTTTCTAGGCATGCTCTGTGACCTGTGCAGAGGTCCCTGTGCAGGGAGGGGGAGGAGGGGTGCGATGGTTATCACCTATTGACAATGATGGATACTGTGTTATCTATATTGAGGTGTTGCCTGTTATTGTGATGCTGCCTGTTATGATAATGAGATCACTGCTGAGAAGTGATCACTACAGAACAGGAAGTGTCAGTCTATTGTGAAGCTCAGTGGCCAGAGTGAGAACTGCAAGATTTCAGGATTATTTTTTACTATAGATAATGACTGAAAATAAAAAAAACTCTTAAAATATATGTTTAACTAAACAATAGGTAATTTTCCGATGACACATTCCCTTTAAGGTCAGAATATTCACCAACTTTTCTGTAGTACTGGTGGTGTCTAGCAGTGGAGAGGGGAATATAAATTATTTGTGCAGTTTATAAAGGGGGGGCAGGGGAACTCATAGGAGTGGTCATATTAAGGGTATAATACCTCCAGCTTTCCTGTGAATGTATATTGTTCTATTAGTTACATTTATAGCTTTGTTACCTTCCTCCGTGTACAGCAGGTCATACGTGGATGAATCTTGTGATGCTTTTGGATCTCCACTGTATCCTATTATAGCTGCCTAATCCCGTCTATGAACAGGATTACCCACTGCATCAACCTGTTGTTTTATTAACTGCCATCGTAAAAGGTAATCAATAAATCGCAGACATGTTCAATATGACATGAATTATAGTCTATTTAGTCCTCCAACAACCAGCTGTACTATTATACTCTCTAAAAAGACATTACGATAGGTCGGTTGGGCTAGTTTTTTTTACCCTACGCCCGTCCTCTGTCTTCCATTTTTGCCTTTTCATTAAATAGGAGCATGGATGAGAGTAGAGAGTGAGAATTGAGCTGCATACACAATAGTCTATTACATATTCACCTTCTTTTTAAAGGGACGCTACACTCTTTAATATGGAATTGCATTAATTGCTGTTTTTCAAAAACATTATTACATTAATTTTCCCTTTATCTGCAGGCATGTTCCTATAATAGACTGAGATGAATTTCCAATTCGATGTAGTTGTTCAACTTCTACAGAAACTTCACCAAAATAGTCTCCTGCTTACAGCAGATTGTAGTCCGTCTATGGACTTCAGACTGCAGGTTGTTGTAAAACAGCATGTGCCCCTTCACAGGTCTGTGAGGCAACAGAAAAAAAATACTATCTAAATTTTCATGCAGCTAAACGTAGACTTTGATGAATGAAATATGACGGATTCACTTTTTATGCCGTTCTATAATATATGGACCTTCCCTTTAAGTTATGATTTATTTTGCTATTTTAATGTAGAAGGAAAATCGTATCCAGAATCTGTCTGCAATGACGGCACTTTTTTCATACCGTTTTTTTGCTGTTCTGTGTGACCCCCCCAGAAGACTAAATGGCTGAATGTTTCCACGCTGGTCACAGCTGCTTTTATCCATGTGAGGTCAAGTCAGGACATCGGAGTCCTCCTAATGAAAAGATGTCTTCATCTTAACACTTGATCATTTTACAGCGCTGGATCCGTCAGCTGCTCCTGGGTCGTGAAGTTCAGGTCATTTCTACTCATTAAGGACTCGGGTCCAACTTTCCAGTGTGAACGTCTTTCATTTGTGCAGCAGCCACATCCAGAGCATGATGAAATATTTTGTACATCATTTAGATCACGGGTATTTGATCTTTCCGTCTATGGCTTTCCTTAAATATCTGTAATGCTCGCTGTCTACTTTGTATGTAACTCTCGTAAATTTAACTCCTTCCCCCCCTGCACAGGCCTCCGCCCCAGACATGTAGCTAGCACAATATATTTTATGAATAACATTGCTTCATGGAGACACATGCCAATAATATGGGTAAGCTGGGCAGAATTGTTGTCTATATTTCATTATTTTACTACCAATTATAAAAAAAATGCTTTTCTTTCTGCGAACGGCAGCACAGGACAATGAATATTTATAACATTGCACTTGCATATAAGAATGAGAGGAGACAAAGCCGGCTGTGTCCTAAATTAAATATAAGACTTCTCTGCAAGATAAAGTAACCCCTTCTTCTCCAGCAGGCTGATGTCTTGGGACCCTGCAAGGTAAACAACCTGTAGCTCTCGAGCTGTTGTGGATCCACAAGTCCCAGCATCTCCGTCTTAGTGGTTTATCCAGGTGCAGCGTTCTTTGTCTCATGGGAGCTCAGAATTTAATTCTCTTCGCACAGTTCCATATGTGAGCAGGTTTATTTAGCTGGAAAGCACTTGGCAAAGCAATATCTTACAGGAGCGCTGGTAGAGCAGTGGTGACTCCATTCAGAAGGACTTGGAGACAGGGACAATAATTGAGGTGGAATTCAACACATATTGCGCTGGTCCAAAATGTTCCGGCAACACTCCTCTGAAGACATCTTTTTTAGATAGTGGCATCTTCAAGATCATTGTGGTAGGCAATGCAATTTACAAAAAGAGGTTGCCAAAAGCGGACTGCCCCTTTAAGAGAAGTATTTATCTACAGAGAAATGTTAGTTTACAATGGATTACAATTTTCTCTACATGCGCTACCATAGATGTGAGGGACTTATCATCAGGCATGAAAGCAAGGCTAATGGCAATTGAAGTGTCAAGGGCGGCCTTTGATGGGTGACATGATTGCAAAAGACAAGGCAAAGTTTTCAGTTCAATTTGGCATATGGTTCATGTTTTCCTGCTCCACGTCTCAAATACGAATAAGAATCGTGTTAAAATATTGGTTGCTTTAAATCACTGCATAACATCGTTTGTTGATCAGAAGACTTGGAAAGCTGGGTGATCACCGCTGTTAGAGCTGGACGGTGGCCAGATTGGTTGGTAACTTTTCACCCTGAAAGTATATAAGTAAGAAGCAGCTGAATATAAATTATTACAACTTAGCAAAAGAAGAGGAAAAAATATATATATTTACTGGTTGTTTTTTTTAATGGAAATACTCTTAAAGGGATTGTCCAGAATTAGAAAAAAGTGGCAATATCAGAGAGCCCATATACACACGTACTGCTGTCTCTGGAAAAATGACCCTTTTTTTTCTAATCTTGGACAATCCTGTTAACCAATAAAATTTACTCATTTGTTTTGTCAGTAACCCCTTCGTCTCCTGTTCACAGCTTCTGAAATACAACGATGATGACCTTATTCCCTGCATAGCAGAGTTGCTTGTATTGAACTTTTCCTCCAGCTCTGATATCCGCCTTATGACGTGGCTCTCCAGTTTAGCTGTGTGATAACCCTCTAACCTAGTAATCCAAACATTTGCTTTAAATCCTTTGGTAAAGAGGGTTGCTCGGTATGTTTTCGTATTATTTGTTTATGACGACTTGTGTTGTGTGATCCCTGACACAATAGTGTATGTCTCACTAGAGTTTAGTGACTGTGTCAACATCAGTTGGCATCTATGGAGTATTACTTGCTGTCACTTGCAACATTAAGTAGCGGCGGCATAGTTGCGTTGAGTCGCACAGCTTCATACCTTCCAGTGGGATGCCAATTTCATGCAAGTCAGAAGTTGGCATCTTGCTATAGCCTTAAAGGGGTTGTCCAAGATTAGAAAAAAAAGTTTGTTTTTTTTTCCAGAAAGAGCACCACTCCTGTCTGTTGGCTGTGGCTGGTATTGCAGCTCCGCTCCATTTAAGTGAACGTTGCAGATGTGCTATACCAGGCACAAACCATGGCTAAGAGTGGCGCTGTTTTCTAATCCTGGAA
This sequence comes from Rhinoderma darwinii, assembly GCF_050947455.1. NCBI lineage: Eukaryota > Metazoa > Chordata > Amphibia > Anura > Rhinodermatidae > Rhinoderma > Rhinoderma darwinii. The sequence continues at coordinate 30,662,414 of NC_134693.1, forward strand.
CCTCCTTTTATTGTTTTCTTATTTTTTCTTTCTTGCATGTTTTACTGCTCCGTTCATATAGAATCTCCGTTGTTGACATCGCCATGACAAGGCTTATTTCCTGTTCTTGGTATTGGTGACTGAAACTATAATGAATAACCATTGTATGATATGGTGACAACTCCACATTCCTAATTAATTACGGCTTTATGGGCAAAGTATTTATGTAGAGATAGGGTTAAACGGGGCAGAGCGGAGGAAATTGCTTCAGTTGTCATTTCCTATTTTCTTTCCCTTTGGAAAAATATTGATTGCGGCCGTGCTGCATACATTACAACGTATTTTTTTTCCTCCATTATAACGACACATCAGTCAGCTGAACGTGTATATTGTGAGTGCTCGCTTTAAGGAGTATTCCCAATGTTGAAGAAAGTAATGAAGAAGAGAAGTGTGGAATATTTCATGCAGTTTTGTAGTGGCACTAAATATTAACAGATTATTAGTCCTATGTGTAAATACCAGAATATTCTACACCGCAAGGCCCCATGCACACGACCGTAAAAATTCTCTGTAATTGCAGACCGTAATACGGTCCGCAAGTACGGACCCATTCAGTTCTATTGGCCGCGGACACCTTTCCGTATCGCTACGGATTGGTTTCCGTGCCGTAGAATCAGGGCCGCCATCAGGGGGGTATTAGGGGTAGTGGTGTGAGGGGCCCGGCCAAACCTAACTGAAAGGGGGGCCCGGCAACTGCCGCGACATTCTTTTGGTAGGAAAAAACGGGCCCCTGCAATGGGGCCCGTTTTTTTCACCAAAAGAATGTCGTGAGCTGCTGCTGCTGCTGCGGGCCCCCTCCCCTCGTCATGGGGGGCCGTCAAACCGTCCGCCCACGCGCGCGCACCCGATCGCGCGCACAAGGAAACTCCCGCGCGTGCGCACTCGCGAGCGCGCACCCACGAACGCCCGCACTGGAGACCGCCCGCGCGCGCACCCGCGATCGGCCGCGCGCGCACCCGCGAACGAAGCGCGCGCAGCCGCGGACACACATGGACAAAACTTACCTGGAGCCTGGCTGGAGGTGAAGGACTGGACGTCTGGACCGAAGACCTCGCCTGGAAGACATCGCCGGAAGAGGACTGGAGTGGGAGCAGCTCTTCTGACACGGTGAGTAAATTATCTCAAAGTGCTGATCATGTATGGCCCTGTTCACACAGTATTTTGCAGGCAAAAAAAAATCTGACTCAAAATTCCTTAAAGAATTTTGAGGCAGATTTTGACCTGCCCACACTATCTTGCCGCGTTTTTTTGCTGCGTTTTTTGCCCGCTGCGATTGAGGACAGCAGACAAAAAAACGCAGCGAAAAATGCATTTTCTGCCTCCCATTGATTTTGATGGGAGGTCAGAGGCGGAACCGCGGCAAGAAAGGACGTGCTGCTTTTTCTTTTTTCCGCAACTGGCTCCCATTGATTTCAGATTAAATCAATGGGAGGCGGTTTTGGAAGTTGTTTGGTGCTGATTCTGACGCAGTGTCCGAGTCAATATCAAGGCCCAAAAACTCTGTGAACTGGGCCTTATTGTTAGGGCTTATTCAGACGAACGTGTAATACATCCGTGCAACGTGCGTGATTTTCACGCGCCTCGCATGGACCTATGTTACTCTATGGGCCGTGCAGACTGTCAGTGATTTTCACGCAGCGTGTGTCCGTGTGTCCGCTGCGTAAAACTCACGACATGTCCTATATTTGTGCATTGTTTGCGCATCACGCACCCATTGAAGTCAATGGGTGCGTGAAAATCACGCCCAGCACTTCCGCAGCCGTATAAACTATGAATGAAAACAGAAAAGCACCACGTGCTACAAACATACAAACAGAGTGTCATAATGATGGCGGCTGCGCGAAAATCACACAGCCGCGCATCATACGCTGCTGACACACGGAGCTGTTATGGACCTTTTGCATGCGCAAAATGCCACGTTTTTTGCGCACGCAAAAAGCACACGCTTGTGTAAATCCGGCCTTAGGGTAGGAACACACTAGGCATGAACACTGCAGATTTTATGCAACACATTTTATTGTGGAAAATCCGCAGCGTATTAGTCGCAGCAGAGTGGATGAGGTTTGAACAAATCTCATCCACACGCTGCAAAAATAATGGACCTGCAGTGCGGCTTTTGGCTTTTTAAGCCGCAGCATGTCAATTTATTCTGCAGAATCGCTGCTCCTCTGTTGCGGAAATGCTGCGGTTCTGCCGCAAAAATCACACATGAGAAGAAAAAAAAGGTACTTTTTTAAATTGATAAAGTTTAGACTTGCCCCGGCCGTAGTCCTGGTGACGCGATCCTCTATTCTTAGCGCAGCCCCGCCTCCTGTCATGACGTTTCATCCCATGTGACTGCTGCAGCGGTAACATGGTCTACAGCGTCATCCCAGGAGGCGGGGCTACGTTCAGAAGAGAGAGATGCGTCACCTAAACTACGGCCGGGGTAAGTCTAAACTTTTTTTTCCCTGCAGGATTCCCGCAGCGGACACGCCTCACCAAACCTGCGCCACTATTTGGTGCGGTTTTGCTGGCGGAATTCCCTGCGGCTACCGGGGCGGATAAGCTGTGGAGTTTTACTCAGCATATCCGCCTAGTGTGTCCCTTATGATGTCGCTCCTGGAGCTGCTGCCGGTCTCTAAATAGGCAGTTGGTCCAGTAGAATTTGGAATTATTTTTTTTTGTGAACCAGCTTAAAAAAACACAAAACTTTTGTGTTAGGGCCTGTTCACATCACTGTTCGCTTCCGCTCCGGGGTTCCTTCTGAGGTTTCTGTCGGGTGAACCCCGCAACGGAAAGTGAAAGTGATAGCACAGCTTCCGTTTCCATCACCATTAGCGCAGTCGACTGCGCTATTGATTCCGTCCGAAAACCAGCCGGAATGGTGACGAACGGAAACCATTAGCGATGTTTCCGTCACCATTGAGATCAATGGTGACTGAAACGGAAGCTGTGCTGTCACTTTCACTTTCCGTTGCGGAGTTCACCCGAAAGAAACCTCAGACGGAACCCCGGAGCGGTGGTTCGTCACCATTTCGGCTGGTTTTCGGACGGAATCAATAGCGCAGTCGACTGCGCTAATGGTGATGGAAACGGAAGCTGTGCTGTCACTATCACTTTCCGTTGCGGGGTTCACCCGACAGAATCCTCAGACGGAACCCCGGAGCGGAAGCGAACAGTGATGTGAACAGGCCCTAACACAAAAGTTTTGTATTTTTTTAAGCTGGTTCACAAAAAAAAATAATTCCAAATTCTACTGAACCAACTGCCTATTTAGAGACCGGCAGCAGCTCCAGGAGCGACATCATAAGTGACACACTAGGCGGATATGCTGAGTAAAACTACACAGCTTATCCGCCCCGGTAGCCGCAGGGAATTCCGCCAGCAAAACCGCACCAAATAGTGGCACAGGTTTGGTGAGGCATGTCCGCTGCGGGAATCCTGCAGGGAAAAAAAAGTTTAGACTTGCCCCGGCTGTAGTTTAGGTGACGCGTCTCTCTCTTCTGAACGTAGCCCCGCCTCCTGGGATGACGCTGTAAACCGTGTGACTGCTGCAGCGGTCACATGGGATGAAACGTCATGACAGGAGGCGGGGCTGCGCTAAGAATAGAGGATCGCGTCACCAGGACTACGGCCGGGGCAAGTCTAAACTTTTTTATAAATTTAAAAAAGTGCCTTTTTTTTTTTTTCTCATTTGTGATTTTTGCGGCAGAAACGCAGCATTTCTGCAACAGAGGAGCAGCGATTCTGCAGAATACATTGACATTCTGCGGCTTAAAAAGCCAAAAGCCACACTGCAGGTCCATTATTTTTGCAGCGTGTGCTTTTTGCGCGCGCAAAAACGTGGCGTTTTGCGCTTGCAAAAGGTCCATAACCGCTCCGTGTGTCAGCAGCGTATGATGCGCGGCTGCGTGATTTTCCCGCAGCCGCCATCATTATGACACTCTGTTTGTATGTTTGTAGCACGTGGTGCTTTTCTGTTTTCATTCATAGTTTATACGGCTGCGGAAGTGCTGGGCGTGATTTTCACGCACCCATTGACTTCAATGGGTGCGTGATGCGCGGACAATGCACAAATATCGGACATGTCGTGAGTTTTACGCAGCGGACTCACGCTGCGTGAAAATCACTGACAGTCTGCACGGCCCCATAGAGTAACATAGGTCCGTGCGAGGCGCGTGAAAATCACGCACGTTGCACGGATGTATTACACGTTCATCTGAATAAGCCCTAACAATAAGGCCCAGTTCACAGAGTTTTTGGGCCTTGATATTGACTCGGACACTGCGTCAGAATCAGCACCAAACAACTTCCAAAACCGCCTCCCATTGATTTAATCTGAAATCAATGGGAGCCAGCCGCGGAAAAAAGAAAAAGCAGCACGTCCTTTCTTGCCGCGGTTCTGCCTCTGACCTCCCATCGAAATCAATGGGAGGCAGAAAATTCATTTTTCGCTGCGTTTTCTGTCTGCTGTCCTCAATCGCCGCAGGCAAAAAACGCGGCAAGATAGTGTGGGCAGGTCAAAATCTGCCTCAAAATTCGGTGCGCGGTTCCAGGCGGTCGCCGGTGCGCATGCGCGGGAGTTTGCGGGTGCACGTGATCGGTCGCACGGGCGGCGGTGTTTGACGGCCCCCATGCTACCCAGGGCCGCCATCAGGGGGGTATTAGGGGTACTGATGTGAGAGGCCCGGCCAAACCTAATTGAAAGGGGGGCCCGCAGCTCATGACATTCTTTTGGTGAAAAAAACGGGCCCCATTGCAGGGGCCTGTTTTTTTTCTACCAAAGGCAAATCGCGGCAGTTTGCCGGGCCCCCCTTTCAATTAGGTTTGGCCGGGCCTCTCACATCAGTACCCCTAATACCCCCCCTGATGGCGGCCCTGGGTACCATGATATAGTACTGGACGGAGTACCGTTAACAGGCGGTGCCACGGTAGGGGGGCCCAGAAAATTTAGCTGTAGGGGGCCCTGAAATTCCTGATGGCGGCCCTGCGTAGAATTGTACCGCAAAAGATAGGACATGTCCTACCTTTTGCTTTTTACGGGCCGTGCTCCCATACTTTGTATGGGAGCATGGGCCGAAAATGCGGGCGTCCGCAACCGGCCGTTCTGTAGTCGCGGCCCGTGATTACAGGCACGGCCGTGTGCATGAGGCCCAATCGCTTGTAAACGGCCAAAGCTTGATCTTTGTACATTTTTAGTACCGACTATGACTGGTGTAGGACACAAAATTCATAGAAAAGGCACAAAGCCCCTTTAAGTTCCATGAAGTGACATTTGATAGAGCGAGATGTCTTAACAAGTCTAATAAATTCCTCCATTTCATTGCTAGTCAGCGGTCTTCTCATTATTCTAGATCTACAGGGGGAGTTTGTATAAGGTGGAGCTGTTATCTAGTTTCAGCGTCTAAGGCTTCATTCACATGAGCGTGACAGATTTACCCGCGTAAAAAAACGTACGTAAATCTGTCCGTGTGCATTGCGTATTTGCATCAGTGTGCTTTGTGTTTTTCACGCACTCGCAAGCACTTCTTTTTTTAATGTAAGTAATGCGTGAAACACGTACAGCACAAGGATGTGCGTCCATGTCTGTCCGTGTTTTGCACACACTCATTGACTTCAACGGGTGACACGGTGCGTGAAAACTCCCTAATGTAGGACATGAAATGAGTTTCATGCAACGGACACTCGCTGTGTGAAAACTCACGCATGTGTGATAGCCCCTTTGAAATCAATGGGTCCGTGTGCTGTGCGTGATAACGGCACACGAACGAGAATCACGCTCATCTGAATGAGCCCTTACATGACAATTTTGGGTTGTGTAGCCAGTAATGGTGATTTATCTCTATACACTGAAAGACGGACGCTTTTCCAGACCTTTTATGGTCCTTACGTTATCAAATAATCTTGTTTTTGGCCATCTCTTAAACCCACTACTCGGGGATTATAGGAATCACAGCAAAAACCCTTTACCTGAATATATAGGTGTCGGGTCATCCACAGAAGCATGTTACCTTTTGACCCTGGTATAACAAAAAATTTACAGCAATTAATACTACTGCACAGAGCAACGGCGGAGTGTCATCCGCATTTGAGGACCGTGCTCACTGGATAAAAACTGCGGTCGTGTGCATGGAGGCCTCACATAGTGATCAGGTCCCAACATGAACGTCCATTTTGTGCGTGCGCGCGTGTGTGTGTGTGTGTGTGTGTGTGAAGATTGGTTGGGATTTTTCAGGTGCCAACGCAATAAAGAACCTATTACAGGTAAAAAAAATATCCACTTCTTCTAGACTCTGCTTTTAAAGGGACAGTGAACCTAAAAACCATGTAAATTACCAACTAACAATATTTTTCATCATTGACTAAATTGGTTATTTATAGAATTATTTTTTTCCCAGCAAACTCCTAAATTCTTAAAGGTTTATCGATCGACTTGTTGGGTGTAAATAGAACGGAACAATACTGAAAATGGCTACCTGGAAACTGGCCTCTATTTCACTATGGGTTGCATGTAACTGCTGAGAGGTGGTTCATTTTAGTGGGACACTTAACAGGACGTCCATAAAAATCCCTGCCCCGTGAACACTACTTTATCCTGCGCCAGGCAAACCTGGGTAGATGCCAGAACCAATTGGGCTTGGGGGTACCACTTCTCTAGGGAAACATTGTTTTTGCTTGTCATGCCAAATCTGTGGCAGAAGGAGGGTCCATGGTGACTCTTATATGGTTGAGCTCCAATAATCCTTAGTTCTACTCTTATATATCTTTTAACATACGTGGTAAGTTCTATCAAGGTCAGCAGGGGTGAAGATGGCATATACATCCGTATGGTCATATATAAACTAAAAAAAAACAACACTTATTTGACAAGACCCCTAACTAATGACCTGAAGCTTGAATGGTATGGCTTTATGGTCCTGGGAATGGGAATGAGTTTAGAAGAACTAATCCCTAACCCCTTGATAAGCTGATTACGGGCGGGACGCCATAGATGCAGACTTTGTTGCGGCAGTGACATCATTCTTTTGTAGTTTCTCAGGTCGTGTCCTCTCTCCTGCTGAGCTGGTAAATGAGATGCCTGTGGTCCTGTGTGCCCCGTATTACCATCCCTGTCAATATCCTTCTGAGTGCTGCCAGACTGTAATTCGGTCTGATTGACATTGGACTGGGGGTAACATGAAAGGTTATTTTGAAGGCACATCCATGTGTCGGAGGACAGGATCATATCAGCTTGACGTATTTGCTGAGGTTGTATTTTGATGATTGATCGTCTCAAACGTGAACATCTTATACTTACCGTATGTGTTCATACTGATCTCTGACAGTAAATATATGTGACAGGTCTTAGCGTGGCCTAGTTATCATATTGATCATCTACAGGTGTTCAGGTAAAGAACGGCTCAGGAAAAATGTCTTTGATTTATTCATGTCATTTTTGAGTTTTTAAGTTCAAGGGAAGGAGAGGGGGGCAGGGGTCCTCTGTGCTAACTATGTAATTTCCAAAGAAACCGCATTCATTCATTATTTTATTATCGCTGCGTTCATTTATAAAGGGTTGTCATATTTTAGTACAGCTCATGAAAATGGTGTTTCATTTTCAAAATCCTTTTAAGGCTACATCAAGACGTATTGGAAAAAATTTGCCACCAATTTCATAGAGGTTCTGAGGAAAATTCCACGTGTTACATGCAGATTGTGCCACGGATTTACTGCAATTTTCACCCTATACGTGGAAGGTGCTAATCGGCATGATTTCTGCAGAAGAATGATCATGCTGCAGATTTGAAAGTCCACGGCATGCTCCTATTTCCCACTACATGTGGAAGGGGTTTAGAAATTCTGTTATTCTGTACATTTCAGCGGTATCCGTACTGCAAAACAGCGGCAATTCCGCCATGTTTGAATGTGACCTAAAGCGCTGTGTCATGGCTTCCGTTTATAACAGAATCATGACGGATCAGAGCAGATATCAACAAATCTATTATAAGTCACTGAATCCCATTGACCTCTAGTAGACATCATGAGCTTTCCCCTTGGCGTGCAGTATTTTTGACATCGAGTATTGCGCTGCAGACTGCACTATTTTTGCCATAGATGGATAGAGTATAACGCCTATACACTATTTTATTTTGTGCAATTAATTGATAAAAATTATGTAATGTGTATTTTAAAGGCGTTATCCACTTTCTGAAAACTGATGACCTATCCACCGGATAGGTCATCAGTATATGATCGGTCTGTGTCCGACAGAGGCAGCCTGAGTTGCGGATCGGTGCAGGGTCCGGGTGTGGGACACGCACCAATCATATACTGTTGACCTGTCCGGTGAGGTTTTACAGTGGCACATGGAGTCCTGTCCAGATCCGGTTTTTGGAGCAACAGAGACTCTGTGCACAATTCTACCATACTGTGTTGGATGCTGTTTGTACGGAGCTATTCTCCCCTAGAAGCAATGATTTCAAAGGAGAAAAGCCCCGTACATACAGCATCTGATGAAGCATGCCACAATTTGTTTTCAGTCATAGGTACAGTAAAATCTCTGCTCACTTCTATGGGTGCTCTATTATGGATCCATAAAAAATGCCTTAAAGGGGTTGTCCGGGCATGGGGCGGTTTTTTTCATACTGATTACCTATCTACAGGATAAGTCATCAGTATATGATCGGTGGGGGTTCGACACCCAGGACCCCACACCGGTCAGCTTTTCCAGGGAGTTATTCAGTGGTCGGTGTCGGAACTAGAAGGCTCCAACCACTATATAGCAGCCGTGCTGCAGTTTGGCACCTATTCAGGTGAATAGGGGCAGAGCTGCAGCACGAGCACTTGGCAGAGTATGGAGCCATCTGCTTCTGGCAGCAGACACTGCGTAACTCCACGTGCCAGAGGCAGCCGATCTGTGCGGGGTTTGGGTGTCGGAGGACCCCCACCGGTCATATACTCATGACCCATCCAGTGGATAGGTCATCAGTATGAAAACCGCCCCGTGCCCAGACAACTTTTTTTTAAATGGCCTTGTGCATGAGGCCTAAATCAAATTACCTATTCTATTGGAATTGTAAGGGAAAAAATGTTAACATAAGCAATTCACTCCCCAATCTACAGCACAGCAGTTGCTCATAGAACTTTATTTTTCTATAAAAATTTGGCCAAAAATGCTAATGATTTCAGTTGTGCGATAACGCTGCAAAAAGAGTGTCTTCCTCTTTTACCTGCTTGAAAATGCAGTTAGGAGCAGACGTCCAAAAACATGTAGCCGTTATCTCATTATTTCTAATTTTGCTTATTTCATTTTCATGAAATTGTAATTTATTTTTTTACAAAAATAGATTTTTTTTTTCTAATTTAATTTAAACTGAGGACAAGAAGACAAAAATATTATCAATGTTTTGCCAAATTTACTTTTTGCTCACATTCAATGTTTATTGTATTATTTCCTAACATCAGCAATTATACAAAGTTTCTGTATATTGTAATAGAAAAAAATGAAAAATTCTCAGGCCAAGTTTTGTTTTGTACATCTACTTGCTACTGCATTGCAGGGCATGGTGCCAGGCATACATTGCCATCTTCTAGCTAAACTTAAGAAGTGTTGTCATCTGAAAAGAAAAATAGGCAGGGCTGTTATAACACTACTAAAATAGGTTCTTGTCCCCGTGCAGAAGAAGCTCTGGAAAGAAAAAGGAGCGCAGAGGCTTCTGTACATAACACTCCCCTGCCTACTATTCCCAACGGGCATAAGGACCGGAAGCAAAGCTGGGCATCCAACCAGTCCATTTCTTCCTTCTGATGAGAGAGCATTGGAGTAGCCCGTAATGTCGCTCTTGGCAGTTAAAATGCCTATTCCATTTTTACCGATCAATGCAGCCGTCACACGCTAGGTAGGGGCTGCAAGAGGGTGGAAAATAGGCTTGAGAAAGGAGGGAGGAAGGGAGCATCCGGTGCCTCCTAATCAGAGATTGATGAACCTGCCTGTGCAGAAAGGGAAGGAGACTTAGAAGGGAGGATGCTCCAGCCCATTACAAGCTGAGAGAGGACGACTGCTGCCGCTGGTGGCTTGTAGCATTTGCGAAGAACTGTTTGACCCAGCGTTTTCCAGCTATCACTTCTGATAAATGGGAACATTTATCAGTATTCGCCTTGAGCTCAGAGAAATATATTTCCATTCATTTAACATTTTTTTTTTTTTTTTTTGTCCTCGTTGGATTCAGCCGCCTCGCCTCATTTAGGATCCCATTAACCCCCTGCTGTGCCTTCAATCCTTTCTGCTTCAGAGAGCAGTTAAACAAGGCCTAACCCTATTGATCCAGTAGGAATGCCCTGGGATCCATACCCTTTTGCATAACAAGACTGTCCTGTTGCCCCTGATCTCAACAGCTGGCATATCCTGCCTAGCTTGAGGTCAGGTTAGAGTAGAAGAAAACAGTGCGCCACGTGGTGAAGTTTTCTGCTTCAAACATGAGCTTCCTCTCACCCGGTGATGGAGAATGGCTGGACAGCAGCACAGAGGAAGAGAGGAGCCTTCTGTCATTCCTTGGTAGGCTAACCGGCTTGAAGTCTTGCTCAGAGTTTTCAAACGGAATATTTCAGAGGCGTAACGTTCTTCTCGATGCTTTGATGTAACTTTTGTGTTTTTTGTACAATTGTTATTTAAGTTTTCCTTGTAATGAGTTGTTGATCTGTTTATTACTGTATTTATTTGTGGTAGTTGTCAAACATTTTTGTGTTTGTTTTTTGTGTATGTACAGATACAAGATGTCAGAATATGCTGGCTGTATAGTTGGTATTGATTTGAATGCCTTTAAAGTCCACTTTGCTGCAGAATGGAAGTTGAAATGGATGATGGTCGATATATATATATATATATAATGGCTTACAGGGAAAGTACATGCACTAGGGTTTGTAGAACATGTAATTACTGTAAGTGTTATTCAACATCTGAAGCTTTGTGTTGCCGTTTTGTTTAATATCTATACTGTAATTTTTATTCTTATTTCTTTATTACATGTGGAAGTAGATGGTGTTTCCTGATTGGTGCTGTTATGTATAGTACTTTGCTTTCACAAAAATTGGCTCCTAGATGGCGCTGTCCTTTCTATATATATATTTTTTTTAACTTTTGAAAGCAGTTAATAGACACTGCAACTCCATTATAGGTTTCCATTGCCTGGTTATCTGTAGAGTATGAGCGTTTGGTTCAAGTAGCCCCATATACCTTGATCCGTGCCAGTTGGTGATTGATGTAAAAGGGCCTTAAGTTTGCTTGCCGTTTGGTGTAACTAATCAGACCTGACGTTTTATGGGACAGTATTATAATTTCTGCGCAATGAAAATTACCTCTAATAAATTTACTGGCACAGACAATGTCTTAGTGATTTCCATATCTACCTGAATAATTTAATACTTGTTGAAGCGATAATTATTGTGAAATTAAAACTCTCATTTCTTCAATTAGCGTTTATCTTTTAATTATCTTCTTTACTGCATATTTTTTGCGCTCGATTGAGTAGAGACCTGCCTTTCTATCTGTTCGAAGGAAAAAGTCACAGATTTAGGGCTGCTAAAACAGATTTTAGAAATGTGAACAAGAAGTTCATGACGTAGGTGATAATGTAGTCTTTCACGTGATTCTTCTATTCCCCCCCCCCCCCCCCCGAACTGACAACCTTGTTTTTCTTCAGCGTCCCTAAGCAAAACACTGCTGTAAAGACAATATATTGTGCGCCTCCATTACTCAGGACTTAGTTTCTAGGCAGTAAAGTAAATACTTAAAGGAAAACTCAATTTCTACACACAAAAAAATTACACTCCACATTGAAAAGGAACTGGTTAGTCCTTTTGGGCCCCCATGGGGTATACTAACCACTGGTGGGGGTTAAAAAGAAAAATCTGGCCACCCCTTTCTTCCACCATAGCTGTTTTTCCGGCTTCAGAATATGGAGTGGGCAGGTGGTTGCTATTGATTGATGTCACCAGCTGTGTCCACATAGACTGTGCTGATGTCCATTACAGGTGTAAGTACAGTCTTAGACTACCGCTTACCCCATACAGCCAAATGGAGTAGTCATGACGTCTAAAAGTCACAGCAACGACATCATGACTTCTGCCCGGGTCGGGGTAGCAGCTGAGCATTCTAACGTCACACCACATAGTTGCTTTAATATCTACATAAATAGTTGAGTAACATTGTGAATACTTTGCTTTACTTTTCTAGTATGAATTTTGAGCATTTTTCTTGAATTATGTTTTTTCTACTCCATTCATGTCTAATGCTAGACTAAGGCTATGTTCACACGGAGTATTTTGTAGGAGGAATATCTGCCTCAAAATTCAGTTTGGAAGTTTGAGGCAGATTTTCCTCTCCCTGCACGACGATTTTCGCGGCGTTTTTCGCCCGCGGCCATTGAGCTCCGCGGGCATAAAACACCGCGAATAACGCTTTCTCTGCCTCCCATTGAAGCCAATGGGAGGTCAGAGGCGGAAACGCCCGAAGATAGGGCATGTCGCTTCTTTTTCCCGCGAGGCAGTTTTACTGCTCGTGGGAAAAAGACGCCGACGCCTCCCATTGAACTCAATGGGAGGCATTTTAGGGCCGTTTTTGCCGAGTTTTGCGACGCGGTTTCCGCTTCAAAAAACTCGGCAAAATACTCCGTGTGAACATAGCCTAAGAATTCTGCTGCTTTCATCTTATAACGGAGCAGTGCATTGTGGTAGTGTAGATGTCAGAGCTAAATCAGCAAGTTAGAAGTCTGACAGCTGTGGGAAACTGTAGTGATGTCTGTTTCCAAGAGCAACCAAAAGAAGATTTAAAGTGTCTCTGGGTATTAATAGAGAAAAAGACCTGAAGTAACGCAACAAAGTTGTTGCAGACTGTTAAACTGAAATGTAAGCAGGAATGTTGTCTGCACAGCATGATAATGTCACACAACAGGAACACTTTAGTTTACATTGAGGACATCTATTTGACTTTTCAATATGGGTGCTCTAAAAATTATAATAAAAATGTGGAACTTTTTATATTGTGTCAGACCTGCATCATGAATCGCATTGCACAAAATAGATTGTATCCGAGGTGTAAAGGAAACACTGCCAAGCATTTGTCTATTGCCCGTTCAGCTTGATTGACATGCAAATGTAGCAGAGCTCACATGTTCTGAGAACCTCCGTATTATCTCTGAGCTGATACAATACAGCCCCAGTGACGTCATTGGGAAATTGAGTTCTGCTATATCTGTTTTGCTTTACTGTTCTATGATACTTTTCTACTAGTAACCAGCAGGAGGCGCTGTGTAAACCGTTTGACATACAGTTTAATTGCAGTATATATGATTGATTGAATTTTTAGCATGTAGAGAAAACACTTGTTTTTCTTTTTTCTATGGGATTCCCGCAGTGTTGCAAAGCAGTGAGTCTTTTTGTAAAGTATGAACTGAAGTTTCACATTGAAATTAATATGTTGTAGAATTTTTTTTTTTTTTATGTAGGCCATTTTTGGTTTTTAACAGCAGCTAAAATATGTTTAGGCCTTTGCATAGTGACAGATACAACATGGAGAATGTGGACAGAGCTTGTCACTCCTGGAGAGGGGATGTTGGCACATTTTTCTGTCTCGCACCTGGAGTGCTCCTTTAAAGAGTGACTACACTTACATCAAACTCTTCATGTCAGAGTCTTATCAAAAGATTGGATCGGTGGGGTCCAGGTGCTGAGACTCCCACCGACGCTGAAACAAAGGCGCAGAAGAGCTCAGCTGAGCGCCCTGCACCTTCGGCTATGATTGGCGCTCCCTGTCAGGCTGACCTAAAACGTCTTTGAGAGCAGTCTTCATCTGGACCGTCACCGATGCAAACTTTTGATATGTCTCTATGACATGAAAAGTTTGAAAGTGCAGTTACTTATTTGGCAGAAACTGCAATGTGAATAGTGTAACTAATAGCTAGAATCCATAAATATAGGCTGAAATATATGGAAGATTATATACCTCCCTTAACATATATCATTACAGCCTGAATTCTGAGGAAATAATTCTGAGAGGGAGAGCGAGAAATACAAATAGGTTAAAGTACAATATTTTACAGATCTTTGTGAAATGTTGCATTCTGTAGCGGAGTCTTACGACTGACTTCTCCTTACGACTGACTTCTCCTTACGACTGGTGGCCGGCCCGGCATCTAATACGCGTGCGCCGATATGCGCATGCGCCGATATGCGCGTTCATGCTAGAAATTACATCCTCTCCTAAGGACGGAGAGGATATCCTTGTGCATGCGTGGCCACCGCTAAAGGTAAATAGTGGTGGCCGCATCCCTAGACAACGAGCTACAAACAAAGAGGGACGGACAGCGAGAAGAAGAAAAATTATCCAGAAAACGACATTGCTGGGATAAAGAAAGGTAATTACAAAAATTATTATCTTTAGAAGGGTGAGCTAAATAGATTTTTGTAGCTGGGAATAACCCTTTAAGCAAAATCAAAGAAACTTACCTGAATCTGCAATCTTTATATAGAACAGGCCCCAACATGTCCCTAATGATCCCAACAGAGATCCTCATTCCAGGTCAGACTTATGACAGCACTGATCAGAAGAGCTCAGGTCTGTTTTTGTTGGTGGAGAGGAGTCGTTTTTGTGGTGTTAATTTTTTGTTTTGTTAGGAAGGGTTTGTTTTTGTAAGTTTCATTGACATGGCTGATATTTATTATTTATGTATATTATTTGTTTTTTATCTCCTACCATCTGAAACTTTCTTTGTAATGTTTTTTTTTTTTTAATCAAACAAGTTTTTATTGATAATACAACATCAGTTATACAGCCTTTACATTTCTTACAGTACTTTACAGAAAACATATAAAATTAACATAACATCACTTAAGTAGTGCAAAATTTCTTCAAGTACTTTATGGCATGTATACAACATCTTTGGTTATACCATCACCTATTTCTCCCTCCAACTGAACTACCCCCCTCCCTTGCAGTACTCCCTCTCTTCCCTGATTTTTCCACCACTCCTCCTCCGTGTCTCTTTCATAGTAAACCGATATTTCACCAGACCTTAAACATGTATATGTGCCATCCCTCCTCCAAATCTTATCTAGTGATCCGCATTGCCATAGGCTTGTACCCATTTACCCCATTGTTTCTCGTATTTCTGAATTGTCCCTCTTTTCAGATATATCCGCTGTTCCAGTGATACCGTGTGGTTAACATACCCAACCAGTTCAGCTACCTCCGGGGGATCCGCCTGCAGCCAATATTTTGCGATTAGTTTCCTAGCATGATACAAAATCTTTTTAATAGACATTAGCTCCATTCCATCCCCTCCTTCCTCCCCAATGCAGCCCAGTAAGAATATTTTAGGTTCTATTGGGAAATCTCTCCCATATACTTTAGACACCACACTTTTAACTTCCTTCCAATAGCCTTCTAGCAGCGGGCAGCTCCAAAACATATGCTTTATGTCCGCCCCATCAAACATACACCTGGGACATTCCTTAGTTGATCTAATGCGCATTTGCCATAGCACCTTAGGCGTCCTATACACCCTGTGTAATAGAAAAAGTTGTGACCTCCTGTGCGTTACACTAATAGAGAGTTTTTTAGATGATCCCAGTATCTCCTCCCAGTCTTCATCCCCTATGGGTCCTACATCCTCTTCCCATTTACGTCTGATTTCCACCAACGGGTCTCCCAGAAAACAAGAGAGTAGCGTATTATATAGCACCGAGATAATCCCTTTAGTGTCTTTTGCCCCTAGTACCCGCTCCATCCCTCCCATGGTGGAACAGCTCAAATCCACCAGTCTCTCTTGAGCCTGCGCCGCATGCCTTAATTGAAGATATTGGTAGAACAGTCGGTGTGGGAGTCCAAACTCCTCCTGTATTCGAGCAAAGGGCTTAAGAACACCTCCCTCATACAGCTGGTACACATATCTAATCCCCGCCTGTTCCCAGTCTTGAAATCCTTCCAGCATATTAAATTCCCATAGGTATGGATTGCCCCATAAAGGCATATAGTTGGAGCATCCCGTGGCCCCCAATAATTTCTTACTTTCCCACCAAACTCTATGTATTAATAGTAAAGTCGGCTTTCCTCTTGCCTCCCTCCTTAATTTATGAGATTCCATGGCCTCTAATACATCCGTTCTCTGACCCATATAATACACCAGTTTCCCACTAGAATCCCACTCCTCCCTATTCTTCCAGCCCTTAAAGTGTTGTAATTGGGCCGCTAGATAATATATCCATGCATTCGGAATAGCTAACCCTCCCTGTTCCACTGGTAGTTGTAGTTTATCCAGTTTTATCCTGGGGATCCCCCTTTTCCACACCAAGTCCCTAAACAAGTTGTGGATTCTTCTGAACCAGTATTTAGGCAACCACACTGGGGCATTGTGCACCACATAAAGAATCTGGGGCATCAGAATCATTTTGATGAGATTTGCTCGACCCAGTGCTGACAGTGGTAGCCCGAGCCATATTTTGGTCTTATCCGTGAGTTTGTTCAACAATGGTATCACATTTAGTTCAATAAAGTCCTGCACCCTCGCCGATATCATGATTCCCAGATACTTAAATTTCTGTACGCACGGTACCTCAACTCCTCCAATCACCAACGGCGTATCTACTGGCTGGAGTGGCAACAACACCGACTTATTCCAATTAATTTTTAGTCCTGAAAATCTACCGAAGCGCTCCAATACATTCATTATTACTGGCAATGAGTAATTTATTTCCCCCAAGAACATTTTCTTTGTAATGTTTAGTGTTGTCAGGCCTATGTGCGATGGCTGCCCTAGAAAAACTTGAAGACATTGGTTTAGTATTGGAAAACTCGTTTTACTGGCAAATTAAAAGACGGTAGATTGTAGGCTGACAGCGTCATATGCCCCAGAGACGGAAATAGAATTTCCTGCTTCTTCTTGGGAACCATGTTTTTTTCCCCTCTATATTCTGGTACTTTAATCGCAAATAATTAGGTCTATTAAACTGTTCTGTGATGTTAGAATTGAATATTTATTAGAACCCTCTAGAAATTAGGCATCTAAAATAGACTCATGGGACTCCAGATTCTCATTTGTCGAGAGGATAGAAACATATTAATAAGTATGGAGAAAAATACTACAACAGACGAGTTTTGACTAATGTGCGCGCAATTGAAGATGTCCTCCGAGATATTTTTAGTTAAATAAATATATCAGAATTGGCGATAAGACGAGTAGCTAATGTCTAATTCCCTTTGTACGCATTAGATTAAGCAAATTAAACGTATGAGCCGCTGTTACATAGGAAATTTTGGCCTCATTTATCAAGACTGTCTAACAGATAAACTGACCCAGTTGCCCATATCAGCGGGTAAGTCCACACGTAGGGTAAACACTGGATTTTCCTCAACGGATGTCATTGCGAAAAATCTGCAGCAGAGTGGTTAAAATGTTAACAAATCTCATCCACACGCTGTGTAAAAAATAAGCCGAAAAAACTTTCAGAAATTGGCCTAACGTTTCGTCCCATGAGACTGCTGCAGCCAATCATAGGCTGCAGCGTCGTATGGCCTGCAACGTCATCGGAGGAGGCCGGACTACGCGCAGGGAATAGGGGGGGGGGGTGGGGTAAATATTGATTTATTTCTTTTTTCAGACTGGGTTCTTACATTGCAGATTTTGCTTGCGTTTTTTTTTGTATCCAAAACCCAGAATTGGATCCTGGAGAGCAGACCTATAAAGCCTTACTTTGTATATTTCTTCTATTTAGGTTCTGTTCCTAGTTTTGGCTAAAAAAAAAAAACACGTGCAAAATCTGCAGCAAATCTACACTGTGGGAACCCAGCCTCAAGCGCTGCTTTCCGCAGCAGAAATGCCGTCCGAAAAACCACACCACAATGTGGGGCAATTTTTCTGACGGAATGTTCTGCGGGTACCAGGTCGGAACGCTGCGCAGTTTTTACGCAGCGTATCCGACCCTTGGGAACCCGGCCATACTATCTGAATTTTTTTTCTGGTGTTTTTACATGGCAAATTCAAGATTCCTCTTGGCAACATATGATTTATTCTGAAAAAAATGCTACCAAAAATAAAAAACACAACAAACATTGACAAATAAATTTTTTTGAAGCGACAAAAGAAACAGAAACTTATGGAGGTCTATGGGAGGAAAGCACTACTAAATTCTGGAAAAACAGCAAAGCCAAGATTGCTGCGTTTTGTAAAAGCGGTACTGAGCCAAAAAGCTCAAGACAAAATAAAAAACAAAAAGCCACCAAATAAAACCGCAGTTTGTTGTGTGTTTAATAATTCCCTATTGACTTCAAGCTAACATCTGGCCACAGGATTGTTTTCCGCAAAAGCGGCTAAAAAAAATTGGCATTTTTCAGAAAAATGCTGCGTGTGAAGCCGCCCTAATTGTGGAAAATGAAGGCGTAACTTGAAGCTCTGGGACCCTAATGACCTGTAAATCCCCTCACCCAACTATGACATGACAGTGACTCTGCTGGTGTCCTCTTATGGGGCAAGGGGAAAATTGGCCCCCGTCGGGATCTAGGTGCGACTGCAACCTCTGCACCCCCTATAGCTACGCCCATGATGTAACATTTTACAGTGGAGGGCAGCTATGGAGACATTATACTGTGTGGGGGCTCTATGAGGGTATTATACTGTATGGGGGCAGCTATGGGAGGCTTTATACTGTGTGGGGGGCAGCTATGGGGGCATTGTAATGTGTGGAGGGCAGCTATGGGGGGCATTGTACTGTGTGGAGGCACTAAGGGGGCAAGATACATGTGTGGGCAGCTATGGGGGGCTTTATACTGTGTGGGGCAGCTATGGGGCATTATACTGTGTGGGGGCAGCTATGGGGCATTATACTGTGGGGGCACTATGGGGGAATTATACTGTGTGGAGGCACTATGGGGGTATTATAAATGTATGGGACAGCTATGGGGGGCTTTCTACTTTGTGGAGGGCAGTTATGGGGCATTGTACTGTGTGGGGGCAGCTATGGGGCATTACACTGTGTGGGGGCACTATGGGGGAATTATACTGTGTGGAGGCACTATGGGGGTATTATAAATGTATGGGACAGCTATGGGGGGCTTTATACTGTGTGGAGGGCAGTTATGGGGCATTGTACTGTGTGGGGGCAGCTATGGGGCATTATACTGTGTGGGGGCACTATAAGGGGAATTATACTGTGTGGAGGCACTATGGGGCATTTTAAATGTATGGGACAGCTATGGGGGCATTATACATGTGTGGGGCAGCTATGGGGGGCTTTATACTGTGTGGAGGGAAGTGTTGGGGTATATTATGTACAGTAGTATACAGCAGGCTCAGGGGATATATAAAATAAATGGTGTAGCATGCAAAGGGGGTGTGGCATAAATAATCATACGTTAATCATAATCGTGATTTTGATTTAGGTGATAATCGCCCAGCCCTAACCAGACGTATATTTCATGGCCATAAATCGGTAGCCACTTGTCACATCCTTCAACATAAAGAAAAGATGGAGCATTTTCC
The DNA here is from genome assembly GCF_050947455.1 of Rhinoderma darwinii. Classification (NCBI taxonomy): domain Eukaryota; kingdom Metazoa; phylum Chordata; class Amphibia; order Anura; family Rhinodermatidae; genus Rhinoderma; species Rhinoderma darwinii. The sequence continues at coordinate 30,681,943 of NC_134693.1, forward strand.
ATGTCCTGAGTGAGAGAAGATGTCACAAGTAATGATTACATTCTGTAGACTTGGTAGCTTGGAAATATACAATGGTTTTACATTGATCTGGCAATGTTCTGGAGAGCATAAATATTATAACATGACGTATTGAAGGACCGGACTGCTTGTCAATAACGTACACGGACCTGAGGAGGGTGATCATCACTCCTACGCCTTCCTTTTCTGCTGTTCATACACTAAGCTCCTTGGTAACAAAAAATCAAGTATACAGAAATAGCAGATTGGACATATTGGTGAGAGATCCTGATTCTGCAGTTCTCGCCGTCTATTTCCGTCACTAGTTGCCCTGTAGTGCAGCGAGGCTTCTCCTTTTTACCTGATGTCATTTGTCTTCATATAACTTGCTCGTGTTTTCCGAGGTTACATCATGTTGAGTTGACCTTATAAAAAGTTCTAAAACACAATTTGCTTAAATTGATCTAGCGCCAGTGGCCTTCAAGTACAATTCATTTATCTCCTTATATAAAATAACATTTTGATGTTGGAAATGTCACATAACTAAGGAAAATGTATCCAATTATCTGTCCTCGCTTCTTTGTTCTATTGTTCTAAAGACAGTGAAGAGGAAGATGGAAGCATCTCGGATGATGGGATGGTTATTACTGTCTCATGATTAAGGGCTCTCTATAGGCAGTGGTGGTTGCACGCTCTGTGGAAGGAAGAGCTGCGCCGCATCATTTAATTGACCACTAAGCCTGAAAAAGAAGTTGCTTTCTGTAAGTGATACTAAAAGCATCACACTTATGGGATTAGAAAAAGTGTTCTGCTTATTTGTCTGGAAAGAGTGCCACTCTTGTCCATGGGCTGTGTCTGGTATTGCAGGTCAGCCCCTTTAAACGTAATGGATCTGAGCTGCAATACCAGACTCCGCCTACGGACAAGAGTGGCACTGTTACTGGACAGAAAAAAACAGATCCTTTCTAATCTCAAACAACCCCTTTAAGTGGTGGCAGTCTTCTTTTTTCACCTTTTAGGGTATGTTCACACCGGGCGGATGGGCTGCGTAAAAGTACACAGCGTATCCACTCTGGGCGGCCAAAAAAACGTACCAGATAGTGGTGCAGTTTTTCGTCCGGAATCTCCGCTGCGAAAACTGCATATAAAATTAAAAAAAAGTGATACTTACCCAGCCATGGCGACGCGTCCCTGTGTGACAGTCTTGCAGCCCGGCCTCCTGGGATGGCGTTTCATCTCCTGTGACCGCTGCATACTGTGATTGGCTGCAGCGATCACATGGGATGAAACGTCCTCTCAGGAGGCCGGGCTGGATGAAAAACACAGAATTCTGGGAAAGCATAAGATTTTTATTTATTTTTTATCTAAATTGCATTTTTTGCAGTGGTGTCGCTGCTTTTTCCCCTGCAAAAAAACCCCCTGCAACATCTGCTATTTTTGTTGTGAGTTTTACCTTCCCATTGAATTCAACGGGGAAAACCTGCAACAAATGAGCAGATCCAATAACAATTGATATGATGCGGATTAAAAAAACGCACCGCAGGTCGATTTCTAAAAGCGTTTTGTCCGCTCAACATTTACACAACGAGTGAATGAGATTTGTTCAAAGCTCATCCACTTTAATGCTACCGTATTATGCTGCAGATTTTCCGCAACGAAATCCTATATAGTATTTACGCTACGTGTGAACTTACCCTTATGTAAAACTAATTTAAAGTAATGAGATCCGATAAATTAGTAAAATGCATTTGTTATGTCATCCTATTGGATATGCAAAAGTGAAGGGGGACACCTCTATAGATTAATTATTTGACCATGTTGTGATGTGCACATGCGGACGAAACCACGCTCACGTGCGGGTGGCTAATGGTCGAACGATATTGCTGCTAACACTGTGGTGCTACTGGCAAAATCGTGCAGCCATTTGCGGGTTCTGCTAACGCTTTGTGTTCTCACCCTAAGGCCTAATTCACACGAGCGTGAATCACGTCCGTGTGCTGTGCGTTGAAACAACGCACAGCACTCGGACCCATTGATTTCAATGGGGCCATTCACACGCTCGTGATTTTTCACGAAGCGAGAGTCTGCTGCGTAAAACTCACTGCATGTCCTAAATTAGTGCGTTATCACGCACCTACGCGCCTATTGAAGTCAATGGGTGCGTGAAAACCACGCACCGCACACGGATGCACATGTGTGTGCGGTGCGTGATTTACGCATCAATTCAATTGAAAATATTTTTTTTTTTAAAAGATGTGCTTTGCGAGTGCATGAATAACCCTCGTAAAGCACACTGATGCATAACGCATCACACACGAACCACACGTGAATCTGATACGCCCGTGTGAATGAGGCCTAAGGCGGGATTCACACGACCGGGTCCCGCCCGAGTGTCGGCCGGTAAAATCGGCCATTTTGCCCGGCCGGTTTGCATAAAGTTTTGCATCCGTTCCGGGCCGGGCAGATCTGGACAGTGACATCAGCGGCAACTCCTGAAGGGGAATCCCCATGTGTTCGGGGATTCCGCTTCAGGAGTTTCCCCTGATGTCACTGCCCAGATATGGACAGAGACATCAATCGCTCTATCCAGGAGCGGAATCCCCGAAAACACGGGAATTCCGCTCCTTCAAGGAGCTAAAGTGGGGCTAGCAGAGCAGGGAGATACCTCCCTGCTCTGCTATAGTGGCGTCGCTACAGTAGTAGCAGCCGCAGCAGCTGCTAGCGGCGCCATGGAAGGTGTCGCCGGGCCAGGGCGCTTTTAAAACAAGCAGGGGAAGGGAGCCAGCGCAGCGCTCCCTCCACCTGCTGTACACCCCGGCCCTGCCACACAGTGTACAGCGTACAGCCATTCGTCCGAATGGCATCAACTCCTCCTCCTCACATGCACTCTGCGCTGTGAGGAGGAGGAGGAGATAGAGCGCAAGCCACGGAAAACCCGGCCATCACTCGGGACACATTCCGGTGATGGCCGTGTATTACCCGGCCCCATAGACTTCTATGGGGGCCGGGTACCCGGCCGAAAATAGAGCATGTCCTATTTTTTGACGGCCGGTTTTCCCGGCCGTCAAAAAATCGGTCGTGTGAATAGCCCCATTAGGGGTCTATTATTCCTAATGCAGCCGGGTGCCGGCCGATTTATGAACGGCCGGCACCCGGCCGGGAAACCCTGTCGTGTGAATGAGGCCTAAGGCTTTATTCACACGACCACCGCATGTCGGCCACATTTCCCGGACCGAACAAAGTTCAGGGAGCCGGGCTCCTAGCATCATAGTTCTGTATGACGCTAGGTGTCCCTGCCTCCCCGCGGGAATATTGTCGCTACCTGAACTGTGTTCGCTCCGTGATATACGGACCGCATGTCGGCCGCATTTCCCGGATGTCCGGTTAACGCAGGTAATTCTGTGGGTAAAATCCACACCTAATAGTATGGGTTTTTTTAATGCGTTTTTTTTTTTTTTTAAACTAGTCAGATAAAATTTGCAAGCGGAAACGCAAGATTGACATTCTACAGATTTTAAAATACACACCGCAGGTCTATTTACCTGCAGAAAAAAATATGCAACATGTAGATGGGATTTCTTGAAATCTCATTTACTTTTCTGGTACTATATTACGCTGCGAATTTGCCGCACAAAAATAATCGCGGAAAATCCGCACGTAATACGCATCGTGTGCATTTGGCCTAAGGCGTTGTTCTCACAGTTCAGATCTGATGCTGTTTTTACATGTATTTTAAAGCTAAAACCAGTAACGGAACCTAAACAGAAGGGAATACATTCAGGCCTTATAGGTCTGCTCTCCTGGGTCAAATTCTGGTTTTCGCTTAAAAAATGCATGCAAAATCTGCAGCAAATCTGCACTGTGTGAGCAAGGCTCAAAGCTAAATCAACATCCAAGGTCCGGGAATGGTGGGATACATGACATGGATGTTCTCCTGGTCTCATTTCTCAATAACAAAGAGGTCTGCAAAGCAAATAAATACAGTGAAGGAAATAAGTATTTGATCCCTTGCTGATTTTGTAAGTTTGCCCACTGTCAAAGACATGAGCAGTCTAGAATTTTTAGGCTAGGTTAATTTTACCAGTGAGAGATAGATTATATAAGAAAAAAAAACAGAAAATCACATAGTCAAAATTATATATATTTATTTGCATTGTGCACAGAGAAATAAGTATTTGATCCCCTACCAACCATTAAGAGTTCAGCCTCCTCCAGTTACACGCTCCAAATCAACTTGGTGCCTGCATTAAAGACAGCTGTCTTACATGGTCACCTGTATAAAAGACTCCTGTCCACAGACTCAATTAATCAGTCTGACTCTAACCTCTACAACATGGGCAAGACCAAAGAGCTTTCTAAGGATGTCATGGACAAGATCATAGACCTGCACAAGGCTGGAATGGGCTACAAAACCATAAGTAAGACGCTGAATGAGAAGGAGACAACTGTTGGTGCGGTGCAATAGTAAGAAAATGGAAGACATACAAAATTACTGTCAATCGACATCGATCTGGGGCTCCATGCAAAATCTCACCTCGTGGGGTATCCTTGATCCGGAGGAAGGTGAGAGCTCAGCGGAAAACTACACGGGGGGAACTTGTTAATGATCTCAAGGCAGCTGGGACCACAGTCACCAAGAAAACCATTGGTAACACATTACGCCGTAATGGATTAAAATCCTGCAGTGCCCGCAAGGTCCCCCTGCTCAAGAAGGCACATGTACAGGCCCGTCTGAAGTTTGCAAATGAACATCTGGATGATTCTGAGAGTGATTGGGAGAAGGTGCTGTGGTCAGATGAGACTAAAATTGAGCTCTTTGGCATTAACTCAACTCGCCGTGTTTGGAGGAAGAGAAATGCTGCCTATTACCCAAAGAACACCGTCCCCACTGTCAAGCATGGAGGTGGAAACATTATGTTTTGGGGGTGTTTCTCTGCTAAAGGCACAGGACTACTTCACCGCATCAATGGGAGAATGGATGGAGCCATGTACCGTCAAATCCTGAGTGACAACCTCCTTCCCTCCACCAGGACATTAAAAATGGCTCGTGGCTGGGTCTTCCATCACGACAATGACCCGAAACATACAGCCAAGGCAACAAAGGAGTGGCTCAAAAAGAAGCACATTAAGGTCATGGAGTGGCCTAGCCAGTCTCCAGACCTTAATCCCATCGAAAACTTATGGAGGGAGCTGAAGATCCGAGTTACCAAGCGACGGCCTCGAAATCATAATGATTTACAGATGATCTGCAAAGAGGAGTGGGCCAAAATTCCATCTAACATGTGTGCAAACCTCATCATCAACTACAAGAAACGTCTGACTGCTGTGCTTGCCAACAAGGGTTTTGCCACCAAGTATTAAGTCTTGTTTGCCAAAGGGATCAAATACTTATTTCTCTGTGCACAATGCAAATAAATATATATAATTTTGACGTGATTTTAATTTTTTTTTTTATATAATCTATCTCTCACTGGTAAAATTAACCTAGCCTAAAAATTCTAGACTGTTCATGTCTTTGACAGTGGGCAAACTTACAAAATCAGCAAGGGATCAAATACTTATTTCCTTCACTGTAGATCTTGTAAGTAGTTATTCAGAGGATGGGGTGGACGTTAGCTCTAAGGCCACGTTCACATGTGGCAGATTTTCAATGTACAGTAGTAAATGTGGTTTTATTATAAAAAGTGAGTGTGGCTATGAGGGCATTCTTTCTATTTTCATATTTAGCATGCTGAATTTTGCTGCAGATTTCCTACAGAAACGCCGTGGATTTCACCCATTGTACTGAAATGGGTGAAATCCATGTCAATCTGCACAAATATCTTACAGATTTTTTTTAATGCAGGTTTAGGCCCCATTCACACGGCCGAGCCTGTAATCACGGGCCGTGATTGTGGGCACGGTCGGCTTGCAGACAGCTCCCCGCCTTTTCGGCCCGTGCTCCCATACAAAGTATGGGAGCACGAACCGTAAAAAGCAAAAGATCGGACCTGTCTTATCTTTTGCGGTACACTTCTACGGCCCGGACACCTTCACGTAAATACACGGGAAGGTGTCCGTGAACAATAGAAAATAATGTGTCCGTAATTGCGGACCGTAATAACTGTCCTCAATTACAGACAATTTTTTACGGTCGTGTGCATGGGGCCAAACTGCACGTTCTTGTTGAGCAAATCCATTTCTGGCTGATTTTTTTTAGTTCTTGATATTTACGTCATTTTTTCATGTTTGTGAATTCTTTACATAGTTCTGTAATCCAGTCTTGTCTGTTATCACTAAAACCACTCCAACCTGTCCTGCTCTAGATTTATTAGTAACTTTGCATGATGCTAATGTTTAGTATAATTTTTTTTAGGGAAAAAGAAGGTTTTTCTCTATTTTTATTGCCTCATTTGTGCGGAGGGTTAACCTCTCCCACTGCCTCCTGAAATGCTGCATAGGCTGCTGGACGGTGTCTCATTGTACTCGCTCTTTTATTAGTGCTCATTTTTGTGTTTATCAGTTGCCAGATTTTTCCCCTGGACTAAGTGCAGATGACAAGAAATGAAATAGAAGCCATTGAGCAGAGGAGGGCTGCATTGATTTTGCAGCAGGTGATAATGCAATCGTAGTGTGCAGCAAGCCGGGGGTGGATGGGGAACGAAAGACATCTAATTTTGGAAGAGCTGAGATGGTATAGATTTCTGTCCCAGCTCGAAGGAACCGCAGCCGGTGCTCAACATAGCAACAACTTCTCATAGATCCGCATGGAAGGCCGTTCACAATGTATTACTTGAGCAGATACAAGTCGTAAGGACAAAAAAACAGCAATGAGAGCCATTGAGCCGGCCAGTGATATGCAGGATAGAAAAAATGTCCAGTGAGGAGGAAGAGTCCGAGTTGCCGGCTGGTAATATCGGAGCCTTCACGTTAACAAACATCCCTTTCTCTGACTGCTGAGTGAGCTGTAATTTCGCAGAGGAGGCAATTATCGTGGAATATTAAAGGGGAAAAAACGGACTATTGTGGTTTTATCCAGGACGCCATTGAGATTGTGTTTAGATGAGATCTTTATACTTTGCCTTATCTCTGCCACGATTTTTCTCTTTTCGTGAGCTGTTTCTTCAAAAATTCCTGAGAGTCCTGTTGTCTTAGTAAATCCGAGATCTTTTTTTTTTTCTTCTCTTCTTTTTTTCTCTGTCTTTCAGAGTACTGGAAATCCAGGTGCAGAAGGAGCAGTAGTTTTTTGTTGTAGTTTTCTTGTCTCTGATGTTTTTTTTATGTATTGTTTGTGTTGTGTCTTCTGTTATTATTAGACTCATAAGTTTGATGTGATGTATTTTTATTTGTGCCACCGAAACATTGAGCTTTCCGTGTTGCTGTTCGGTAGGGGCGAGCCTCCTTTGCTTCTTCCGTTTTATATTTATCTCCTTGGAACGTGTCATTGCCTAGATAACTGATAGTTTGTCTTTTCAGGGAGAGTCGTTCTGCACTGGCACAGACTGGCAGCACTTTTCAGTAAGTGCTTATTGTTTGCACAGACTGGGGAGCACTGATGACACTTTCTCCCACTAAATAGCAAGAGTGTTTCAGCATCTGTAAATAGCTTGATATCTAATGAGGATGTGCAGGGAAGGCAATTGATTGAATAGCTGCAGTCTTGTGTGTATCTCCTTGCTCTCTGCACACTGGCAGGGGAGGGGGAGCAGAAGGATCGGATCCTGCTTCTTTCTGAATTGGAAGTAGCACGGATCCCTTGGGCCAAAAGGCCAGGATTGTTCGTCTTTGCTGCACCAGATTCCCCGAGAAGAGTGGAATATGCCAGGCTGCACGGGCTCAGCGATTACTCCTGTCATTCCCGAGGACCGGTGGAGGGCTGCGTAAGATATAAATCCGGTTCCATGTGTGGGATTCTTTGTTGCATCTCAGAAGTTGGATTCAGCCCAACCTTTGACGTAGAAATGGGTAGCACTTGCAATAAAGGTACTCCTAAAGAATGAGGGCCATTTTATTTTCTTAAGTTGCCCTCGGTTTCTTTTTTAAAGTGCATGTCTAGATTGTTGAAGCCATCTTTTAACCCTTAAATACCCAGTTAAAACTCCATAAATTATTATACACGTTATTAAATACATTAACGAATCTGCTGCTTTATTGCTTATTGCGATATCTGCAAACATTTTATTTATTCTCTCTTTCATTTTTGCGTTGGCTTTTTGGTTTGTCACGTGGTTATTCAGTCCATTGGAATAACTGCTTACCTAAGTTTTTACATGTTTCTAATAAGTAAAATCGATTTTGCAATGTTTTATTATTGCGTAACGTCAAGGCTGAATGTATTACGACTAAATGTTTTCTTGCCCTGCACTTTTTCCGATTCTCACAAGTTGTGTGCGCGTTTCGCTCAACTTTTTATCTTGTAACAACTCCTAGTCTCCTCCGTGGAATTCACCTATTCAACGTGCTGAGATATATTGTTATCCGCTCCCAGAGATCTGTATGTTTTAGTGTCTGCAGAGTTCTTTTATTTTGTCTGCTCAGAGGAGTCCAACTGTGAAATGTAAAGACCAATTCTCTTTTCACCCGGGACACTCACACATAAAGATGCTTGTTATTATTGCTCGTGAAGTTGTCATTCTTGTTCCGGGTGCAGAATGCATTTTTATTGACAGCCTCTCTTTTTCTCATGTCCTCTCTTTCTTCTTTTTTTCCTCTCCGCAGAGGTGCCAGCTGAGAGGTCACCACGAAGGAGAAGTATCTCGGGGACCAGTACATCTGACAAGGCCAACTCCATGGACCCTGCAAGCTCCTCTCCTTTTAAAGTCCCTGTAAGTCGCTTGTAATGATTTGTATTGGACAGGGGTTTTCGGTGTTCGCTGCATACAGAGCGAGCAGGCAGTAGATCTGCAGCATGTGCTGTATTCATATGTCCATGGGAAAATAGTGCTGCAATAATCTAGAAAATAGCTGAGAAGCTCCGGTCATGTATTTTTTACTCTCTTCCATGCATCTACCATATATTTGTAGATGTATAGGATATGTAGTCATGTACATGCACGCTTACATGTATCCATACAGGTGTGATAGTATTTGACTGACAACACTGGACACCAAGGTAGGCGAGATGTTTCAAGTGTTTTAATATTTTTTTCAGACATTCTCGCGTTATCTTGGGTTGCCACGTGGGTGACAACCACTAATAGCTGCAATGACTGTGCCAGTAGGGGGCGTCGCTCAGCTTTCCATTGACCCTTCATTGCATATACATTTGCATTGTTTTGGAACGTAGATCTACATAATCACGCAGATTTATTTGCCATTCAGTTTCCAGCCCCCATGGCAGAGCATAGTGGTGTCAGTAATAAGGCGGTCAGCCGCTGCAGAATTCTGCAGATAGCTAAAGGGTTAAGCTGGTTTATGCCATTAGTGTAGTTTAGTAGTTGTATGAATGGAGCAGGATGTCAGGTTTCTCTGCAAGTAATAACCATCAGTGCCCAATCTGATTAAGAATCACTACAGCATTATGATTGTACATTAGGTGCAGTTAGAAGGCCCCTGGTAGTGTTAATACTGATGCAGCAAGGACCTACTTTTGTCTAGCGGAGAGTGTAATTGGATGTGAGGGAATGCCGTCTGCCGCTAGCACCTCTCTGGTCCTGGTAAGTGTAACAAAAGCCAACTCAGTCAGCAAAAGTGAAGGTCAGGAAAAACATGCTGAGATGTTCCAGCTGCTGGTGCTCCTGTCTTCCGCAGTCACAGATTTCATCCTCTGTGCGCCCAGCACTACTAGGCAAGAAGTTCACAATATGGCCCTATACTTGGAACCAGTTCTTTATTGTGTCATGTACCAAGACCTGCAGAACTCCATCTATTAAAACACATTACAACCTTTTGTTTGCAATAGGAAATGCTTTGTTACCTAAGAATTATTATTTACATAGCACCAGCTGGTATCGTAGTTTACAGACCATAAGAGGCACCAATAATAAGCATAAAAAGACGGAAGAAAGATTCCTACTGTTCATTTCCTATAGGCAATATTTAGTTGATGTGGTACAAACATAATGTATGAAAACCAGAATACCTTATCAGATTTGCCAGCCACAGTGCCCCATCACATTTGCCAGCCACAGTGCCCCATCACATTTGCCAGCCACAGTGCCCCATCACATTTGCCAGCCACAGTGCCCCATCACATTTGCCAGCCACAGTGCCCCATCACATTTGCCAGCCACAGTGCCCCATCACATTTGCCAGCCACAGTGCCCCATCACATTTGCCAGCCACAGTGCCCCATCACATTTGCCAGCCACAGTGCCCCATCACATTTGCCAGCCACGGTGCCCCATCACATTTGCCAGCCGCAGTGTCCCATCACATTTGCCAGCCGCAGTGTCCCATCACATTTGCCAGCCACAGTGCCCCATCACATTTGCCAGCCACAGTGCCCCATCACATTTGCCAGCCACAGTGCCCCATCACATTTGCCAGCCACAGTGCCCCATCACATTTGCCAGCCACAGTGCCCCATCACATTTGCCAGCCACAGTGCCCCATCACATTTGCCAGCCACAGTGCCCCATCACATTTGCCAGCCACAGTGTCCCATCACATTTGCCAGCCACAGTTCCATTTCATTATCGGGGACAGACTTGCCATTAATCCTCTCCACTGAGCCTAGCAGCCAGTATAAGTTCCTATACAGGAGGAAAGTATCCTGGCTGCTTCTGTTGTAAGCATGGGGTGCGTGACTAGAAGATCCTAGCAGAGCCGACACTTTACAGATTTTCTATGCTGTGTGTACAAATGTTCATGATGGAAACTTTGTTACAATTCACCGTTGCAGATTTCTGTATAACTACTGGTCAATGTAGCACAGCATGCAGCACTATTTTGTTCAGGAAAATGACGGCTATTATGATGGACACCATGACGGAACATTGTAAAATTGATGGGTTCTGTTGTCGGCCATTGGTGTCCATCATGTGACGGATCCGTCACTGCGATTATTTTCATTGTTCTGCGCCTACGATGGAGCAGAACAACGGAAACGACACAGATGTGAACCGAGCCTTATTTGCTCACTGAACAGTCATACTTTACAGACAACACAGAATTTCTGTACGCACCGCACAATACAGGCTGCTTCCGTGCACTGCCAGGTCCTTACATACACACAGATTCTCCTGCTTTCATGCATTTGGACTATTAGACACACCAGCAGATTTCTGCACAGTGTAAACTACTGTTGTTCTTTTTTAAAAGTGTATTTAATAGTATCAAAAATATAGAATTCATACAAAATGTGACAAACAATGTTCACTGTATTGTATAGGGACAATTCACAAAAGGAGAGTGGATTTTGCCGTGTAAAGGTCTATGAGGAGCTGGCTGGATTCTGTATTGTGAGAGGGGTCTACAAAGCTGTAACCACTTAAATGAAGTCAGAAATGTATATAATGAAGTAAAATGCGGTGCTGGGGAGTGCGGCCATCTTGCTCCCCCTCTGGTGCTGGACCACAGGCAGCAGGTGTAGGCATCCCATTTCTGAACCTTTTGCAGCTACATAGGGGCCCTGCGTGCAGGCCTTTTGCATAGTTTGCGTTACTGAAGAAGGGCTTGTAAACCATGGAAATACACTGTCTCCTTGTCTGTGTGGCATCACAAGCATCTATATCTGTGTGTCCGCCCCTGGCTGGTGCCATGTATCAGCATACCATGTCAGCCATTGCAGTGAATGTGGGTGACACGGTGAGAACTTTAATAAATAGCAGGGCCAAATAAAGAAGCCTTCCCTAATGAATACTTGTTTACAGATGGAGTTTCCCTTTAGGGTATGTTCACACATTGCGGAATTAGTTTATGATCATCAATACTGTCTCTAGTTATTGAACAAGTATGTCAGTCATGTCAGCAATTCTTGTAAACTTATATTACAGACTGCCGTTACAACTATGACTGTGATAGCTGCCACATTTACATATAGATAGTATATGTGACATAATACATTATCCAAGGTCTGCAGCATAAAATCTGTCCTCCTATGTAAGACTATTCGCCAGTAACACCATTATTCTAATTACACATATACAGTGAATGGCAAATGTATTCACCCCTGGTGTTTTACAACCTGAAATTAAAATGGATTTTAAATGTGATTTTATGTAATGGACCTGACAAAATGGTCCAAATTTTTACGGTGGAATGGAAAAAAAATTCCTGTTAAAAAAATAATGATAAAAAGAATAACTCAAGACTGAAAAGTTATGAGTGCATATGTATTTGCCCTTTTTGCTATGAAAACCTAAATAAGGTGTTGTCAAACCAATTCACTTCAGAAGTCAAATAATTTGTTAAATAAGGACCCCCTTTGTGCAATAAAGTGTCACATGATCTGTCACGTGATGTCAGTATAAATATTGATGCTATGAAAGGCCCATGAGTGTGTAATACCACTAAGCAACATGAAGACCAAGGAGCTCTCCAAACAGGTCAGAGACAAAGTTGGGGAGAAGTATAGATCAAACCTGACAAGAGAAGGCTACCCACCAAGACTCAGACCGGGCAAGGAGGACATTAATCAGAGATTAAAAAAGAGACACCAACGATAGCGGAGATGGAAGTATCTATCCATAGGACCACTATAAGCCATACACTCCACAGAGCGGTGCTTTATGGAAGAGTGGCCAGAAAAATGCCATGGCTCAAAGAAAAACATAAGAAAACACATTTTGAGCTCGACAAGCAGTATGTGGCAGACTCCCCAAACAGACGGAAGGTTCTCTGGTCAGAGAAGACTAAAATTCAGCTTTTTAACCATTATGGGAAACTTTGTGTGGCGCAAACCCAACGCTTCCCATCACCCCAAGAACACCCATAGTGAAGCATAGTGGTGGCAGCATCAAGTGTGGGGGCATAGACTGGAAAACTGGTCAGGATTGAAGGACAAATGGATGGCAGTAAATACAGGGCAATTCTTTCAGAGATTTGAGACTGGGCGAAGTTCACCTTCCAGCAGGACGTCCCTAAACATACAGCTAAAGATACACTGGAGGGGTCTAAGGGGAATCTAATTGAGAATCTGTGGCATGGCTTGAAGACGCTGTACACCAACGCAACCCATCTAACTGGAAGGAGTTGGAGCAGTTTTGTCTGGAAGAACGGGCAAAAATCCCAGTGCCTAGATGTGCTAAGCTAATAGGGACATACTCCAAGAGACTTGCATCTGTAATTGCAGCAAAGGGTGACTTCACAAAGTATTAACTTTCAGGGGGTGAATACATATTCACATTAAAATTCTCAGTTTTTTTGTATTAATTATTGTTGTTTTTTTTGTCACAGTAAAAAATAATAAAATGGTACAAAACCCCACCCAAAAAAAATCTATTTAAATTCAAGGTTATAATGCAACAAAAGAGTAAAAACATCCGGTGTGAATACTTTTGCAAGGTACTCTAATTATGTAATTACATTGTACAAATTAATACCCCACTTCTAGAGATGCTTTACAAGGTAGCGTTATACTATATGGCTACACATGTAGGTGGGAACAGCTATAGCCTTTGCACCAGGGCCCAGGATCTCCATTGTATGCCCCAGTAACCTGTTTTGCATCTCAAGTTATATAGAAAAGTGTATATATACAGAATATTACACCGTTTTAAAATTAGACCCCACCATCCTCCCCCCGCCCCACCAGGATCTTGATTTCTATCAGTTTATCATTTCGATTTTGATGCTTGGCTTCACTACTCGAAGGGCCAAATAAAATCCTGCTTGGGGATATGGTTTGCCAAATCTCTGTAAGTTGGGCCTGACGTATGCCTATATTACTGTTTTAATTGCTTCCCAGGGACCCTGCAGCCAGTATGAATGACAAGTTGTTGCTGCAAAATGAAGGCTGGCTTTTGTCAAATCATTGTGCCTGACCAGCATGTCTTGTGTTCCTGTATCTCAGGCCATTTCTTGTGACGTTTGGTACAGTTTATTGTATACTATTCTCTGAGTGTCTAAATGAAGATGTGTTCCATAGGATTGCCTTGACACAAAATGCGTGCAACTTAATGGTTAACTGCAAGCTTGATGTGCTACAACTCTATCTCTATAGTCAAATTACAATTCAATGCTTTGTCATGTGACTAAAAAAAATATTGTACGACTTTGACGTGGCTTGACACAACTGCTATGGTGTAGCCGAACCTTAAAGAAGACCTCCCGCCGAAACACAGATTCCCATCACTGCATCCCCCACCTGATTGTCTATATAGTTTTGGACGTCCTATGTTTTTTGTACTCCCTTTCCTTCTGTTACGGCTTCCTGTCGGCTTCTGATCAGACGCCATTTGAATTTTAGATTTCACTTTGCTTTCGCTACCTCTGCACTATGCTATCAATACGTGATGCCTGAGTACATCAATACAGAAGGCGCTAGAGCCAGTCCCATCTCTGCCTGCTGGGAGGACAGTGTGATTATCCTTCCCTCAGTATGCTCCTAAAAAAAGATAAAAGATTATAAGTATAGAGATAAGGCCCTTTTACACGGGTCAATTATTGGGCAAACGAGCGTTCACAGAACGCTCGTTCCCGATCATTGCCCTCTGTAAACAGGGCAACGATGAACAAGCGAATGTTCGTTCATTGGCTGGTTTGTATAGTTTTCGCAGCCGAAAATATGCCCAGGAGCCGTCCTCTGCACTTGCATAGAGCTGCCAAAAGGTGGCCAGACAGGGATCTGCTGCAGCATGCATGCTCCCGACAGCCTGGCCATACTCCCTGAAAGACTCGGTAAGAAGTGTGCAAGCGCGCGGCCAATGCTCTTAGACTGCGCCCGTGGCCGTGATCGATAGCAACTGCCAAAATACACAAATTGGTACACTGGGTGGAGGAGAAGTAAGAGCTACAGAACGGTTTCCTTTTAATGTAATTGCAAAAATCAATATACTGTATTTACATTCTTTAACATGTTAACTTGCGTTGCTAAGATGGGAATACCCTTTTGAGGTGTATAGCTACCTTATCTCTCATAGAAGTTTGTGTCCCTCTGTGTGGTACAGCCCATGCAGTTTTATAATACAGGATGTGTCACACGGGCAAAGGCCCAACCCTACGTTCAGCGTATGTGCCAGGAAAGCTTCTTGCGTACATGCCAAACATATCCATAGGCCCCCATTCCCTTGACGTACGTGATGTGAGCAAAGCCTTTCCCCATTGGCTCAAGCAGGAAAACCCTCATTCAAACTCTTATGCAACGGCCGCAGTGCGGTGAACTAAAAGCCATGCCCAATGCAACTCTCAACTATGGGTCAATTGAAAAGAAATCTATTTACAATGTAATTTCAAGTCTGTCCGTCCCCCATTCCTCCCACCGTTCCCCTAGTAAACTTAATGGACACACAATCTGAGCTTTAATGGACACTAAGGGTTCTCTTACACGGCCCGACATGGACCATGCAAACGAGCGCCAATCAACACTGTTTGGGAAGAAGCGATTGTTACTACAATCGTTCGTCCCCATACATTTCTATCATGTCGGCAGCATTTCTTTGTTCATCGGCTGATCATTGCCCTTTTTACAAAGTAATGATCGGGAACTAGCGTTCACATGAACGCTCATTTGCCCAATAATCGGCTCGTGTAAAGGGGTTTTAACTTTTCAAACAACTTTTACTAATCTCGTTGTATACCAGTTAGATATCAACTTTGTAAGTTACTTCTGTTAAAATGTTCGTTTTATCCATGCAAAATTTGTGTAAAGTTACTGCCACTAGGTGTCTCCCTTCCTGTCTTCTGATGTCCACACCCTGTTGTCAAGCAAAGACCGTCCCTGGTTACAGAGCAGAATTGATGGGCTGCATATAGCGGAGGGGGTGTCTCCTCACTGCCTGCCCATAGAAGTCTATGGCAATGGGAGGGGGAGCATGAGGAGGGAACAGACACGCTGCCAATTCAAGTCTGAGGAGAGGGAACAGGAGCAGAGTGAGAAACACAGGCTGCTGGTATGATTTCTATGTCGTCGCCCCCCCCCCCCCCCAGTGCTGTATTCTCAGCTACACTGCTCACTACAGCTGTATAATGTCCTCCATGCTGCTGCAGTGTGTATATTTATCTATGTATATAAATAAAATAAAAATAGGAGAGCAGGAGTCTCCTCTTCTATGTGTGCTGTGTATAGAAGATATATTAGGCTACATCCACTAGCTCAGAGAAAACTGAGAATTAGAGTCCGAGCCTGCAGAGGAGAAAGCTGCTAAACACTGCAGGATACAAGTCATATAATGTCCAGAAATAGTGTTAGTCTTCATGTACACACATACAGCCGCTCATTCTGAAAAGCCACCTGAAAAGTTAGGTACACTTTAACATAAGTCCCATAAAAGAAATAATGGAGCCACAGGTGACCTCCCCCTGCTGCAGTTTAGACTTTACTTTTCTTGGCAGGAGCGACTTCTCTCTCTTGCCTGATTTCACATTACTAAATTATAGTCTGTGATTCCCAACTCTGCATTATTATGATGAAATTATCCTGCGCCAGTGCTTTCCTGCATTAAGATGCCTCTTTCCCACCATCTTGAATCAATATTCCTTTAATATAATAAGCTGCTGTCTTGAATATGGTCTGTGCTGGGATATCCCTATTTTGTGCTAACAAATTGGCTTTACCATCAGTTGTGGGGTGCTACATCTTCCAGTAAGAAACGTATTATTTGAGCTCCGGTCATCTCTGGATTTTTTTAGGATGATGGCTATTAGTGTGGGCTTAGTTTATTACGAGAAGTTTTTGTTTCTAGTTATAGTTTCACAATATCTGGAGAGCCACAGGTTGCGGACCACTAATAAAAGGCTTAAAATGTCTGCATTAAAGGGTCATTCCCATCTCAAACATTTGTATCCACCTCATGAACACGCACCTTTCTCAAGAACGGAGGTCCCCTGCCTGACAAATGAGCCAGTTCTAATTTATAAAATTGTATAGGTGGACAGCTATTTCATGAGTGGCCCGCTTAAAGGGTTATTTCCATCTTAGACATTTATGGCATATCCACAGGACCCGCGCCTATGTTATGGATGGTGGTCCCTGACCCCATCTTGTCTGATGAGGTGGTCATGCAGGCGCGCGGCTCTCTATTCATTTCTATGACAGTTACGTAAACAGACTAAACCACTGTCCGCTGATACAATTCTATAAATAAAGAATGGTTAAGTTGTCAGACAGGGGTATCCTGAAATACCTCTGAGTTCTGTAGACTATTAAAGGGTTGTCCCATAATCAATATTTATCACCTATCTACATGATAGGTGGTAAATATTTGATCGGTGGGGGTCTGACCACTGGGACTCCCATTGATCCCGAGACCGTGCTTACCTTGCTGTTCCTAGGAGCCCCATAGGAATTGAGTGGTAATATACAATTCTCGGACACTGCTCCATTCATTTCTATGGGGCTGCCACAGATAGCGCTCGGCAACCCCATATAAATGAATGGCGGAATGGCCGAGCATGCGCACTATTGCTCCATTCATAAGGGGCTCCAAGGAACGGCACAGTAAGCCTCTTTTCGTGATCGTTGGGGGTACCAGCGGCTTGACCCCCACCGATCAGATATTTATCACCTATCCTGTAGATAGGTGAAAAATAATTATGCGAAAACCCCTTTAAGGTCTCCCGTGTTTTTTCTTTTTCATCTGATCTATCTTTATAAGTCTATGTATAACTATAAAACAAATAACCTTTAGTTTTACTTAACCAGATCGCCAGCAAATGCTCTGCATGAAATCTCCAAATGCGCACATTCATTTACATTTGCTGCATGCTTTTGTTATGACGGCTGAACACACAGACACATTGTGCATGAAATTGCTGATGGGAGCTCAGCGGAGCCTTGTTGCGCAGAACGCTCGCAGCATCGTTAGAGGTTTATCTCCAGCTTATTGACATTGATTGTCTAATTACGGTTCCCGATAGCGGATTTTATTCACATAGACTCAGTCCAGATGATTTATATAAAGAGCAGCAACTAACTTGATGAGAATTCTTAAACCGAGTGAAAATAATTTATAGGCTATTAACAGCGGTGTATGCAGTAAAAGTTCCTCACAAAGTTTCCAATCTCCATACGTTTTAATAAATAGGACCAACACATCAGAGGAAGGAGACGTACTCTATGTTTTGATATCTGCTGCATTGAAATTGGGTTCCTTGATGTTCTGCGGCGATATCAGCATGTTGATCGGTGCTCATGTTCTCCGTATAGAGCAATGATCAAAATGTGTGAGACCGAGCATTCTTTAACACGAATGATTGTTACCATACTTTTTGCATCTTGTCGGCAGCACATTTCCTTTACGCAGGGGGATGTACTTCCTACAAGCGACTATTTATTGGGCCACATAAAAGATGCGATAAGCCAAAAAACAAGAGTTTGATTTTTCGTACATTCGCTCGTGTGCCCAATCATCGGGCGTGTAAAAGGGCATTAATACGCCTTTATATTGTGTATTTTACGCCCAAATAGTGTCCTTGCTGCCGTGCGATATATTAATTACATGCACGTCCTTTTGTAAAAGTCGAGTGGAAAGTCGGCGTGGCTTACTTCTTGGCCTGGATTTAGACCGATTTGGGGAAAAAATGCACAAATTAGAAAAAAGTAAGCGTCGAAAAATTGCCGTAATTTTAGCCAACTCCCACGTTAATGGCAGTGGCGTATGTTGTGACAGTTTTTTAAAGAAGCCACATACGTTTAAAAATTTGTTGCAATAAAGTAGCTAGCTTCAACTTGGACATTGGCTAAAATAATGAAGCTTTTGTTAAATCTGAGCTAGTGTTTCAATTCCTCACAATTTTCAAGATCTACATTTGCTGCCAGTGAATAGAAACATTCCTTGATCATGAAAGTATTGCCCTGATTATAAGTAGCAGAGGTGCACAGCACTTGGAAGGGCTTATTAGAGCAAATGGATGTCGTAAAGGGACCCCGTCCCCAATTAAGTACCCCCATTCAAATGGTCAGCATGTAATACTATAATACTGAAAGTCAGTCATTTCTTTCATGCTGGCTATTGGTGCCGGCAGCTGTGAGCACAAAATCTCTTAATAAAATAATAAATCATTTACTGCAGTTTCAGAAGTCATTTCTTATAAAAATCTGTCCCAGAGGCATCGCTGTTACTGGAGCATTTATGTTAGGAAATCTGTAAATTTTTCAGGGATGTAATTTGCTCATTGGCACCGAACTTCTGAACATAATACCTGGAAATAATAGTCTTTGAGTTACCCTCTTGTGTGAAGACTTTTAAGGTTTTATTTAAGCATCGCTTGGTATTCTGCACAAGTAAAAGATGCTCAGTGACTATCACTAATGGCAGCCGTTGCAGCACCCGTAGGGCTGTCCCCCACTTTTGTGCACTCACTGAATATTATGCGAATCTGCGTTATTTTGCGGAAGTACTTTTATTTTCATTCTATTTTGTCTGTGTCCGTTAAAAGGGTTGTCCAATCAGAAGAAATTTAAAGGCCATCAACATCTGATCAGTGGGGGTCCTACTGTCGGCACCTCCATCGATCAGCTGTAGTGAAGGAACTGTGGCGCTCGTAAGAACGTTGCTTCCCCTTCATTACTGTCACTGCTCGTACGAACGCTGCTTCCCCTTCATTACTCACTGCTCGTACCGTGAATCGCTGACACACTTGTAGCATGGGTTCACAGTATTACAGCCTTCTATTGAAGTGTAATACTGTTAGGCTGGGTTCACACGAGCACATTAACGTTCGTAATGGACGGACGTATTTCGGCCGGAAGTCCTGGTCCGAACTCAGTGCAGGGAGCCGGGCTCCTAGCATCGTAGTTATGTATGACGCTAGGAGTCCCTGCCTCTCCGTGGAACTACTGTCCCGTACTGAAAACATGATTACAGTACGGGACAGTAGTCCTGCAGCGAGGCAGGGACTCCTAGCATCGTACATAACTATGATGCTAGGAGCCCGGCTCCTTGCCCTGTGTTCGGTGCGGGACTTGCGGCCGAAATACGTCCGTCAATTATGGACGTTAATGTGCTCGTGTGAACCCAGCCTTACAAGTGTATTGGCGATTCACAGTATACGCACATAAGAAATTAAGGAGAATCAGCGCTCATACGAGCGCCGCAGCCCCTTCAAAACGGCTGATCGGCGGGGGTGCCGTTAGTCAGACCCCCAGCAATCAGATAAGCCATACATTTCTTATGACTGGATAACACAGGTGCATGGCTTGTTACAGTATGTGTATCAGAGCTGTGTCTTCTAATGATCCAGCACCTGCGTGTCCATCACATGACCATGGACAGAACTTCCACTGGAAGTAAACAATGTATGTTCCCACTGAATAACAACAAGTAGGTATCTTGAAAACCGTGAGGAATTAATACAGAAAGTATATTGGAAAATTATATAACTTTTAATCAAGCAAAAAATAACCATAATTTGCTGAAACCGGACAATACCCTTTAATTTGTTAATGAATCAGGGTGTGTAAGAGTCTATTCACGTGTTCTTGTCATAAAAGTGATATGACTGCAACCTGTAAATTGATCCTAATGCTAAAAAATACAGCCGATACTGGAGAATGCTACCGGACAAGGGTTATAATGATATTCTAATGAGTAATGCTGCAATCTGTGGAGGTCTCGTACCTTAACTAGCATTTTTTAATACTAAACCTGACCTGTTGTGGATGGGACGTTGGTTAGGACATTGGTTGGTTCTCGTTTTCATCTCTGGAATAAATGTGCTATGTGCACGACTCTTACCACCTTCTCTTTTCTCCTAAGGGCTTTTTCAGCAAACGCCTAAAAGGCTCTATCAAGAGGACAAAGAGTCAGTCGAAGCTGGACAGAAACACAAGTTTCCGCCTCCCATCACTGCGGCCTGCAGAAAGTGACAGGTAAGATTGGCTGCGCCTATTCGGATGATGTGTATGGCAATTTAGTGCTGCCCCGGCCTACTGCTGCTGCTTACTTGTGTGACCCAGTCTTCTTGTCTACCACTGCTGAGTGATGTATTACGCCATAAATCTGGCGTACAGAGAACTGGCCAGAGCCTTATTAATTTGCAGACTTATGGCCGGGGTATAAAAATACTTGTGACGAGGATCCCGCGGGACGATGTCTACATGTAAAATATAGCAGAGAAGATTTATAACGTCTTCACAGGACGAAGGTGGGTTTATTGCAGCAATTAGCTGGCTAATTTGGCTGAATATGACACAGAGGGATCCCGGTCTGTGGCAGAAGACAGGATAGTCGTCTCTTGCACATTTTTATAACTTGTCTACGTGTTTTATTTGCTGTAGTAGACATAGTAAGTGACACAGTGCACCAGACAATAGTTTTAGTTTTGCAAATATATTGTAGTTATGTTGATCCGGTTTTACAGCTGGTATTTTAGTCCAGAGCTGCATTCACTGTTCTTCAGGCTTCAGAGCTCAAATCTCCCAGTATCCCTTGCTGGCTCAGTGTCTGGTAAGGAACTTGATCTGGTGATTTGCATTTTGGGAAGTGTCCGTTTTTGTAGAAAAATCAGGGCTTCTCCACACGTAGCGGAATTGCTGCATATTTTCAGTCCGGAATGGCGGACGGAAAATACGCAGCAGAATACAGTAGTAGCAAAGTGGGTGAGATTTAACAAATCCCATCCACACGCTGCGTAAAATGTCCAACCAGAAATTCACCTGCAGTGCGTATTTTTCATACCGCAGCATGTCAACTCCTGCTGCAGAAAGTGACTAAATTGCTGCGTTTTTCAGCGGCGATGTCACCATCTCCCAACATTGTGAAAAACGCCGCAAAATCCACACCATTTTCTGAAGTAAAAAACGCAGGAAATGGTGTGATTTTTCCGCAGCGGAAATTCTGCTAGTTTCTGCGGATTTGCTGCAGAAACTTTCTGCAGCAATTCCGTTACGTGTGGACAAGCCCTTACAGTTACAAGGCTTATAGCTGGCTCGTAGTAGAAACCACTTATCCGCCATGAAACCAGTCATTTGTGGCGCACTGACCATCGCTGTATTCAAGGGTCTTCTATGTCTTCTATGATTTTTGCTGCAAGGTGTCTTTGGTCGTTGCATACAATGGTTATTAGTTAAACTCAAGCACATAAATCTATAGATCATTCGATCACGCATTTCAGGATCTACGGTGTTCACATTGCTTGGATAATATGATAAAACACTGACAAGCTTTCATAGAAGTGATGTTGAGTTATTTTTGCTGAGCCGTGAAATGTCCCTGCGCTTGTGAACGTTTCATCCACTGATTTGTCACTTAGGGAATCTCTACAGGTGTTGTGTACAATTGCCGCAGGTACCGTATCTATACTGGTTGCTATGTCTTGTTGACTCTGACAGAGCACTAGGGGCTCCCAACATGATGCTGTCCTGGAGATCTAGGTGGAGCTGCGGAAATTAATTATGGTGCAAAAATGGTTGTTCAGTATCAGGAGTCTCACAAGTGAAGATTTAAAGGGGTAGACATCAGTGGCATATCGCATTGATATGCCACCAATGTGCCATCTCTTGTCTTTGTTTCTGGAGTCCACATGATTGACCACTTTCATTCAATTGCTGACCATGCGCCAAGTGGAGCTGACATGAGAGGAAGTAGCACTGTGCTTCCTGGCCTTCTTCAGGTTAAAGAGGCTCTGTCACCACATTGTGCAACCCCTATCTGCTATTGCAGCAGATAGGCGCTGCAATGTAGATTACAGTAACGTTTTCATTTTTAAAAAACGAGCATTTTTGGCCAAGTTATGACCATTTTTGTAATTATGCAAATGAGGCTTGCAAAAGTCCAAGTGGGTGTGTTTAAAAGTAAAAGTCCAAGTGGGCGTGTATTAGGTGCGTACATCGGGGCGTTTTTAATACTTTTACTAGCTGGGCGCTGTGAAGAGAAGTAACATCCTCTTCTCTTCAGAACGCCCAGCTTCTGACAGTGCAGATCTGTGACGTCACTCACAGGTCCTGCATCGTGACGGCCACATCGGCAGCAGAGGCTACAGTTGATTCTGCAGCAGCATCAGCGTTTGCAGGTAAGATCGACTTACCTGCAAACGCTGTTGCTGCTGCAGAATCAACTGTAGCCTCTGGTGCCGATGTGGCCGTCACGATGCAGGACCTGTGAGTGACGTCACAGATCTGCACTGTCACAAGCTGGGCGTTCTGAAGAGAAGAGGATGTTACTTCTCTTCACAGCGCCCAGCTAGTAAAAGTATTAAAAACGCCCCGATGTACGCACCTAATACACGCCCACTTGGACTTTTACTTTTAAACACACCCACTTGGACTTTTGCAAGCCTCATTTGCATAACTACAAAAATGGTCATAACTTGGCCAAAAATGCTCGTTTTTTAAAAATAAAAACGTTACTGTAATCTACATTGCAGCGCCTATCTGCTGCAATAGCAGATAGGGGCTGCAAAATCTGGTGACAGAGCCTCTTTAAAATAACAGGGTGATAAAGTACATGCACATTTCCGATTTTTTTTTTTCTAACATGGAAGCGTCCGGGTAACATATGTATGGCATATGTCGCAGGCATCCAAAACACACGCATACGTCATGAGCTGGTCACAAGCTTTTCATGACATATCTGTTCAATGGATGCCATAATAGCCTATGGGTGACCCATAGGCTATAATGACATCTGTTTAATGCATAGGTCATGAGAGTTCTTGATGCATATGTTAAACATATTCTACGATAGACGCAGTGATGGAGGCCACTGTCAGGCATCCATCACAGTCTATCATTAACATATGCATCAGGAGTTTTTCCCGGCGTGTAGGTTAAACGTAGGCAAAACACATGATGTAAATGGGGCCTTACTGGTTCGACCAGGATTTAGTGGTTGGAACAATAATCTTTGCGTCTATGGTGATAATGTCTCAACTGTTTGAGACCTACAGCCAAAAATGTATTGTACCTGCTCAAAAATAAAAATGTTTTTGCTAGCAAAATGTTACCACAGTAGCTTATATACTGTATCATTTTCTCAAGACTTGTACATTACAATCTATAGAGCTCCATCACAAAAGGTGCGCTGAAACACTTCTCTCGGAAAATATTCCCACCAGCTAGACGTTGTTTGTGGGCCTTTGTTATGTAAGATCGCCCTCCTCCCCACCCTCTAGGCCACGCTGGGAGTCTAAACTCTAACTCTTGGTAGCTTTCCCCAGCTTTTCTGTTAGGCGAATTCCGCAAATGTTTCCTTTCTTAACACAACTATGTGATGCATTCATAATCTCGGTTTTATTGTTCCTTGTGTATTCATGCTTAGTAGCAATTGTATCTGTTTGACTATTCTCTAAAGTTTAATGTTCCTTTTACAGCTCTAGTTTTGGCAAGAAGTCCTTGGCATGAATGTGTTCGCTCTTATTCCCATTTGTCTTCTCAAAGTAATTTGCTTTCTATACAGCAATGCCTGTCAACCTATAACGTCTACCTTATTGATTTGCCGCTTATGTTTTGTGCGGGGGCTTAATATCGGGAATGTCACATCCAGAAATACCGGCCTGGTCACTGGGAAGGAGCTATGAGTCCCATTATCTCATAGACCGAAGTAACGTCTGCACGTCACAGGATCCCCACCATTTCATCCACCATGTTTTCTTGAAGCACCCTAACCAAATTACAAAGTTTAAAGGGGTTTTCTTATAATCAATAGTTATCACCGATCCATAGGATAGATGATAAATAAATGATTGTCTAACCACTGGGACCCCCACCGATCCAGAGAACGGGCTTACCTGGCCGTCACTATGCGCCACATTTAAATGGAGAGTTACTGCGCATGCTGGACCTCCGCTTCATTCACTTTCTATGGGGCTGCTGGAGATGGCTCTTGGCAGTACTATATAAATGAATGGAGCGGTGGCCAAGCATGCACAGGGGCGGCCATGTAAGCCCGTTCTCGGGATCACTGAGGGTACCAGTGATTGGACCCCCACCAACCAGATATTTATCACCTATCCTGCGGATAGGTGATATTGATTATGGGAAAACCCCTTTAAATGACCAGTCTTTCTCAACGACCGAAGCCAAGTGTCCCCCTACTCAAAAAAAATTGCTTCAAAGTATCCCCAAAGCTGTGATCATACAGTGCTGCCTATTAAAAGCATAACATGTGCACAGTACTATTATCCCTTAGAAACATATTGTGTACCGCCTGGAGTATACACATTGAGAAAGTAGACAGGCACATGGAAGGAATGGAAATAAATAGCCCATTCGTCCAAAATAAGGGAAAAATGGGTGTATGGGCGCCAAATATGCATGTCATGGTTCTCATCATTTAGGCGTCTCCAGCACATTCCAGAATTATTCAATTGTTTTATTTGTCGGGCGTAAGACCGAAACGTCTTACACTTCATTCAGGAGGAAATTTCATTTAGTTCTTCTGAGGTTTTTACTATCCCTTTTTGTTTGAGGGCCCCCGAAAATGCTACAATCCGTGTCCTCGAGCCCTTGTAATCTGCAGGGGATACAGCCAGCAAGTGTTCAATTCCCCTGCAGCGCCACCACTGGGGAAATGAAACATTACATTATACCAATTAAAACCATAAATGCACGGGTATACTTGGTCCTACAGAGACGATCTCGGTATCTACTTTCTGCCCGGGGGAATTCATAGAGGTCCTGTACTCCGAATATAATAGATTATTTGAAAATGGATTTTCTAAGCCAGGCAACAATTTTACACCGAAAAGACAATCGCTTACTGTCATACAGGTCAGGAAGGGCGTATTTACATTATAAATGGTGGAGATCATGTCAAATTTGACAAAAATGTCTTATTTTTTGCCAAGGACATCAGTAGAGGAATTTTTAATGGAGAGATGTCAAAATTATCTCAGAACTTGCTCACCGGTGGAGATATATCAACTCCGGATAAACTCTATCTTATTTGTTAGTAAAATATATTTTTCTTATTTTTATGCAGCTATTAGGAAAGTGAAATGTGAACTATCACTTATTTGGGATAAACTGGCTACTTCTTTATACAGTCTGTATTTTTCCTGCTCCGTCTAACATTTGTATACCTTTTTGTCAGGGATCCTTGGTGGGGTTATTTTATAGTGAATTATGTTCTCAAGTGACCTAGTCAGACTGTAGCAAAAAGACTGATCCAGTAGTACCCAGCATCCGTCCTCCGCTGATCAGTAAGTTGGGGTAGCAATATGCCATAACGTCTACCAGTGGGAAAACCTTTTTAATGGACCAAAATATGGAGTTGGTAGGTGTTTTTGTTTAGAGACCGGCCGGTAGAGTAAATAGCTGGTCTGTGGTATATACATGTGTAAGGGATATGGGAGGGTTACAACTTGGCCTCTTCTGACAGCTGGGCTGGATTCTTTTCCCCTCTGGACTGCTAAACACGTGGGACGGATTCCTGCAGATTAAGCGAAAGTCATTTTGTGGCATTAACGTGTGTGCTGGCTGACCAGTACAGAGCCTTACGCCGGGCATTCGGACATGACGGAGGACTAAAATGGCTTTTACTATTAGAAGATACCGGGGCACTTTCTTTGCCAGCTCTTTCTATACTAGGTAGGTCCATAACTGCTTGCTGCAAATATAATTGATATAATAAGGACTCACTCTGTGCATTATCTAACGTGTACTGACGCCTGCCCAATGCATGGAGGAGAACTGGCCGTGATAAAATGTCAGATATCTCTTGGTTTTACGTTTTTAATCTGGGGATCCTTATTCTCCAATTACTACTTTAGCATTTAAAATTCAATCTGATATCTTTTGTAAAATCATTTCACGTGTTTGGCAGAATGCTGAGAATGTCCCCCACAGTTCTTGAGCTGCCATACATATCGCACTTGCAGTCGGTGATGAGGTCAGTAGTGGTCAGTTTCCCCAAAATCTAGTTCCTGTGCTTCGATGGCCGGCCGTCATTCTACTTATTGACCGGTATGTTCATTTCCTGATGTAGAACTGTAAAGAAAATTGCACCTGTACAAACGTGAGCGATCTGGATAATAGTGGAGAGCAGCAACCAAGAAATTCTCCACCGCTTCTCTCCTAGCTCCCTCCGCAGAATACGACTGCTATTTACAGCATTGTGTTCTGTATATGGGCAGATGAGAGGGGCTATCCAAATGTGCTGATGGCTATCACAATGAATGCTCTGCTCTTTCCCATCCACTGATGCTATGTAAAGCTTTGAAGAGTAGTAAAACCGTGTATTTTAGTGTTTAGTGCAACTCTGTAATTTGTTTTTATAAAAAAAAAAAAAAAACTTTTTCTGATACAGGTTCTTTGTATCCCGGATACAAAGAAGCTGCATCTGGCGCTGAAACCTGAATCTGTCAGGTCAGCGGGACTGATGGCTTCAGTGACAGCAGGTCGGATCCACCTGTTATCGATCACATCTATGTTCATAACTTAGATGTGGTTGATAACAAGCGGATCCTGCGTGTCAGAGTCCCGCTCACCTGACTGATTAAGGTTTCAGCGCCAGATGAAGCTTCTTTGTATCTAAAATACAAAGCAGCTGTACCTGAAAAAGTTAAAAAAAAATTATAAAAACAAATTACAAAGTTGCACTAAACACTAAAATGCACGGTTTTAATAGAAAAAAAAAAGTCTTCCAATGTTTACATCGCCTTTAAAGGTTTTTTTCCCCAGTTTTAGTATCCATAGGAAACCACATCACTGCGCGATTTGTGGGGTTTCCCAATCGATCAGCAGGACAAGTATCCTGCTGATCGTGATGTCCCACTTTTCAGACCTCCACCTATTGCATTTATTGCACAGAATCCCTCCTATTGATAAGTGGATCACATTTGCTATTAAGTGCTGGATATGTAAGAAAGCCGCATATAAAGTGATTACTTAGTATATTATAGAAGACCTTTCAGCTCTCCTGACATGTCTAATTTAGTGAATACTTGTATTCCACATGAAATAACAATACTGGATTACATTTTCTTAAAATGTTCCTCTATTAGTCCTCCTGGAAAGGTATGAATAAATTGTCAACTGGGAGTTACTGTTCCCCTTGTCAATAGGGTGTGCCCCTACACACTTTGACAGATCATGTAGAGACACACCTCAGCGACATGTTAGAGGTAACACCCATGATTAATGTTTCCAGGAGGTATAACAGAGGAACAGCCAAACACCGAATTTAAAACTTTTAGAAATCAAATTCTTGTTCTTTATTAATGATGTCCATAAACAAACATTTCTGGTCCATTTGCATTGCAATAAGCAGAATATGAAGTGGGACCCACCAGTAAATACACTTTTATATAGGCCTATTGAGTTACAGATGATATGCTGCACATACATCTTATACTTTATATATTCAGCCACGTCATTGCTATTATTTATTCTATGAACCATCTTTTAGTAATCAATTTTAACTAAAAATCATCCAATTATTTGACCATGACAATTGGCATAAGCTGCTGTCACCCTGGTCTAGTATTTGCATGTGACTTTCTGATGAAGCGTGAGGCTCTGCAGTCTAGATGTGCACAGAGCAGAAGATTACCATTGCTGCATTATCCTGCCGCTGGCCAGTATCAGTCACTGATCCATACTGCCGGCAGACCAGCGCATGTTCTGCTTTTCAGGGATAGTAGAGGAGGGAGAAGCCATATGGAAAAATGTTTCCAAAAAAGACACTATAAACATTAAGGCTATTTATATCAAATCAATTCTGAACTTTTTTTTTACACAATTACTTGAACGCTAGGACACTAAATTGCATTATCCGGTGAATCGGTATCCTTGAAAAGTTCATGTTTATTATTGGAGGGGTCATAAATGTTCATTTAACAGTCAGAAATATCAGGTTTTTGGTGTTTTTTTGCACATATTGCACTGCAGTTGTGTTTATTACAATATAATATCAATAAGTGAATTCTCCTCCGCTCCCCTGTCGCACACTACTCCCAGCACGAGACTGCCGAAGCACTGCTACACCGCATTCCTACTTTTCCTATTTTTCACCTTTGCTCGCCAGCATCTCACCTCTAAAAATATGGTGTACACTGTACAGGATTCTTGTTGGAAAGCATGGGATCTCTGTGGTTAGCACTGTGGTCTGGGTTAGAATCCAGAGATTTTATGTACTACCTCTGTTTGCTTGGGTTTCCTCCAGGTTTTCCAGTTTTCTCCCACACTCTGAAAAATACTGGTAGATTGATCGGCTTCCTATAAGGGTATGTTCACACGGCGGGGGTCCGTAACGGCTGAAATTACGGGGATGTTTCAGCCTGAAAACATCCCCGTAATTTCAGCCGTACCGGCATGTGCAGGCGCTTGAACGTCGCGTCAATTACGGCCGTAATTAGCGCTGCTATTCATTGGAGTCAATGAATAGCGGCTCCAATTACGGCCAAAGAAGTGACAGGTCACTTCTTTGACGCGGGCGTCTATTTACGCGCTGTCATTTGACAGCGGCGCGTAAATATATGCCTCGTGTGAACAGACAAACGTCTGCCCATTGCTTTCAATGGGCAGATGTTTGTCAGCGCTATTGAGGCGCTATTTTCAGACGTAATTCGGGGCAAAAACGCCCGAATTACGTCCGTAAATAGGCCGTGTGAACATACCCTAAAATTGTATGACCTACAAGAATGATGAGCACAGAAGGCTACAATATACAAAATGGCAACTTTATTGTATATAAAAATCACAAAGCTTTTAAAATTGCCGGATTAGAAGGAAAGTCGCAATGGGCAGCGAGAACGCCAAGTCAGGCAATAATACAGAATCCATAGAAGGCTGACACTATTACACACCAGTACATATATAGTCATTAGCAATACATTAAAATACAAATGTATATGTCCCCACCAACTAAGGAGTTAAATGCACAGGAATGGCAGTGACATAAAGTACATATATGAATGTGCTCCCAGCAACTAATGCTGAACAGATGCAAATGTTGGAGGGGACATATAAATTAGTATTTTAATGTATTGCTATTAACTATTTATGCACTGGTGTGTAAGGGTCAGCCTTCTATGGATTCTGTATTATTGCCTGATTTGGCGTACTTGCTGCCCATTGCGACTTTCGTTTTGATCCAGCAATTTTAAAAGCTTTGTGATTTTTATATACAATAAAGTTGTCCTTTTGTATGTTGTAGCCTTCTGTGCTCATCATTCTTGCAGATTATATATTGCATTGCCGATCACGGCTCTTACGATCATTCCTTTCTGGGTTTTTACAGTTTATTCAGCTGCATATTTTCCCCAATATAGGACAGGGGGTTGCCTTATTGGTGTCTTCCTATAAAATTGGTACTAGTGTCTCTCTAAGATGGGGACAGGGACGTAGGTGAGTGATTACAATCTGTGTGCAGCATTGTGGAATATGTTGGTGTTATATAAGTAACGGTAAAAAAAAAAATTTAGATTTAAATATTTGAGTTGGATGCCGGATTAGCAGGATTTCCGAACATCACGGCTTGGATAAACAGAGTTTTGTGTCCTTCCATAACTGTGATTCTGAGTAAATGTTTCCCAGTGGAATTCTTCTGGAGAAATATTAGCTGGTGCAGGTCGAGGCATTCTTCAATACTCACAGAGGAGAGCCGTCAGTTCAATTATTGGGGAAAAAAAAGCTTTTCCAGTAAGACTCGAGCAAAAAGAGGTTAAAAAGCGGTATAATTTGCTGTTAGATTTGTAGATAATGTAATGTGATCAGCTCACAATCCATACACATCCTCCGTACGTGTTCCTCCTCAAAGCTTTTATTGAAGAACTGAAAGACAAGGTTAATAAGCTGCATTAAACATTAACTGGCACCAGCATTGCAAAAAAACTATATCTGTGAACATGTCCGAGCCGACATCCCTACCCTTCCAGCCCTATAAATCTTGAGCACTTAGATGCGATGTCTGAGAGCTGCCACGTCTCCCCCGAGAATTGGCAGGGTAACTGGGCATTTAAGTAATTAACAAAGAAAAACTGGACAGGGTGAAGTGTACAAGAGATGCAACAAATTGTACCCGGGTGTGAAACCTGTCGGGGGCACCTAAACAAAAACCGTCTGGGCATTGCTTCCTCGTCTCTGGACTAGGAGAAGTACTCTCTTAGCAGTGTTTAGTCTCTGCATGGTGCGGTTTTTCCATTAGCTGCCACTAGAAAAGTTGAGATGCTTTATCTGAAGACTTTGATGGCTCGTATACCGAGGATGTGTGTGGTATTGTAGCTGCTATGCAGAATGCCAGTCTCCCCCTGTCTCCTTATCAGCTAATGGATGTAATGTGAGTCATTGCTGTTGATGGTTTGTGAGGCTCTATTAATGCGGCATTATCCTTTTCTGGTTCATAATCCTAGCAGGCAGATTTCAGTGCAATATGATAAAGTCCTAGAGCTTGCTGAGTGATTGTAAAATGCTCCCTCCTTTTCAGCCAAGCTGTTAAATGGGTCAAATTCAACAATGCCACCAAAGTAATTCGCTTCAACCACCCTTTTCCCAGTTGCTGCTTTTTTTTTTCCCATAATAGAGTTCCCATAGTGTTTATAGGAAGAAAAAAAACGGCAGATTGAAGCCTGAGGTTACTGCCTTCCAGCACAAGTCATCATATACTTTGGTAATGTGGACGTAATAGCTTGAGAAGCCTCCGAAGGTAATAGGCCAGACACATCTTCTGATTGATGGATTAATAAAGTCCAGTTGACTAATGACTATTTTAACATCATACCAGTTCCTCATTAACCATAAACACATGATACAGACACACTGGACCCAAAACTTGTTACAGCAGTGACCTGTAAAATGATCAAGGGTACGTGTACAGAGAGGTGCCACATGTGGTTGCACTAAGGACCATGGAAATGGGTTCATCTCCCTTTCCTATGGGCAGTGTCAACCTGTGTATGGTTTCTCCTTTTAAGGGGCACATCAAAATTGACAAGCAAGGATGGGGGTAATTCGTACAAAATTTTTACTTATCTTCTCTATAAGGGGTAGGAAGGTACCTCCAGTCTCCGAGTGGCAGGGTTGTAGGGGTGTAAATCAATGCCATGAGGAGACTATCATTGTGAATTTTGCTATGCAGTCAACTCTCCTCCACATAAACAACTTTTTGTGCAGTTTACTTAGTCGACCATCAGGCATAGAAAGTCATGAAGTTTGTGGTACTTTACAGGTATAATATACAACGGGTCAATTATTTTGGTTGTTCACCATGATATGTTTGACAATTTTCTTAGTAGGATAATAAAAACAGACTATTCAGGCTGAGCATATGCGCTGCTCACTCCATTTAAAGAGGATCTGTCACTAGTTTAGTAATGCCCTATCTCCTAGCTGATCTAATAGGCGCTGTCACACTGGTAATGATAGTGAGAATTGTTTTCCAAAAAGTTTATAATCTTACAAGTTATGAGCTTTTTTTCTAAATATGCAAATGTACCTTTACTTCACAAGTGGGCGTCAACACCAGCGATTCTCCTGAGGTGGAGCTACATCACAGCCTCTGACGCTGTCCTATCAGCATGAAGCTGCTTCACACAGTGTGAGAGACTGAAACAGGAGGGAGGGGGGATCACTTAAAACTCGCATATCTCCGGCTGTGGACCACCTAGAAAACTGGTGGTACATGAAAGATGAGAGTCTAATCTTTAATATGACATGATGATCGCAGTTCTAGCTGGGACACAACCAGAGATATCACTAGTTGAATACACAGTTGGGAATGGAAGTTGTATACTATATGATCACACTGTGTTGCTGGGCTGGGAAGGGGGAGAAGCTTTGACAATTTGACAGTGTCATACAGAAAATATTACACCGCCCAGACTGAAAAGAAAGAGTCACCTCCTATTTGGTTATTAGAGCCACGTAAGAATATTTAGAAAAATGCTCATAACTTTGCAAATAATAAATATAATTAAAAAATAAATAAAAATTCACCTTAGTCATCGGCATCATAGCGCCTAATAGATTAGTTAGGAGATAGGACATTAATAAACTAGTGGCCGTTCCTCTTTTAAATCTGCTGGACTTAAGTGGGTTTTACACTGGAAAAATATCGGGGAAACGATCGTTCATAGAGCGCTTGTTGCCGATAATTGTCATGGGCAGTGATCAGCAGATGAACGGGCAAACGCTTGTTCATCTGCTGATCGTATAGTTTTAGAAAAGTGAAATATCGTTGTCGGCAGCACATCTCCCTGTGTAATCTCCACGGGCAATCGGAGTAAGTCTGTTCGTCCCCATCCATAGCTCCTTGTGACAGGAGCAAACGAGTGCCGATCAACGATGTCTCGTTGATCGGTGTTCGTTGCACGAGCCAAAATTGGCCTGTGTATTAGGGCCTTTAGACTGTGTTCACATCACGTTTTTGTGAACGCCATTGGTGTATGCAGTGGGAAAGCTCCCGACGCATGTGCCAAACAAAGTCATAGGCCTCCGTCACAGCAGACTGTGCTTTCCTATACAGTGGGCCATTGCAAAATAAATATACAGTGCGTATTTATCCTCCTCCTCCTCCTCTCTCATCTGCTGTCGGCATGATTGCATGACACAAGGGGGGGAGGGGTCATAGGACCCCATTCTTCTAATTGATGCGGTTTGTCAGAGGTGGGACCCCACCTGTCAGAAATTTATGACCGATCCTATGGATACTCCGCAATTGTCAATGGTTGTAATCGAATTCTGCAACATGAACACAGGAAAAGGCTGGGTTCCTGAGATGTCGGAAATTTCTTCACTGATCTTGTACACGGGTTCTTTGTGATTTGATTTAAAAAACAAATGACCCACAATTTACAAGTCTTATGGCCATGTGTGTAAGGACCGTACCATGACCTAGATCTGGACCCGAAGCCCAAAAATCTCCGTAGTGTATACATTGGTTATATATAACGTGTCCTACCGTGGCAGAGTATGTCTTAAGTGGTTTCTTATAATCAGCTGGACAACGTTCCTAACATGATGGAAAATTTACTAATCTAATAGTTCTAATAAATGTTCTGACCATCACGTGTGAGAACCCGGCCACGTTGTGATATACAGCGCTATATATCCGCTCTATAAAAAGGATACCAGTAGAGGTAGCAAACTAGCCCAGCTTCTTGTTCACCTAATTGGTAAATTATCTAAATTTAGATTGGTTTATTACAATTGACATTCTAAAATAAGAATGATTACTTGTAAAAAAGTTGGCACATGTGACATTACATTTCAGATGACGGACAACCAACTAGTTATGGAGCCTAATGATCGTGTCTACCGATAATGGGCTCTAACGCTAAACATAACCATTAGGTGCACGTTGCGAGCCTGACAGACAAGGATTTATATTGTGTAAAAGATGCTTTTTTTGGTTCCCCTCCCCACCTCCGTGGCTCGTGCAGTTTACTGTAATCCTTCTGCCCTGGGATTATCCGTGTCTGAACAGGGGCAGCTAAGCACTGCTCAGTTTTCCTATATCTTCCACGGTAATGCAGGAAGAGCTCTTTAATCCATTCTCACTGGATCGTGCGCTTGCTTTCGGTCGGTTTGATCTCTAGTTACTTAAGGGTTAAGCGCCAGGCACTTGTGTTCGCCACTCAGTGCAGTTAACCCTTTTCTTCCTATGCTGATCAGTATTCTCAACTGTTCCTAGTAACTTGAACCCTAAGCTCATTGCTATGGCAGTGAAGAATCAATGGCACATGTTTGTATCATTGGGAAGGGGAGTTGTATTGCAGATTCGTGACCCATCCGCTTCCCCTCTGCTACCTTGTCTTTTTGCCGTCCCCTATCTCCTATTTTTCACTCAATAACATAGTTTAGGGGTAGTCGGAAAGAATCAGAAATTAGCAGATGATGATTTCTCCCAGAGGAGATGCTTCCAGGAGATTTGACGCATTGAATGTCGCTGATCTGTCTCCTCTCGGGACCATAGTGCAGTATTTGAGAGCCCCCACTTCAGCTGCTTCTGGTCCGGGTTGGGTTTATGCAAGGGAAGCTCCTTGGAAAGGTCACCTTTGCAATGTTTACAGAGCATGCTCTTTGAGCCAACCCGGCTGCGGCTTCTGCCTGCAAGCCGTAATCTGCTTATAGGTGCATTGTCATAGCAACAGGCCCAGAGAGCAGCAGCCCGGGCACACCGGGACTGTGCGTGCGCTACCTGAGGGGCGGGATGCTGGAGGAGGAGGGGAAGGATGCAGTAGCCAGCTATTTGAAGCCAGATTTCATTTCACTGGCATACAATTCAGTCCTTGAGTCCGGAATGATTGGAATTTCTTTCAATCTTATGAGATTTTGAGGACCTCTCCAACCAGACAATATGCCCGACTTGGCTATTTGACATCCCTCCTGGCAGATTTAATTTCCCGGTGGCATGTGACCCTTGACCTTTGTGCAGAGAAACGAAGATGGGTGAGGCTATATGACATGAATCCTAGCTATGATTTGGGCATGCACAGCAAGGTGGCTGTATAATTGCTTCATGTAAGTCATCTTTTTATTTTGCATCACAACCTGCAGAACTTTCACTATTCCAATGCGTCCGTAGTCGACGGGTAGTTAAACATTCATTTGTGCTATTTGTACAACTTTCGTTCTTTTTGATAGCAGCGGCGTTTTGGCTTGTTACCGTGAAAGCGTACAATGCGAAAGTGGTTTAAAAAGTCATAAGTTTATTATGTAACTAGAAGATAAGTGTTCGGAACAGGTTTTCACGAGATGAAAGATACAGATTATACTGGTAGAGCATGATCCAGCGGAGACACAATTTTCGTGCACTTTAATTTACCCAAAAAATTAACACAAATAAGAATATTCCCATGTTTTACTCTCGGGATTACAACCATCCTGGCCATACACAGGGCTATTTACTTGTACATGTTCAATGACACGTCTATGGGAATTACACGGTCATGATTAATTACACCATTTGTTACACAATTTTTCATTACGTTTAAATTTGTATTTTTTTTTACTATACGTTTTTATTGAAAAAAATAATACAGCAATTCTATAATGCAGCAAAATTACATTATAGTGCAATTTGACAAAAGGAATATGAGAACTTACCGAGCAAAGTGTTGAGGGAATAAAGTGTGTGAAGTGGAACGTCTTTGGATGATAAGGATGTAAACTATACTTTAATTCCTATTGGAATTAAATTTATGAATTGATAACATCTGTCGCAAAGGGCATACGTACCATAGAGGCAGACCATAGGTTTGAGGTCCCTTGGAGAGCGGGGGCCCATCCCCGGTTGGTTCCATCTCTTTAGCTATTGGGTGGGGAGAACCTGTGCAGGATTCCCATCTCTAGAAAAATTACATCGGAATCAAACCAGCCCATAGGGAATTGGCCCAAGGGTCATGAAAAAGGGTATGTAGGTAGATGGATCTGGTAAACCAGTAGTTCTCGTCTAGCAATGTAATATGGAATGAATGTTATATGTCATGATCGGGGGGACCAGCAGCCATTTTAATACATTTTGTTTTTTTTATCAATGTAGGACACGTGGGTTACCCAAACTGAAAGAATCTCGCTCTCATGAGTCCTTGCTGAGTCCAGGCAGCGCTGTGGAAGCTTTGGATTTGGGGGCAGAAGATAAAATTTTGGTAAAGCCATTACACAGCAGCATATTGGGACAAGACTATTGTTTTGAGGTAAAGAAAATGTGTATTATTATGAGACCCAGAGTAAATGATTCACTTCAGTTCTTTTTTTTTTTTTTGTACTGACCTTTGGTTTCTTTCTTTGTGTTTTTTTTTCCTTTGTCATTGCACCTCCACCAGGTAACATACTCCAGTGGTAGTAAATGCTTCAGCTGCGCCTCCGCTGCCGAGAGAGATAAGTGGATGGAAAACTTACGACGAACAGTTCAACCAAACAAGGTAAGAGTAAAGGAAAATAAGACTGTTGTGGAAAATCTCCGTGCTTCAAGAATCAGAATTAAAATGATTTTAAAGAGTATTTTTTTCCCAGTAGATATATGGGTTCATGATATATTTTACTTAAGCTGTTTGTTTTTTTTTACCATGTATGTGATGTCGTATTGTGATATCACATGTGGTATATTTTGATGAATTACACATTGGACTACATCTATATACAGTATATCTTTCTAATTTGGCACAGGGCCTGGCGGGAACCTACCCTCTAGACCCCCAGTTTCCAGAAATGCTGGTAATGGGTATCCGTTTATTGTATATTGAGGGACACTTCAGATGTCCAGAGTCTATTTCTAAAGGTATTTGGACCTTTAAAACCCTCTGAGACATGGTTCACATTTACGTTGGAGGCCCATCTTAGGGGCCTCCATCACAGATTTGGCCGAAAATACCAGAAAAAATTGCGCAGCGTGCCGTGCTATTGCTTCTGGTAATACCACAGACACCCGGTCGGAAATGGGTTACACCGGGCGCTGATGGTGTTCGTTGTGCAACGGAATCGATGCTTACAGTATATTCATTGTTCTGCCCTTCTGACGGAGCAGAACAGTGGAAATACTGACGCAGATGTGAACGAGGCCTAATAAATAATTGCAATGGGAATTTTTTTTTTTTTTTATATTGGAATTTCCCTTTAAATAAACGTATTAATTAGCAGGGTTTTCTTAAAATTGTATTAATTTTGATATAAAAGACCATCGTTTATAGCACACTAGTTTAATGGTATAAACTAATATAAGTAAATCAGTACACTGAGAGCCCACCAGCACATGTTCCTGAGGGGCCACACTCCAGCTAAGCAGCTTGAGGGTATGTTCACACGTACACGTCCGTAACAGCTGAAATCACGGAGCTGTTTTCAGGAGAAAACAGCTCCGCAATTTCAGATATACAGTGAAGGAAATAAGTATTTGATCCCTTGCTGATTTTGTAAGTTTGCCCACTGTCAAAGTCATGAACAGTCTAGAATTTTTAGGCTAGGTTAATTTTACCAGTGAGAGATAAATTATATAAAATAAAAAAAAATCACATTGTCAAAATTATATATATTTATTTGCATTGTACACAGAGAAATAAGTATTTGATCCCCTACCAACCATTAAGAGTTCAGCCTCCTCCAGACCAGTTACACGCTCCAAATCAACTTGGTGCCTGCATTAAAGACAGCTCTTACATGGTCACCTGTATAAAAGACTCCTGTCCACAGACTCAATTAATCAGTCTGACTCTAACCTCTACAACATGGGCAAGACCAAAGAGCTTTCTAAGGATGTCAGGGACAAGATCATAGACCTGCACAAGGCTGGAATGGGCTACAAAACCATAAGTAAGACGCTGAATGAGAAGGAGACAACTGTTGGTGCAATAGTAAGAAAATGGAAGACATACAAAATGACTGTCAATCGACATCGATCTGGGGCTCCATGCAAAATCTCACCTCGTGTGGTATCCTTGATCCTGAGGAAGGTGAGAGCTCAGCCGAAAACTACACGGGGGGAACTTGTTAATGATCTCAAGGCAGCTGGGACCACAGTCACCAAGAAAACCATTGGTAACACATTACGCCGTAATGGATTAAAATCCTGCAGTGCCCGCAAGATCCCCCTGCTCAAGAAGGCACATGTACAGGCCCTTCTGAAGTTTGCAAATGAACATCTGGATGATTCTGAGAGTGATTGGGAGAAGGTTCTATGGTCAGATGAGACTAAAATTGAGCTCTTTGGCATTAACTCAACTCGCCGTGTTTGGAGGAAGAGAAATGCTGCCTATGACCCAAAGAACACCGTCCCCACTGTCAAGCATTGAGGTGGAAACATTATGTTTTGGGGGTGTTTCTCTGCTAAGGGCACAGGACTACTTCACCGCATCAATGGGAGAATGGATGGAGCCGTGTACCGTCAAATCCTGAGTGACAACCTCCTTCCCTCCACCAGGACATTAAAAATAGCTCGTGGCTGGGTCTTCCAGCACGACAATGACCCGAAACATACAGCCAAGGCAACAAAGGAGTGGCTCAAAAAGAAGCACATTAAGGTCATGGAGTGGCCTAGCCAGTCTCCAGACCTTAATCCCATCGAAATCTTATGGAGGGAGCTGAAGATCCGAGTTGTCAAGCGACAGCCTCGAAATCTTTATGATTTACAGATGATCTGCAAAGAGGAGTGGGCCAAAATTCCATCTAACATGTGTGCAAACCTCATCATCAGCTACCAAAAACGTCTGACTGCTGTGCTTGCCAACAAGGGTTTTGCCACCAAGTATTAAGTCTTGTTTGCCAAAGGGATCAAATACTTATTTCTCTGTGCACAATGCAAATAAATATATATAATTTTGACTATGTGATTTTCAGTTGTTTTTTTTTAAATATAATCTATCTCTCACTGGTAAAATTAACCTAGCCTAAAAATTAATAAATAAATAGGGTGTGTGAACCCAGCCTGATGGTGAATGTCCAATTTTTATTTCATTGCTGTAATTGCACATACAGGAGGTATCGACAATAACCCTGAAATTGGTAACCACGTCATTCACCCCCCACGGTGGGTTAGTTACATTGTCAAAGCCTGGGCGGACTAATAGGCTAGTCAAATCCTATATTTGAGTGTGATGTTTGTAAGGTTTTTGTTGTTTTTTTTTTAATTTTATTTTTTAAATATGGTCAAGGTACAGAAGCATTGACTTCATGATGTCTCCAAAATCAGACGAATGATACAATATGCAGTTCCCTTAATGACCCCATACTGTACATGCAAAGCTATTGGATCGATTTATCAAGCCATTTAACCATGGAAAATCATTTATCTTTTTAGTATTTTTGCCTTCCCTGCTTGGTTCCAAACTATCAGATCATCACCTTAGGCCTCATGCACACGACCGTATTTTTTCCCACCCGTAAATACTGGCGTAAATACGGGTCCGGTGTCACGCGTATTCCACCCGTTTTGCACCAGTATTTACGAACCCGTGCCCGTAAATATGGGTCCGGTGTCACCCGTATTCCACCCGTATTTACGGGCACGTTTTTGGCGGCAAAATAGCACTGCACTAATCGGCAGCCCCTTCTCTCTATCAGTGCAGGATAGAGAGAAGGGACAGCCTTTTCTGTAATAAAAGTTAAAGAAATTCATACTTACCCGGCCGTTGTCTTGGTGACGCGTCCCTCTCTTCACATCCAGCCCGACATCCCTGGATGACGCGGCAGTCCATGTGACCGCTGCAGCCTGTGATTGGCTGCAGCGGTCACATGGCCTGAAACGTCATCCAGGACGTCGGGCCGGATGTCGAGAGGGACGCGTCACCAAGGCAACGGGCGGGAGACCGGACTGGAGGAAGCAGGAAGTTGTCGGTAAGTATGAAAGTCTTTTATTTTTATTTTTTACAGGTTTATACTGATCGGTAGTCACTGTCCAGGGTGCTGAAAGAGTTACTGCCGATCAGTTAACTCTTTCAGCTCCCTGGACAGTGACTATTTACTGACGTCGCTTAGCAACGCTGCCGTAATGACGGGTGCACACATGTAGCCACCCGTCATTACGAGAGCTCCATAGACTTCTATGGACTGTCCGTGCCGTTATTACGGCCTGAAATAGGACATGTTCTATCTTTTTCAACGGCACGGGCACCTTCCCGTGAGAAAACGGGAAGGCACCCGTCGCCAATAGAAGTCTATGAGCCCGTTATTACGGGTCGTAATTACGACCCGTAATAACGGGAGTTTTTACGGTCGTGTGCATGAGGCCTCAGAGGTGGATTATCAATTCATCTAGTTTAAAGCCGCTTTAAAACTTACTGTATTATTCAGGAAGAAAACTATTACGTTTGTTTTTTCTTTTATTGAGGATGCAAAAAATTCTAGGAGGGAAAAAGCCCAATTTGGGGATTGAGATAGGGTAATTCAATGTAAGCTGTTCTAAACTGAAAAATTATATTGCTGTATCCTTAGTGGGCTGCCAAATCTTTACCTAATGGACATTGCTTCTAGTGTCAATAAGGGGGCACATACTTGATATAACGATGGCCTCTATCCCTGCAATAGTAGAAATGGTAATTGCATAAAATGTTCTAATCTATTCTCGCACCTCCAGGACAATTGCCGCCGGGCAGAAAATGTATTGCGTTTGTGGATCATTGAGGCCAAGGACTTGGCCCCCAAAAAGAAGTATTTTTGTGAGCTTTGTCTGGAC
The DNA here is from genome assembly GCF_050947455.1 of Rhinoderma darwinii. NCBI lineage: Eukaryota > Metazoa > Chordata > Amphibia > Anura > Rhinodermatidae > Rhinoderma > Rhinoderma darwinii. Next base: position 30,723,003 of record NC_134693.1, read on the forward strand.
GATACATTGTTTGCACGCACCACAAGCAAAACAAAAGCAGACAATATATTTTGGGGAGAGCACTTTGAGTTTTATGGTTTGCCCCCTCTACACAATATCACCGTGCACATCTATAAGGACGTAGAGAAGAAAAAGAAGAAGGATAAAAACAATTATGTAGGGTTAGTGAACATTCCTATGGCCAGTGTGACTGGCAGACAGTTTGTAGAGAAGTGGTACCCTGTAAGCACACCTACCATAAACAAAGGCAAAACAGTGGGACCCTCAATACGTATCAAATCCCGATATCAGACCATCACGATTCTGCCCATGGAGCAGTACAAGGAGTTTGCAGAATTTATTACAGTCAACTATACTATGCTATGTTCTGTGCTGGAGCCAGTCATCAGCGTCCGGAACAAGGAGGAGATGGCTTGTGCGTTGGTGCACATTCTGCAGAGTACAGGAAGGGCCAAGGTAAGAATCCTTACATTACAGCTACAGCCTGCGGCTATCCAACCGTTGTGAAACTGCAACTCTCATCATGCATTGGCAGCCGCAGGCTTGGTTTTGGGAGTTTTACAACAGCTGGAGAGACACAAGTCTTGATTATGGGCATCTGACTAGTTATCAAATAAATGTGTCTAGTTTAGTAAATCTATGTATGCGTTTTTGGCCCCTCTATATTGTCGCTTTGAAACTGTTTATTACTTTGGAAGCTTTGATTCCGTATCCTAATTTATATGCAATCACTGAATGCATAATACAACTAATGGATTTTAGTACATTACCAGAAAACTGATATTCTGCAAACAGTAACGTCTCGCCTGAGAGTCTGAAAATGAACCGGAAAATACTCACTGCAGCTTGTTTTGCACTTTAGAGGATTATTACTAAATCTTGCCTTTTGACATCACGTGGTTACTCTTGATATTCTCCGACTCCCCGTGTTGATTGAAGTAAATACAGATCAATGATTCTGGGGAACTCTGACTGTTTGAGCATATGTTAACATGTTGTACATGAAAGTTGCTGCTCTGGCATTTTAAGCTTCTGTAATCCCATGTTGCCAATGTTTTTTGTTTTTTTCTTATTAGGCTAGAGCTACACAGAGACTTTGGTAGCGCAACGACATGTGGCGTTGTTTTCTGTTGTAGCCCATAGAGAATAACGTGCTTTGGCTAAATGGGCATGATGCAACGTGTCTAGGACAGTGTGGTCCTCAAATCATCGACTTATGGAATATGCGAGAACAGGTGCAACATTCAGCCCATAAAGGTCTTGGATATGTTGTATCAGTATATAGCTTGACAAAGGCCCTATTGGCTGAATCTTTTCCGTTTCTCATGCATCTGTGAGGCTCTGTTCACACATGTCTGATTTGACGCAGATTTCTGATCGTTTTTCGCGTGAAATCCGCATCCCATGCATGTGAATGGGGTTTCTGCAACCCTGTTCACATGCTATGGAAAATTTACGCACTGATTTTTGTCTGCACAATGGAATAAAAATCTGCTGTACCACGCTATTTATTTCAGCAGATTCTGCATGGAAAAGCTGAGGATCAGCCCTTATTGAATGACAATGGGGATAATCCTTGTGCGACAGAACATCGGCGACAGAAACCTCAAAGGGAAGGTGTCCTCGGAAAAAAAGATCTTTTTAAATCAAGTTTTTTTTTTTGTTTTTTTTTTAAATAAAGTTTTTAATGTTAAACAGGTTTCTTAAGAATTTTGGGGCATTTTATATTTCATTTTGTAGGTCATTATATTAAAAAAATAATCCTAAAATCTTAGTTTTCACTCTGGCCACTGAGCCTCACAATAGACTGACGCTTCCTGTTCTGTAGTGATCACTTTTCTGCAGCCTTCTTATTATCAGCACAGGCAGGATTACAATGATAGGCAAGGCCTAATTCAGAACTGTGTTGGAGGCTCCGTTAGGGGCCTCTGTCGCAGATTCCACCAAAAATACCAGAAGCAATAGTGTAGCATGCTGCACCATTGTTTCCGGTAAAACTACGGACACCCCGACTAAAAACCAATGGAACCCATTCAAGTCAATGGGTTCCATCGGACGGCGGTTGTCTCCGTTGTTCAACGAAACCTGTACACCTTGCAGTATTTTCGTTCTTCTGCTCCTAATGGAACAGAACAACAGAATGCCGAACGCAGATGTGAACAGGGCCTCCACACCTACATATAGAAAACACAGGATCTGCCATTGACAATATGTGATGGACACAGCTCCCCTCATATGCCTTCCTGCAAATGACCTCTGCACAGGTCACCGAGCATGCCTAGAAAACTTTCCCATAGAAGTCAATGGTCAGCTGCAGAATACAGGTTGTACGGTCCATGTGGCTGTTGTAACGCATATCTCAATGCTGTTAGCAGCTCACGCATGATGGCTGCCCCCATAATGATTGACAAGAAGTATAATTTAAAAATCTACAATCAGAAAATAATAACAGATGAGAATCTAAGATTGTGTATTACCATCTGGTTTTAATTAGGACAAAAAAATTGTAGATGAAACATTCCCTATAAGATTTATTGCTGTGTGAACAGGGCCATATTTACAAAATCCATAATGTCTAAGTTTTTGCAGTAAAGGACTATGCAATATACTGTGTTGTAGACATCTTTGTTTTCATGATTCAAACAGGTTTTATTGGTTTTGTCATAGAAAAGCCATATATATATATAATATTTTTTATTTATTTTTTGTGTGCTATATATATATATATATAACATTATTCATATCAAGAATTGCATTAAACCAGTTGGTGTTTGCGAGTTGATGGATTGACCTAGATATGAGCGATGCTACTTCTTTAGCTGGGGCATATATGAGCTCCTATGAGCGTCTTACTCACGTACTTTATCGGTACAAACCTTCCTGTTTTGCGGTACTTCCACTCTGAACCGTTGCTCGTGTTTGGAAATTTCACTCATGTCCTTTCACAGGTACTGCCACCTCTTCACACTTACCTAGAACACCGTTGTGGTCTAACCCTTGTATACCCCAACTTGAGTCTCTGCCAGGAGCTGGGATTAAATTCCTCGTACAGCTGTGCTGTGGTGATACTGGTTTTGTGCTCTTCTCTGAACTTGTGGACCGGCATGGGATCCCGACGAGTGCCTTCTTTTGCTACATTCAACTGCGTCATGCTTTGCGCAGTTTGGCTCGTTGGGTCCGGAGTTGCGGTTTTCTAATCTTTAGGATCTCCTTGGGGCACAGACCTTTCTAAGCCCCTTACACAAATCAATGCACTGCTATCTGTTGGGTCTAGACCCTTTGATAAAGCCTTTACGAGGTCGCACGATTATAACCCTGATCTGACTGGGGAGGAGTGGAGAGAAGTAGAGCTCTCCTTTGTTGACTCTGTGGTGAATGCACAGGATGTCTTAATCCAATCTAGGTTTCTTCAACGTATCTATCATACCCCAGTCAGGGTCCAGGGGATGGGTGCCTCAACCTCTGATTCCTGTTTTCGATGTCACGCTGCGGTGGGCACGTATCTCCATTATGTGTGTCTATGCTCTTAGGTCCTACCACTTTGGTCGGAGGTTGTGAAATTCCTCAATGATCATTTTGGATTTCCACAACTTCTCACCCCCCAAATTTGCCTCCTAGGTATTATGAATGTATTAATATAGGATTATTTTGTCAAGATTTTCTTCATTATTATTATGGCCTGGAAGGCTGCTGAGGCACCAAGTACGGTACGCTGGCTTCAGCTTATTCATTAATATGGACCTCTGTATAAAATGTTATATAATAGTGGAAAATGTCTCCATAAATTTGAGAAGATCTGGCGGAGATGGTTGGAGTCATCTAAAACTGCAATTTAAATTTGTTTCAGTTCATTTCTGGGGTCGAGGGAGGTGTCAGGATGCGGAGCGCCTAGGATTGAATGATGTGTGTGGTGTATTGTTGTTAGTGTATAGCTTTTGTTTGCCCGGCTCTACACTTGTCACCTCCCTGACTCTGATTTACTATAATTGTGGACTCTCTATACCTGGTACCCGATGATACGTATTGCTGTCATGGTTTACTCACTGTTCCGCTGTACAAATCTTCTAACTTGTTTTGTTGAAAAAAATGCTAAATAAACAAATAAAAAAACAATGACTAATCAATCGGTGAATACCGGTCAGCAAATAGATGTCTAAATTATACTATAGCCCAGAGAGCGGTACATCAAATAACATCAATAAGCCTCATTATGATGGGTGACACAAGAGTAAAATCTAACGAGAGATCAATGAGCCAATAAAGAAACAAACTGTAATAGACAAAAAACAAATATAAATAGACAGTCATTATTGTTTTTAGGTGGGGAAAGCTTATGAAAAAATTGGTAAGGCTTTCTTCACACAACCTTTTTTTTTTTTTGGGGGTCTTCTAAAAACCGCACTGAATTACATGCGCTTTTTTTGGGTGCCATTTTTTTATAGTCACACATTTTTGTCAGGCACTTTTTATTTTCTACAGAGCAGCGCATTCAAAAACACCAAATCAACCCCTTCCTGCGATTTAAAAAGAACAAAAAAAAAAACGCCACGAAAGTAAAAAAAAAAAAAAAACAACAAAAAATAGCACTCTATTGACTTCCAGCTGACCTCTGGCCGCGTCACATGTGACCACTGCAGCCAATAACAGCCTGGACGCCAGGTGTACAGAGACCGGCAGGGAAGCATTGCCAGGTTTTGGAGAGTAAAGTTTTTTGTTTTCATTTTAAAGTTATTTTTAAGTTATTTTAAACTATCTAGACTCTAGATCTTCACTTGAGTGGGCGGTAGCTGTAATACTGTGCACGACCACTACGAAAATGTCAGCGTGGCGCAGTGATGAGCTGTGTAAGAAATAAAGGGGAAGCAGCACTCGCCTTTAAAACAGCTCAGAATTGGACCCCCACCAATCAGATCTGAGGATAGGCCAGCAATTTTATCTCTCCGAATAATCCCTTTAATTGCCCATCAGCACAATCATTGATATAATGCAACTCCTATCATCTCCAGCCAGTCAGCAGTGTTTATAAGCGACTCTGAAAGTTTGGTGAGGTTAGGAATGTATTAAGACTTCATTACTGTAGAACGTTTCTTTCCTCAGTTGGATGGAAGTTTCCCATCTCCAGATATATCTAAAAAGCCTCCCCAGATAAATGATGCTTTTTGTGGTGTTTAATAGACAGAGATCTAATGTTGTGAGACAGGGCGGACGGTAATGCGTGGAAAGAATTGCAGTCCTGGGAAGCGCTTTGTATTGATGTCAGTATATCAGATCTGTTATGTTCCAGCTCAGTAACCAGTGAAGATTTTCGCTACAAGCGTTCCTCACTATCTTTATTTGCCCGAGTCTCCAGTGACGCACAGAAATGCTGCAAGTTTTATTAAACTACCCGCTCTAACGATTGGGCTGTGGGCCGTGTAGCAGTGCTAATATTGGCGAGGACATTTTATGGCTTTGGAGAGACCGCGTACTATTGGTCTGGTAATGCTGTTATGTAATAAGTATATGTGATTTCCCAATTAGAAAGCTTTATAAATAACCTGAGTGATCATAGCAACCAAACATCTAATTGGAAAAGCACATTAATAACCATGGGATGTGAAATGCGTGTTGCTTACGTAACTGGAGGCAATGGAGGATACACATTTCACAGGAAGAATTCCGCACTCATAGGATACAGTATCACACAGGTATTTATGTAAGGATAATACACATCCATGATGCAGAACAATCGAGGGAAGTATAGGCCACCATGGGGATCACCCTTCAATACCTTTTGAAATGGGCGTATAGTTATTTTTCAATTACAAAGTTATAAAGGGGCCACATTTATCAGTGAATGGCGGTGTTATATTAAAAAGTAGACTTACCCGAATTTCTCAACTGATTCTCCTACACTGGTGCTATATGCTGGATGACCACCAATAATGGATGGCGTTACAATGTCTATTAGGCCAGATTCACACGAACGAGTGCAAGCTCGGACGTGGAAAACGGACGTTTTTCACGTCAGAGTTGCACCCATGCGGGTCCCGTTTTCATGCATTCCCTTGTAGACTTGAGTCTATTGAAAACTGAAAAAAATAGGACATGTTCTATTTTTCAACGGACCCTTCACACGGCCCGTTGAAACAACAGCCATGTGAACGGCTCCATTGAAATACTTGCGTCTTGGTTTAACGGCCGTCACACGGACGTATCCTACAGTCTGCTAAATTTGACTTACATGCGGCCTATTACCTCACTGAAGGTCCCAAAATTATATTCATGAACTTAGAAGAGCAGAGTGAACCATGCTATAGAAATCTAGAATAATGAAGGCAGAAAATTACAAGGTAGTCCATCTATACAACCATTTCTTTGAGAAGTTTTTTCTTTCTTGTGTAGAGATATACAGACTGCAAAGTAGCGGTAGAGCGTAATAGGGAAAACAAACAACCAGCAGATACAAATAACACTAGTAAGAAGGAAAAAAAGAAAGGGGGATGAGAGTTGTGTGTCGAAGTGGAGGTCAGTCTGACCTAGAAAGACAAGTTTGGAAGGCTGTGGATTCCTTAAACATGAGCCAATACCTTTAAGTGACATAGAATTTTTGGCCAGTAACTTCTCCATTTTCTGTATATTAGAGAATATGGAAGGTTATTTCAACAGGGACGCTGTTGTTGTAAATTCCAGTGTGTTGGAATCGCCAATCTAGCAACCCGTAGAAATAAATACATCCAGCGTTGTTCCGTTGTCTCTGTCTGGGTTATTTCTTTTGTCGTCACGTAAACTGCTGGTGGTAGAAACATCCGCGCTCGTCTTTGGAGGTACACTATAATGGTGCGTCAGTAAGGCCGCATTCAGACGAGCGTAATACTCCATGTGCTGTCCGTTGAAATAGCGGACAGCACATTGACACATTCATTTCAATGGGGCTATTCAGACATTGTCCGTTGCGTGAAACTCACTGCATGTCCTATGTTTTTGCGCACCTTGTCGCCTATTAAAGTTTATGGTGCGTGAAAAACACGGACACCACACAGGCGACATCCGTGTTCTGTCCGTGTTTCACACATCGGTTACAAAGAAATGCATAGGAATTTTAAAAAAAAGTGCTTGAACGGACGTGAAAAACGCATGCCACACGCAACGCACACTGATGGCACACGGAGATGAACTGCTGGAATTACGCTGTGTTTTTAACGCATGCAAATCAGACACGCTCGTGTGAATGTTGCCTAAGGCCCTGTTCACACGGAGTATTTTGACAAGCTTTTTGGCGTGGAAACCACTCCGCAAAACTTGTCAAAAACCAGCCAAAAATGCCTCCCATTGATTTCAATGGGATGCGGGGGTGGTTTTCTCCTGCGAGCGGTAAAACCGCCTCGTGGGAGAAAGAAGGGACATGCCCTATCTTCGCGCATTTACGCCTCTAACCTCCCATTGACATCAATGGGAGGTAGAGAAAGCGTATTTCGCAGAGTTTTTTGCCCGTACCACTCAATGGCCGCGGGTGAAAAACACGGAAAATGACATGCAGGAAGGACAAAATCTGCCTCAAAATCCCAAACGGAATTTTGAGGCAGAATTTTCCTCCTGCAAAAAACTCAGTGTGAACGAGGCTAATCTGTGTTAATCACCGTCTGGACCAATTACTAGGTTTTACATTAACAAGTTCAACTTTAACCCATTCCCGTGAAATAAAGGCTAAAATGTCATTTAATCCCCAGACCTATCTTCATTTTTATCACTACCTGCTGGAACAAAAAATGCTAGAAAATATACCGGAATATGCTCAAAATGTGCACATAGCCTATAATGGGCCAGTGGGTGTCCTTTTAGTATATGTTCGGGCAGTATTGTTTTGTGTTGAAAAGCATAGTAGACTACACTTTATAATACCAAGGGATCCTGCAAAAAATGTATACCACACAGTATACGCCCAATGGCAGTCAATGATACCACCATTATCATTGAGAAAAATATAATAAATATGTAGTGAGAACAGATGGGAAAGGTGAATGTAAATGGTAAGATGTAATATGATGGTAACTAAAAAGTGATTCCCATGAGTTTTTGGGTAACCAATAATGTCCGAGGACACCCACAAGACTGTGCATGACCACAATATAATAGCTTTATATTTATTTTAAGAAGCCTGCAGCTATGGGACCTTTTCCAATAATTCTGTTGGCTTTGATACATGCACATTACCTTAGATGAATGTTAATGGTTAAAGCCACATACATTTTCTGGTTGGGAAGTTATTGATTGGTAATCCGAGCATGCTTTCTATATCGTCTTTGTTGTCCATTAAGAGTTCTCTTCTATTGGGGCAACTTCTAGTATTTCACTTTTCCTTGACCGAGATCATGATGGCTGTCCTTATTTTATGTGTGCAGACGAAACACAAACTACTCCTCCATATTGCAGCACAAGTGTAATAAAGACTGTACCAGATAAAGTCCGCTATGTAAAATCGTTACAGAAAAGTTCTATGTGTGCGTTAAAGTCAGGGCACACAGGTTAATTCCACAACAATAATACTCTGACCCTTTTATGATTAAAGGGTTTGTCGAGGATTAGAAAAATGTCTGCTTTCTTCCAAAAACGGCACCACACTTGTCCAATGGTTTTATCTGGTATTGCAGCTCCGCTCCATTGAAGTGAATGGGGTTGTGCTGCAATACCACACCCAACCTGTGTACAGTTATAGCGCTGTATTTGGAAAAAAGCAGCTTGTTCGTTTTATCCTGGTCAACCCATTTAATTGTTTGTTCTATCATGTTGTTTAACCCCTTCAGGACTGAGCCTGTTTTGGCCTTCAGGACGAAGCCGATTTTTAAAATCTGACATGTGTCACTTTATGTGGTAATAACTCCGGAATGCTTTTACCTATCCAAGCGATTCTGAGATTGTTTTCTCGTGACACATTGGACTTTATGTTACTGGCAAAATTTGCCCGATAGATTCAGTATTTAATTGTGAAAAACACCAAAATTTTGCGAAAAATTGCAAAAATTAGCATTTTTCTAAATTTAAATGTATCTGCTTGTAAAACAGATGGTAATACCACACAAAATAGTTACTAGTTACCATCCCCCACATGTCTACTTTAGTTTGGCATCGTTTTTTGAACATTATTTTATTTTTCTAGGACGTTACAAGGCTTAGAACTTTAGCAGCAATTTCTCATATTTTCAAGAAAATTTCAAAAGGCGATTTTTACAAGGACAAGTTCAGTTCTGAAGTGGCTTTGAGAGTCTTGTATATTAGAAAGTCCCCATAAATCACCCCATTTTGAAAACTGCACCCCTCAAAGTATTCAAAACAGCATTCAGAAAGTGTATTAACCCTTTAGGCGTTTCACAGGAATTAAAGCAAAGTAGAGGTGAAAGTTACAAATTTCATTTTTTTTATACAAAATTCATTTGTAATACATTTTTTTCTGTACCACAGAAGGTTTTTCCCAAAAAATTTAACTTATTATTTATTGCCCAGATTCTGCAGTTTTTAGAAATACCCCACATGTGGCCCTAGTTCGGTCATGGACTGAAACACAGGCCTCAGAAGCAAAGGAGCACCTAGTGGATTTTGGGGCCTTCTTTTTTTAGCATATATTTTAGGTACCATGTCAGGTTTGAAGAGGTCTTGTGGGGCCAAAACAATAAAGACCCCCAAAAGTGACCTCATTTTGGAAACTACACCCCTCAGGGAATTTATCTAGGGGTATAGTTAGCATTTTGAACCCACAGTTTTTTTGCTAAATTTATTTGAATTAGTTTGTGAAGATGAAAATCTACTTTTTTCTGAAAAAACGTAGAAATTTTTTATTTTTTCAAGGTATAAAAGAGAAAAAACACCCCAACATATGTAAAGCAATTTCTCCTGATTATAGCAATACCCCATATGTGGTAATAAACTGCTGTTTGGACCCACAGCAGGACTCAGAAGGAAAGGAGCACCATTTGGATTTTGAAATTCAGATTTTGCTGGAATGGTTTTCAGTGCCTTGTCGCGTTTGAAATGCACTGGAGGGAACAAAATAGTGGAAACCCCTGGAAATTGACCCCATTTTGGAAACTACACCCCTCAAGGAATTTTTCTAGGGGTAAAGTTAGCATTTTGACACCACGGTTGTTTTGCTGAATTCATTGAAATTATTCTGTAAAGGTAAAAATCGACTTTTTTTCTGAAAAAAGGTAGCCATTTTTAATTTTTACAAGGAATAATGGAGAAAAAGCACCCCAACATTTGTAAAACAATTTCTCCCGATTACGGAAATATGCCATATGTAGTAATAAACTTCTGTTTGGACCCACAGCAAGGCTTAGAAGGGAAGGAGCACTATTTGGCTTTTGGAGCTCAAATTTAGCTGAAATGGTTTTTGGGTGCCATGTCGCATTTGCAAAGCCCCTGAGAGGCCAAAACAGGGGAAACCCCCCAAAAGTGGAAATTACACCACTTAAAGAATCTATCTAGGGATATAGTGGGCATTTAGACCCCACAAGTCTTTTGCAGGATTTATTAGAATTAGGCCGTGAAAATGAATATCGACATTTCTTCCACTAAAATGTTGCATTTTTTTTCAATTTCACAAAGGATAAAGGGGGAAAAAGCACCCCAACATTTGTAAAGCAATTTCTCCCGAGTACGGCAATACCCCACGTGTGGTCATAAATGGTTTTTCATTAGAAAGTAATTAACCCTTTCTGGAGTGATCCATTTTTTTCTTTTCCTTCTTAGTTTTTTCCTCCCCGTGTTCCAAGAGCCACAACTTTTTTATTTTTCAGTCAATAGAGCGGTATGAGGGCTTATTTATTGAGGGACGAGCGGTCGTTTTTATTGGTGCAACTTTTTGGTACATACAACTTTTTGAGCACTTTTTATTACATTTTTAGGTAGAGCCAAGGTGACCAAAAAAACAGCGATTTTGCCGTTCTAAATTCTTTATTTTTTACGTGAGACGCTCCATACATCACCCCCCACACTACGACATGCTATGTCATGGTGCGCGCAGGGGTTAATGCGCAGCGCATGGTGCGGAGTGAAAATTACAATTTTCCACTCATATGCCATTTTAGTGCATTATATGTTATGCCCAGTTTGTGCCACTGAAGACAAATAACTGAAAATATTAACCGGGTTCTCCCGGGTATGGCGATGCCATATCTGTGGACGTAAATTGGTGTTTAGGCACGCTGCAGGGCTCAGAAGGGAGGGACGCCATTTGGCTTTTGGGGCACAGAGTTTGCTTGGTAGTTGTTCTGTTTGGGGTTTTACTGGTGTTTCAGTTTATAATGTGGGGGCATATGTAATCTGTGCGGGGTACATCAGGGTACATGTTATCTGTGCGGGGTACATCATGGTATAATAAGAGGGTATAATAATGCAGTAAATAAATAATAATCCGCAGATATGTGGCCAGTGTCGCACTTATAAATGGTGCCCGATCTTATCCGCTTTTGGACACTACACATTTTGCATCGCCATATTCTGAGAGCCAGAACGGTTTTATTTTTTCTCCACCGGAGCCGTGTGAGGGTTTATTCTTTGCGGGACAATCTGTAGTTTTCATTGGTACCATTTTGGGGTACCAGAAATTTTTTTGATCACGTTTTATTCCATTTTTTGGCAAGCAAGGTGACCAAAAACCATCAATTCTGACAATGTTTTTTATTTGTTTTTTTTATGGCCTTCACCCTGGGCTATAAATGACCATTATACTTTATTCTGCGGGTCGATACGATTACGGCGATACCAGATGTATATAATTTTTTTATGTTTTGCAGCGTTTGTGCAATAAAATCACTTATTTATAAAATAAATTATTTTTTGTGTCACCATATTCTGAGAGCCGTAACGTTTTTATTTTTCAGTCAAAAAAGCGGTGTAAGGGCTTGTTTTTTGCGGGACGGGATGTAGTTTGTATTGGTACCATTTTGGCGTACGTGCGACTTTTTGATCACTTTTTATTGTATATTTTGGGAGGGTTGGTAACCAAAAAATTGTGATTCGGGCACTGTTTTTCGTTTATTTTTTTCGCGGTGTTCACCGTGCGGGAAAAATAATATTACAGTTTTATAGTTGGGGTCGTTACGAACGCGGCGATACCAAATATGTGTACTTTTTTTAACGTGTTAATTTTTTTCCTATAATAAAAGACTTATTATAGGAAAAAAAGCATTCTTTGTTTATGTCACTTCTAACTTTGATTTTTACACTTTTTCAAAACATTTTTATTATCTTTTTTTAACTTTTTTTACTTGTCCCACTAGGGGACACTTAGACTGGCAGCTCTGATCGCTGCTGGAACACATTACACTACACACGTAGTGTAATGTGTTCTAACTGTCATTGTGACGTAACTGTCACACTGACAGGAAGCAGAGGAGGAACGGCCGGAGGCTGATCCTCCGAGGCTTCCGTACATGGCAACCCGGAGGTCATTGTTTGGCCTCTGGTTGCCATGATAAGGATCGCCAGCCCCCGCAAATACATGTGGGGGGCTGCCGATCCGCTGTAAACCTCTTCGATGTGGTGATCGCAATCGACCACCGCATCGAAGGGGTTAATTGCCAATTTCAGCGGCGACAGGCCGCTGATCGGCAACGGGGAGAGCAGGGCTGACACCCTGCACAGTTAACCGCCGCTGCGGTGTAGCGCCGCGCAGCGGTTAACTTTTAAAGCGCGGACGTAACTGTACGCCCAGGTACGCGAAGTTACTGCTTATCTGGACGTACAGTTACGCCAAGGTGCGGGAAGGGGTTAAACAAAAGAGGGAACAATGAGCTATAACTGATTGTTAATTTTTTTGGGGGAGAAGTGATCTTCTCATAGCAGCGTTGGCCGCAGTGACCCCCCTATTACAGTGTCAGAATTAGTGACCCTCTATAGCAGTGTCGGCTACAGGGCTCCCACAAAAAAACGTTTGACACAATGATCACCATAGTAAAGTTGTCCACAGTGACCCCCTATAGCAGCGTCGCCTGCAATGACCGTCAGCAGTGTCCACCACAGTGACTCTCCCATATAAGTTTTAGCTATAATGTACCCCCTCCCATAACCGCGTCAGCCATAGTAACCCCCCATAGCAACATCAGGACGCAGTTATCCAACGAGGGCAGCTTGCAGGTACCTGTTCCATCAAGGATCAGAGATTAAGACAGGAAAAGATTATGAGTACAATAGCAGTGGTCTGTGGCGGGGGATCTTGTCTTCTCTGGGAGGTCCCACCTTATTTTAGGATCCTCACACAATTCCTGGTAGGTATGGTGAAGATTGAACTAAAAATCTAATTGTATCTCACTAGAAGTATTAGTTGGATAAGTTCATCCGTGACCGACAATAACAAAGATCAGAGCGGAGCTAATTTATTCATAGGCCGCTGCATTTTGTTTCCTTACTTAGTCCATTAGTTAATTTATGGGGCAGTCACCGCACCTTCTTCAGTTCTCCACCCGCTCATTATAGGTTCCCAAGTATACAGATTAGTGATTTATCCTGTGAAATGTATGTATAGAAGAAGACCCCTCTGAAATTATGGTCTTATGACCCCCGCCACAGTACATCTGTATCTTTCATGATCAGTGGACATAGGTTTTCTATGAAGCTGCAGAAAACTACTGTGGATCATCTCTCGGGACCTCTGGTTGTATAGATTGTATACGTGGTCACAGATTATCTACATTTTAGAGATGTGTATATAGGAACTACTATAGGCAACAACCCAAAAGTTAGGCCCGGTTTGCAAATCGGCTGGGATGTATACACTCACAGGCAAAGCCCAGACAAGAGGAGTATACAGAATTCGCAGAGGTCTTACTAATCCCAAGAAAACAGACTAATTTTGGTAGCGTTCACTGCCGGGACGGTCTTTCTGCCTACAGGCAGTATAATAACATAGGTTTTTTGCATGACTAAGATCATGCCAGCCGTGCGGTTTCTTTCATGATGCAATGCACATTTCACAAGCTGTTATTCTGAGTTCCTGTTAGATGGTAACATCCAGGGACACATCAGTTTGTGAATAGCGGAGCATAATATCTCAGCCCCATGTTTTCATAGTCACATTGCTATATTTGTACCCAGCGCTGGTGATGTCCCCGGTGTACCAACCACTGCAACATAACACGCAAAGCATCAGTGTAAGACATTTTTTATTTGTTTCAAGAGCCTGTAAATCTTCCCAGCAACATTCATTTTGTCTGGTATAAAAAGAACTGCACTTACGTGCTATGCTGAAATATGGCCCCTAGAGCTGATCTTTAAGGGTTACCTTAAATCAGAAAAAATTGTCTCCACCCCCCCCCCCCCCACCCCCAGGAAACAGCACCACTCCTGTTTACAGGCTGACTCTGGTATTACAGATCATCTCCGAGTTGCAATACCAGACACAGCCATTGATAAATAGTGGAGCTGTTTTGGGGAAAAAACGCAACAAATTTTTTTAAATCTTTTTTTCTTATAATGTTGCAACTTCTTTAATGACTGCAACGTGATCTTGTATCTGGTCTCTGTGAGCATAACTACCAGGCTAGCAGGTATAGCAATTGTTATCGGACTCAGAAGCTAAGGGGGTGACCTTCCTAGTGTTAAAGAAGCTTCCGTCAACCAGCCGTTCATTCACTGCAGCTAACGGAGAAGAAGAAAGAATCGAGTGGAGTGTGTAAGAGGAGGAGTGGATAGGCCATGGATAATTGAATGTATTGAGAGGCCGAAGAAATGAGGAAAAGACACCGGGGGCTGAGCGGTGACAGAGATAATCATAACCTTTGCATTTCTTGAACACACTGCTGACGGCGGTCATTGCAAACTAGAGCCCTAATTCCGGCTTGTTACCATGGATGGGTTATACCGGATGTATCCATAGAGGGTTATAAACTTATTCTGTCCATAGAGCCGCCTGAACAGCCGCGAGGACAGAAAAGTCCCCCCTTCCATATGAAATGTTAACAAAAGTAAGAATTGTTAGCACTGCTCATACTATATTACTTGAGTCTTTTTATAGCCGGTCAAACTTTTTATATAAATAAGAACTTGATGTGTCTTCTCCGCACAGTGTATGTGGACAGGGAAGGTACTTGAATACTTGGTGGAAGTCCGGTGACCACAGCTTATAACACAACGTAGTCACCCAGCGACAGGGATATAAAGACAAGGCCGGTGCATATGGCTAAGGGTATGTTCACACATTGTGTTTTCAGGCGTGTTTCAGGGCATAAATGCCCCGAAATACGCCTGTAAAAACGGTCGCTAAACGCCTACAAACATCTGCCCATTAAATTCAATGGGGAAAAACGGCGTTTCATTCAGACTGGGCGGTTTTTTTACGGCGCAGTTTTAAAAAACGACATGTAAAAAAATTTCTCCGTAACAAGGAGCATGCCGCTTCTTGAGCCGTTTTTGGAGCGGTTTTTAATTCTGTCAATAGAAAAACCGCTCCAAAAACATCTAGAAAAAACGCCTCAAAAAAACATTTTCAGCTTAAAAAAACGGAAGAAAATCAGAGGCTGTTCACTCAGAAAACCGCTTTGTCATTTTCAGCTGTTTGTGACTCAGCGTGTGAACATACCCTTATACTTACACATGTAACCAAAGAAACTGATTATGCAGTGTAAAAATTAGCGAAATATATTGTATTATTATTTGTAGATACTTGCTAGATAGTGGAGTTGCCTTTTCAATTCTGTGCTGATGAACTTAAGTCACTACAGAAGGGCTTGGTAAAAAAGAAATCGTATAGTAAGGGCTTGTCCACAAAAATTTCTGCAGCAATTCCGCAGAAACTAGCAGAAATACTGCCGCGGAAAAACCGCACCATTTCTTGCTTTTTTTACGGCAGAAAATGATTTTGCTGCGTTTTTCTCAATGCTGGGACATGGTGACATCTCTGAAAAACGCAGCAATTCAGCCCACTTTCCGCAGCAGAAATTGACATGCTGCGGTACGAAAAATACGCACCGCACCGTAAATTTCTGCTCGGAAATTTGATCTAGCGCCTTAATGTTTTTGTTAAATCTCATCCACTATGTTGCTACTGTATTCTGCTGTGTCTTTTCCATCTGCAATTACGAAAAAGTCGCAGCAATTCAGTTACGTGTGCACAAGCCTCATGGAGCAACATTGACGCGGCCAACAGCTTCGCTGGTACCCTGTTCGGAGCAGCGGTCAAGTTGCTACTTATTGGCAATACATTGTTGCCAGTAAAAGGGCTGTTTACCGGTAAATTTGTGCGACCATAAACTGTGTATTCATAATGGCTGTACTATTTTGCAGCTCTTTTAATAATAATAATAATAATAATAGAAATAATAATCTTTATATAGCGCCAACATACTCCACAGCACTTTACAATTCAGAGGGAACATGAACAGACGATATCAGACATTACATAGTGACAATTCAAACGAGAGGAGTGAGGACCCTGCTCACAAGAGCTTACAATCTATAAGGAAATAGGGGGGGGGACGCAAAATGTAAAAAGTGCTTGAACAGTACAATGGTCCGACCATCTTTTATACACATGGGGTAGTAACATAAAGCTGCATGAGCCGTCACCAGCCAGTATTCGTGTATGACAGACATGAAGTGCATTTGGATGGAGGGAGTGTGGGGGCATATTTCTGAATGAGGGGGTCAAGTTCTGATGACAAATGTAATAGGGGGCCAGGGAAAGGAGTCAGATTAGGGAATGCGATAGGCCTGTTTAAAAAGATGTGGTGTTCAAAAATGTGATACTGATTAATTTGTTAGGCCTTGTTCACACAGT
This sequence comes from Rhinoderma darwinii, assembly GCF_050947455.1. Lineage (NCBI taxonomy): Eukaryota > Metazoa > Chordata > Amphibia > Anura > Rhinodermatidae > Rhinoderma > Rhinoderma darwinii. The sequence goes on from NC_134693.1 coordinate 30,739,753, forward strand.
AGAAACGAAATCACCGGGAATTCCGTTTGTAAAAAGCCTCCTATTGCTTTCAATGACAAACCACCCCATTATTTAGACGGGGCAGAATTTTCAGCGGCGGAATTGCAAACTACCTTGCCGGAAGAAAAAAAGAAGTGAGGGCGTGGTTTCCGCAGTGGAATCTCTGTCAAATCCACTGATTCTTTTTCTTCATGAAAAATCCATAGTGTGAATATAGCCTTAAAGGGCAACTAGATTTGCAGATACAATAGAAAGTCTATGGGCCCGTAAACCAACTGCTCGACTGCTCAGCCGAGCGCTTCTGCTGCTTTATTTTAGCGATCGGTGGACCCATACCGATCAAAACTTCTGACATATCACTATGACATGTCAGAAGGTTTCTGATAGTTTAGTTATCCTTTAAAATATCTTTACTGGGACTAGAACTCCATTTACATCCCTGTATCTTATGTATATTTTAGGCATATGAATTGAACTCAATGATAACAGTATGCAGTAGGCTCCTAAGCTCCCTCTAGTGGTGGCTGCAGTGAGTCAGAATTTTATGTTTGACGCAGGGGATTTAGGGCTCTGTATCCGTAAATTAGAGGTTCTACCTATATAAAGATATATTAAGAAAATAATAAATTTTGGACTTACAAAATGACAAATGGTGGAGTCTTTACGCTTAGGGTATGTGCACACACACAAATTACGTCCGTAATGTACGATGCTAGGAGTCCCTGCCTCTCCGTGGAACTACTGTCCCGTACTGAAAACATGTTTTCAGTACGGGACAGTTGTCCTGCAGAGAGGCAGGGACTCCTAGCATCGTATATAACTATGATGCTAGGAGCCCGGCTCCCTGCACTGTGTTCGGTCCGGGACTTGCAGCCGAAATACGTCCGTCAATTACGGACGTAAGTGTGTGTGCACATACTCTTAGGGTATGTTCACACGCTGAGCCAAAAACGTCTGAAAATACGGAGCTGTTTTCAAGGGAAAACAGCACCTGATTTTCAGACATTTTTTGAGCAACTCACGTTTTTCGCGGCGTTTTCGTGCCGTTTTTTCGGCCGTTTTTGGAGCTGTTTTCAATAGTCTATGAGAAAACGGCTCCAATAACGTCCCAAGAAGTGTCCTGCACTTCTTTTGACGAGGCTGTAATTTTACGCGTCGTCTTTTGACAGCTGTCAAACGACGACGCGTAAATTACAGGTCGTCGGCTAAAATACGTCGGCAAACCCATTCAAATGAATGGGCAGATGTTTGCCTACGTATTGGAGCCGTATTTTCAGACGTAAAACAAGGCATAATACGCCTAGTTTACGCCTGAAAATAGGTCGTGTGAACCCAGCCTTACTTGCAGAGCTGTGATTTTTTTAGTCAGGCCAAATCAATGGCTACCACCTGCTGCGAGGTCGTTGCCTAATTATCCATATCTTCTTTTGCTGGACACCTATTAATGAGGCATGGGGGGTAGGTGTAGCCACACCTGAATTTTTAAGATTTTGTATACAGTTAGGCATTAATATTTCTATTTTGATCATGGGTTTCCTTCAAGTACAAAAGACGTAAACGTTCCTTTGTGGCTCTGAATGCTGCTAAATGTTTCTTGTTCATCTGCAAAAGAAAAGAAAAGTTCTTATTCTGCTGATTATTTCTTTTGTGATCCGTTTTTATGAGACTGATTACTCGCGTCGACCTCTTTGCGTTTCCACGCTGAGAGTACTTGGAAGTGTTTGCTGGGCTTGAATTACAGATTGTCAAGCTGTTGGAGAACATTTCTCACCAGTAAATTTCTAATGACTTTTTTTCTGTAGTTTACATAAAGATTGCTGCAACAACCACAATGAATAGATGTAATTGCTCATAGAAACATCACATAAAAACCCAATTGTTCCGCCTCATCCCAAGATTTCATTTCACCATCATTTTTGTCAATTTTGGGCAGAGCGTTCTCTTATCAGGAACTGCACTGTGAGCGGTCCTCGCACATGGATTTCATTACAGGCATTTGTTATAACATGTGAGTCCCAGCAGAAGTTTGGGATTCGGCAGGCAATGTGAATAGTGAACAGATTGAAATAAAAAGGGGAACGAGACTTTAAACCCTATTTTTCCTAAATATCTGTAATGTTCCAACCTGCATTATAACGCCACTCTCACAGTTCATTTCACTATATATAGTCCTCTTTGTAATGCCGCCCTCCCAGTAATGGGATTATTATAGCTGCCCATCATCTGTTTTGAAATGTTTTGTTCACTTCTAATGCTGGGTTTACATGCGGTCAAAATGCGATGTGAGAACCAAGCCTTAAACTGAGGATGTATTCAAACGTTGAGGTTAAAACTGCATCCAAAAACCACATGCCTTTTTACAGCGATTTGTCGCGTTTTACAATGCAGTTGGGGTAAAGGCAACGGCATAGAGAACTCATCAAATCACCGTAAATTTGCATGCGGTTTTTGTTTAATTTTTTGGATGTGGTTTTAACTGCACCTCAACTGTAACATCTGAATATACCCTAATAAACAAAAAAAAGCGTGAGGAGCGCAATAAAACTTTTTGGTGTAGATTCACCTGGAAGAGTATTTTAAACAGGATCTATCGGCTTTTCTGAGAAGTCTTTTTTAGTAAATACTTGTACTCCCCATTTTGAGTTTTTTTTTAGAACTCTGCGCCATCACTTTCCTCTGTTATTATTCCTGGAAATGTATGAAGATATTGACAACTGGGTGTAACCACTCCGCTTGTTATAGGGGCGTTTCTCTACACATTCTGGAACTTTCAGCACTGATTGGACAATGTCACACTGTGTAAGGACACACCCCCAACTAATAACACCCAGTTATCATTTTATTCATACATTTCAAAGAGGAACGGCACAACGTGGAGTTATAAGAAAAGTGTCACCAGAATTGTTATTTCATGGGAATTACAAGTATTTACTAAAACAGACATGTCAGCAGAGGTGACAGGTCCACTTTAAGGATAAGCTTAGAGGACCTGTTCGCTCTCCTGACATGCCTCTTTTAGTAAATACTTGTAATTCCCATGAAATAACAGTTGTGGAGCATATTTTTTTAGAACTCTGTTGTGCCAATCCTTAGCTATTCCTCCTGGAAATGTATGGATAAATGGTTGTATCTCTGAACAGTCAGTGTTGACAATGTCAGATTGTATAGGGACATACCCCGTTGACAAGGTAAAGGTAACACCCAGTTTTAAATATATCGATACATTTCCCGGAGGAACAACATAGGAACAACACAATTCGGAGTTCTATGACGTCGTTGGGTTAAAAATCGTACACGCACCATATTTCTCAGCAGTTTTGGTTGATCTTGACTTGTCATTTATGGGAATCACCGGGTCCTATATCAGTGCGTATGAGAATGCAGAGTGTGAATTTACAATGACCATTGCTTTATATACGTGCGTAATAATTCTTAGGATTACAAAGCTAGGAACTCCAGTTTGCCGTAAACTATATGGCTAATATTCACTATCCCTTTAAATTGACAAATGCTTATATGTTATGCACAGAAAAGTTTATTTCCCTTAATGCCACACCAGGTATTGCAGTGGGAGTTCCTTGGCAGGGCATAAAGAAATACTTGGAACAAACCTTAAAAAAAAAAAAAAAGTGGCGTGGATTGGATTTTGCATTACATGTTTTGTACCACAATTCATGTTTGTCCATGGGCTGTGCTTAGAATTGTAGTTTGGGAGCTGCAATACCAGAAACAGCCCATGGCCAGGAGTGGCGCTATTACTATATATAAAAAAAAAAAAGCAGATTGTTTTATTTTCTAATCCTTGGCAACCCCTTTAGCCATCAAAGTTGATAAACTGTTTTCATTCATCAGGACTTCCTGACCGACCTGGTGATGTCGGAGGTGGACCGATGTGGCGACCATGATGTCTTAATCTTTAGGGAAAATACGCTTGCCACAAAGGCCATTGAGGAGTATCTAAAATTGGTGGGGCAGAAATACTTGCACGATGCTCTTGGTAAGTGTAGGCTTTCCGCTTCTAGAAGTGGAGGGGTTGTTGGTATATTTATAGTGTTTCGTTTATTTTTTTTTTTCTCCCTCCATCTATTTTTTATATTGTGTTTTAAATCTCCTGTTTCCTCCCTCAGGGGAGTTTATCAAGGCCCTGTATGAGTCAGATGAGAACTGCGAGGTTGATCCCAGTAAATGTTCGTCTAGCGAGCTCGCTGAGCATCAAAGTAACTTGAAGATGTGCTGTGAGCTGGCGTTCTGTAAAATCATCAATTCCTACTGGTGAGTAACCCAGCAAGTCCTACATGTGACCGGAAACCATGGTCATCAGCCCATGTGTCCTAGTGAAGAAATGCAAGAAAACGCTAAAGATTGTCCAGACTGTGACATTATGCATTTTTAGGAGCTAGAAGTGTTTCCTGAATGATTTGTCTGATTTTGGAAGCTCCTGATCAGAATCGCTTTTATGATGTGTTTACATAGTGAATGGGTGTGGTCCTATTAAAGGGATTTTCCATTCCCAGGATAGGCCATCAATATCTGATCGGTGGAGGTCCTACTCCCGGCACCCCTGCCGATCAGCTGTTTTGAAGGGGCCGTGGCACTCAGACAAGCGTTGCTTCTTCATTCCTTACCTGCTCGTACTGTGAATCGCCAGCACACTTGTAGCGGCTGTTCACAGTATTACAGACTTCTCCCATTCACTTCAATGGGAGAAGGCTGTAATACTGTGAACTGCCGCTGCAATTGTATCGGCGATTCACAGTACGATCAGTGACTGTAATACTATTACTACAGAAACTACTATTCATTTCCCTTTGGGGATCAATAAAGTCATTCTTATCTTAATAGAGATGAAGCAGCACAAGTACGAGTGCTACGGCCCTTTCAAAACAGCTGATCGGCGGGGGTGCCGGGAGTTGGACCTCCACCGATCAGATGTTGATGGTCTATCCTGAGAATAGGCCATCAATTTCTTATGACTTTACAACTCCTTTAAATACCCCAAAAACGTATTGATGTGGCCTAGCAAATTAGAACCAATGAATTGCCCGTTCATTATTTAGTTATTTACATTGTTTTTTTTTTTTTTTATCTTCTCAGAAATTTTTTGTATCACCTTGAGAAGACTAAACATTGCAGCCCATGAGCCATATCATCTCATTAGGGACTCCCTGCAGTTGGCTTTTATCATTCTTTGGCCCTAATCCCTTCGTCCATTCAACCCCATTGTGACAGCCTAATGTTAAATAACATCGGCTTAGAAAGGTCCTTGTCCCATTATTTGATGGCAGAACTTGCTCCCCTGTGCGCTTCCATTGACATCATTTCAAAGGCTTGAGAACCCTCTGATCATGAATTGTGCCCTACATGTCCAGTCTTCTGTTTAGGCTTTTTAGTGATGTCTTCGTGATTTTAGGGATTGACTCCATACATCTGGTTTCTGGTCATTCATGTTTTTGAGCATAAGGCCTTATTCACACGGTGCAGATTTGTCATGCAAAACCAGAATTGGATCCAGTAGAGGAGACACCTTACATATTTCCCTTTGGTTTAAGTTCCAGTTCCTGGTTGTGGCTTAAATTATATGCAAAATCTGCATCATTTCTTCACTGTGTGAACAAGGCCTAATAGTTTTACTGAATTAGTTGGGCTTTCTCTTAATTTAGGCATTTATGACAAATCCACACCCCTGACCCCCGTTCTGCCACATGCAGGTGGAGATGTAATGGAGAGTGCAGCTCTATCCATTCAATCTTTGTTATGGAAGCTCCCATGTGGGGGAACCTCACCTATCAGACTTTTATTATAGATCCTGTGCATATGTCATGCATTTTTTTTATTTTTTTTATTTTTAATTAGCATTTTGCAAAAACTTAAAGTGTAGCTAAATGTTCAACAAACTTCTTATATGTCATAGTGACATGTCAGAAGTTTTGATTGGTGGGGGTCCGAGCACTGAGACCCCCACCAATCGCTAAAACAAAGCGGCATAAGTGCTCATGTGAGTGCTTAGCCGCTTAGTTTCTGTTCGCCTTTTTCCGGAAAGCCCATGTACCGGAGTATGGGCTCATAGACTTTCTATTGAGCCTGTACTCCGATACATTGATTTCTGGAAAAAGCCGAACAGAAACGAAGCGGCTGAGCGCAAACACGAGCACTTATGCCGCTTTGTTTTAGCGATTGGTGGGGGTCTCAGTGCTCGGACCCCCACCAATCCAAACTTATAACATGTCAGAAGTTTGTACGTTTAGTTGCCCCTTAACTTTATAAGAAACTTTGTAACTACAGTATTTAAATATTCCAAGGACACCCGTTTGTTTTTCACATAGAAGAGTTGGGTCTTTCAGGGTCATACCTCCATAAATATATGCCTACAGGACTTTATGATGAGATTTATCTTCCATTACTTTCCTGTCTGTATCGATTAGGAGTGACTAGAGAAGAAGCTGGACAGGACAAATTCGGCTTCTCTGCTGCCCAGTAAATGGGCCACCACTTATTATGTATTTATAATAGCCACAAAATGTGCCAATGTGGATATTTTTTTAAAGAACATAAAGGTAGTCATTGATTATGACGGAAAAAAAGGTGGCATGTCCCCTTTAAAAAAATGTACTTCACTGGAAATAGTGACCTATGCAACTGTCTGCAGGCTATCAGAGATGTTTGGAAGTTGTGGCTTCATAACAGATGGTGTAACACAGGTTGCCCAAAAATGTAAAGAACATAGCGGACCTATTTAAAGAAAAAAAATGTTGGTTTGACCACTTGCCAAGCTCCGTCACATTGCCGCAGTGCCATGTTATAATGGCGGCAATGCTTTTTATATCAAACTGAATGCGGCCTTTGTTTTCTCTTCACAATGATTTGATGTGTTTGCAACACAGAACTCCTTGTGCCAACTGTTCCCTTTCTGTAAATCCGAAGGACAAATATAACCTATTCATTAATATCATTCACGCTTTCCAGTCACATTGATGGATCTTAATTCTCAGAAGAGAAATCTAAATGTCATCTTTTATATGAGCTGAGAGAATGGCATCACCTACTTGGTCACTACCAGAGAGCAGCAAAATGAAACCTGGTACGAGGGGTGGCATTTTGTAGGGTTTGAATGCTGCTCGGTGACAATTTTAGGTAATGGTCATCAGGAGTCTTGGGAATTTACAACACAACTTGGAAATGAAAGTGATCGCCACAAGTGAAGTTGTCACGGCATAGCCATTATTTAGTTTTACTGAGCAGCAGAGTGATGTATACTCACTTATTTTTTTATTATTATATTTTTTTTTTACTTTTTTTTTACAGTGTTTTTCCCAGGGAGCTAAAAGAAGTCTTTGCATCTTGGAAACAGCAATGCATTAATAGGGGCAAGCAAGACATCAGCGAGCGACTGATCAGTGCCTCCCTGTTCCTCCGGTTCCTCTGCCCATCAATCATGTCCCCTAGTCTGTTTGGCCTCATGCAGGAATATCCAGATGATCGCACTTCCCGGACTCTGACACTCATAGCCAAGGTGATACAGAATCTCGCCAACTTTGCAAAGTAAGTGTTGACCGTAAAGAGGTCCCAACCATTACGAATTATTTTCTGCCATTTTTATTCTACTTTCTGGCTGAAAGAAAGATTGCAATTTCTGCAAGTGTTCGAGGCCGACTGACTGGTTGCACTTGATTCTTAAGCCATTACTTTTCCTAAAAACACTCTTTCTACTTAGTGCTTTTTTTCATTAACGTTGAATCTTACAATTGTTCTACAGTACTCCTTAGACTTTGTTCACACGGCATATTTTCACTCGTATTTTGGTGCCGATATGCATTTGAAATATGCCTGCAAACAGCTTCCCATTGATTACAGTGGGAAATACATTGTGTAGTTCATATGAGACCTATTTTTATGCCGCAGAATTAAACAAGTTGCATAAAAAGACACTTCAAAGAAGTCACTTTTTGAAGCGTTTTATAAGCTGTTTTTTCACTTCAAAGTATTTTTTGTTGACGTGTCAAAAACCACTTGGAAAGTACGCTTCAAATAATCATTCAGAACACTCCAGTAAACGCCTGCATTTCATAGGATGGTTTCTCTTGAAATCAGCCTGTAAAATGTGCCGTGTGAACTTGGCCTAAGGGTATGGAACCCAAAAGCAACTTCTGCTGTGTGGCCGGACTGACATGCGGTTTTACAGCAAATCGAAGGATGGGAGTGGGGGGGGGGGTTAATAATTGGTAATCATGTCCCTGTGATTTTGCAAAAAATCCCCCACATGTACTCGACACATTAAAATCTTTAGTTTATACTTAATATCTTCTTACTCTTAAACAGATTTGGCAATAAGGAAGAATACATGGCCTTCATGAACGACTTCTTAGAGCATGAATGGGGTGGGATGAAACGTTTTCTCCAAGAGATCTCAAACCCAGATACCATCTCGAACACGCCAGGATTTGAAGGTTACATCGACCTTGGCCGAGAGCTCTCAGTCCTGCACAGCCTCCTGTGGGAAGTGGTGTCTCAGCTCGATAAGGTAACAAGCACAGAGGACTGGTGGCCTTTTGCCTGTGTCCTCACACTGGAAAGTGCTAGTTTAAATGGTGTTGACCAAAATTACATTACAGAAATGTTTATCTTATTTGAAGTCTAGATTCTCTTTGTAAAGGAAGAGCTGTATTCCCGATATTTAGCTCACAGATAAGGGGCTGTTGGTTAATCAGCAGCGCCTCTTTTTCTACCGATCACTAATGATTCATCGGGAGCTGAAACTCCATCGCCATCTAGTGGAAGTGCAGTTTCCCACATTTCAGCTTAGTGGGTGAAATTAGAGTGTTCAGACGAAAAATGTATGACATGAGGTATTCTGTCTGTGTCACTGATCCCATAATGTCAACCAGAAGTGCATTTTTAGTCACCATATAGCTCTGTAGACACTGCAGTTTTGTAGGTGGGTCACTGCACTCATGCCTTTGAATGAGTAACAGATCACAACACCTATAATCCAGGTGAAGATGTTGGTGATTATAGTACTTTGTGGTTATTCCACGCACCGTTTAGCGGATCATCTTCTATTATGAAAGAGAACCTGTTGATTTATATCCGTGACACTGACATGACACTGGTTTGGTTGACAAAGAAAATTGTCCTAGATGAAATAGAACCGAGGTACTCCATAGATGATTGAAATATTATGTTCGCTCTTAGCCTTACTCATAGCGGTATCACTACATTGGCATCAAATTCAAGTTTTTCCATCTTCCTGTGTAAAGCCAATGAACATTTTAAAGTGATTTGTCCCAATGGGACAACTCCTGCGATGTAATACAGAGGTCTCTGCACTGGAAATGTCTGGCTGGTCGTGGCTTCCCCCTGCAAAAGTCATTGGGATTTGGTAAGCCGGATCCACTGCAATTGGCTGCCATCTTAAAGGGATGGTCTGTGATGAAACAACCCCTTTAATTGAGGCTACTGGTAACTACAAATGCCAGATCTGTGGTGCATGTCAGCCTATAATATAGGAAAAGTCATCTGCACTTATGGTTGTATGTTATGGGATCAGCGAGACAGACAGATACCCCATGTCATATATTTTTCATCTAAACAGTCTAATTTTACCCACTAAGTTGAAACATGGGAAAATGCACTTCCACTAGATGGCGATGGAGTTTCAGCTCATGATGAATCGGCAGTGATAGGTGGAAAAAGAGGCGCCGCTGATTAACTGAAAGCAGTCAGTGCGTTAATAAATAGCTGAAAGAAGCACTCCCCTGTAAAGATATAGCACATGTATATCTTAGAATTCAGCTGAATACCAGAAAACGAACCTTAAAGGTATATTCACTTATATGATGCCATCTTGTGTAATGCTCAGTTCCCTCTCTTAGCACATACTGGTAAGTTGACTTGTTAAGTGACATTGGTTGTTTTTGCTTTTCCTCCAATGGGTTACTACATATTCTGTCTTCTGATTTGCGGTATTGTCGCTCGCTATGTTGTGGCGTCTCAAATCCCATCATATTTCACTGGTTGATTCGATGCCCCCCACGATCAGCCGATTTCACATAAATTACCTACACGGCCTATTAACATTATCCATCAGCAACAGCCGGACTACAACACCTGGCTGATTCCCTAGAGTAGTCATCCTCTCAATAATACTGTTCACCTTTCTATCTTTCCTCCCTTCACTAGGATGGACGCATGCCCCACTCTCTAACCCACAGGCCCGTGTATCTTCTGGATGCATACCACTTTTACCCTCGTCTCTCCCTGCATTTTGTTAGCTTTGCATGTTTGTTTTGAGTTGGAATGGCAGTAGTTTTAGTTATGTTAAGCATGAATTAATTATTTTCCTTCTGGATTTGAGCAGTCCTAATTTCTTCTCTATTTCCTTTTCTCCCTTGCCCTTTCCTACCCCGATGCCTGGCTACACCCCGTCTCCTCCATCCGTCACATCGTGGTTGATAATATGGCTCTGCGCTCATGCCATGCGCTCACATACTCATATGAACCAACCAAAAAAAAAAAACACCTGCCCTCCGAACCCCTCCTGGCCTTTCCCGTCACAATGGCGGATGTTGCCACGCATATTATCCAATCAGGGTGAAAATTCCTTCCTACAGGCCACCGTGGAAAAACTGGGACCGCTGCCACGTATCCTTGCCGACATCACCAAATCACTGACCAATCCCACCCCCATCCAGCAACAGTTAAGACGATTCAGTGAGCACAGCTCCACTCCAAATGTAAGTGGCAGCCTTTCTTCAGGACTTCAGAAGATATTTGAGGATCCTGCAGACAGGTGAGAACGTACACAGACTGTGTATTATACATTGACTATGTTCATGGCAACAGGACGTAATACAAACCAATTGTTTCACGCCTATTGTACTGTGGAGGCTTTCATAAGAAAACTGAAGACAAAAAAATGCAATATAGGGGTTTGGCATCTAGAATATGTCATAAAATGCGCATTTAATTTTAGACTAATTTAAGAGCAGATGTTTGCACCTCAAAAGGGGTCTAAAAAAGAGGGTGTGTCTAATCGGTAAAGGGCGTGGCTTAAAGTTCACCAAACAAAAACTAAGCCCACCAAGCGTTTGGATGATGAGGAGAAGTGTCTAGTATGGCTAGACCCGCCAGATTTATCATGCAGCATGCACTACTGGGATAAATTTGACGCGTCATCAAACTGCCTGGTCTAAGTTTAGGCTGTCTAAATCTTAGATCGTTTAGAAAATCTGCCCCATAGTCAGCAAAATGTGTCCCTTTTCATATGCACTAGGGCATATAAACATCATAGAGGGCTCAGGATGTCCCTGTATGTGCTAAAGCAGAGAGTCACTAACAAGCGGAACATTGGAATAGCTGCATGTAATACTACATTTCCCCTCTAGTGGTCGCTACAGAGGAAATGAGCAGCTGACTGCGAATTCCCCATAAAAGTCAGCGGTGGCTCCCATATTACAGAGGTTGTCTGATGAGACGACCTTTTTGCAGTTTTTATTAATAACCTCCAAGTGTCATCCCGCATTTTCCTAAGCCGTTTCTGTCTCCAGAGATCTGGCACTATAGTCCCACATTATACGCTGCACCCACTTTTAACTTTAGTTTTAGCCTGAAGCCTCCTAAGTGGCTGGAAAGTAAAGGGGATTTGGTTTGTGCCCCTTGTATAATCACTATGGCGCTCCCTTTCGTTAGGGTTTTGTTAATGTTGTTTAACTTTAGCAGCATTTTGGTCTGACTATTATTGTGCTGGACTATTGTCCTTTAAAACATTTTAGATAGTATTTAAATAATGCTATTATGGTCGCACCTAAACATTCCGTATGGTTACAATAGCCTTGGAGGGCAGCGCTCACAGATCTCGCTCCACAAGAAATATTCTTATAAACATTGGCCATATGAATTCTTTCTTGGTAATTTGCATTGATTCTTCATATCTAACAAGAGATTATTTTTGCACAGTGACCTTATGAAGCTGAAGTCTCCAACCATCGAAATTGCAGATAACTACTTCCGAGGGAAAACATTGTTGCTTGTCCAGCAAGCATCGACGCAAAGCATGTCTTATTCTGACAAAGACGAGAGAGACAATGTGCTTCCCAATGGACGTAGCGTGTCCTTGATGGACCTACAGGACTCCACTGTCATTCACACTGAGCGATCCGCTGTTGTTCAAGAGCCACCATTGCGTTTAACTGGCAGTCAGTTGTCTATTGCCCATATCGCCACCATCAAGCAGTTACGGGACAACCAGAACACCCCACAGAGTGCTCCACAAGTCAGGAGACCCCTACATCCAGCCTTGAGTCAGCAGAACAGCTTGCAACCCTTGTCTTTCCAAAACCCAGTGTACCATCTCAACAACCCTCCACCAACCTTGCCCAAAGCATCTGTAGACTCTAGTCTTGAAAATCTAAGCACTGCCAGTTCCCGAAGCCACAGTAACAGTGAGGAATTCATCCTCAGTGGACCCAGCAATAGCAGCATGGAAGACTTTACTAAAAGGAGTACCCAGAGTGAGGACTTCAGCAGGCGGCACACCATGCCAGAAAGACCCATTCCGATCGCACTGCCACGACAGAATAGCACAGGGCAAGCACAGATACGAAAGACCGACCAAGCCGCTCTTGGCGCTCGAGCCAAGGCCCCACAGTCCTTGCCACACAGTGCCTCCTTACGTAGCACAGGCAGCATGTCGGGCATCTCTGCCACACTACTTGCCGAACCTGTGCAGAATGGTAACCGGTCTAGACAACAGTCAACATCGTCCCGTGAGAGCCCCGTACCAAAACTACGAGCCATTCACCGCCAACAAACACAGCAGGTAAGGCAGAGGGCATCTACTACTTTGCTGCTGGATCGTTTTCTGGCACAGGGCATGGGCGCTCTTCCTTCACTTCCCGTCAGCTTTCTATACATTGAGGGTGAAGCAGCTGGTGCACAGTAATAAAGTTATACTTGGCAAGAGGGAACGTTTCATTATAAATCAGCAAAATGAGTTTTCATATATCCTTGCTGTGTGTTATAATTTTTTGCTTCTGACGCCGACATACCACTGTGACAATGTTGTAACCAACAACATTTTTGTAATATTGCTCCTCGGGTGGTTAGTTAGGTAAATGATTTCTGTGGAAGAGAAAGCAAATAGTGGACCTGTCCTACACTGGGTTTTTTAAGATCACAATCGGTTCATGGAAATATAAAAAGAAAGACCCGTTGCTGCAGAGGCCCCTTTAAACGTAGCACTGATAACTTGCACACAAGGTGTAACCGTTTAAACAGTCTGCTGACGCAATACTGCCCCCTTGTGGCTGATAATTGTATAGCTGTGCAATTACACATCATTTCTGTGAACAATATGAAAACCGATACTTAATATAAAATGAAAAATGCTAAAAATAAATCTTACATGTATTTAAATTTGTATTGTATTTTTAAAATACACTAGTAAAGGTTCCATCAATTTCAAGTAAAAATCTAATTCTAAAGTCAAAAGAACAGATGGTGCAGAAAAAAAGTTTTTTTTTTTGTTTTTTTCTCATACCAACATTTTTGGCAAATATGGCTCCAGTTCCATTACACCTGTTGTTTTCTTGTGCTTTTAGGTACAGTCACCTGTGGACTCGGCAACAATGTCCCCTGTGGAAAGGACAGCAGCATGGGTGCTGAATAATGGTCAGTATGAAGACGAGGAGGAGGAGACTGCGGACCAAAATAAGGAAGAAGCAAAACCTGCTGAGAAGGTGAGTATATGGATAAATCCATCGTGTTACCTATTTATTTTTCCTTTAAGTACACAAGGATTTTGCCTGCCGCCCCGTTGTCTTCGGATGTGAACCTTTCTGTAACAGTACCCCAGATTGTCACACCCAAATATCATCATGTGTATTAATAATATTGTATATCCTTATTATTATCATCCTTACTTGTAAGTTAATACACAGGAGCATGTAAAGATCTGCTGTGTATTGGGAATGTCATTTGTGGTTGCCAAAACACAACCACTTTCCAAATAAGATGTGACAGACGAGTATATTATAGAGCCTGAAAAAACGATTGCAGTTAATATTTTTAGAACTGACCTAGTCTGACTGAGAAGTCTACACGAATTACAATCTGTTAAACTTGAAGTAAAACCAAATGGATTATTGCACTCCCATTAACATCCTGACCTTTGCTTCCAAGTATGAGCAAGAGATAGCCAAGCTAAAGGAGAAGTTGAAGGTTTCAAGCCGTCGCCTGGAGGAATATGAGAGGCGGCTCCTGGTACAGGAACAGCAGATGCAGAAGCTGTTAATGGAATACAAATCTAGACTAGAAGACAGCGAGGAGCGACTGCGGCGGCAGCAGGAAGAGAAGGACAGCCAAATGAAAAGTGTCATCAGCAGGTGAGACCCGTACAAGAGTATCTCACGTCTCCATATTTGTGTATGTGGGACTCTGTTCACATGACTCCTGTTCTTTCCTTCCAGGCTAATCGCGGTAGAAGAAGAATTGAAAAAAGATCATGCAGAGATGCAGGCTGTCATCGATGCAAAGCAGAAAATCATTGATGCGCAGGTATGAGCGAACCCCCACCAAGCACCATAAGGCACTTCTTTTGATTTCACTTATGTGGAAAGGTCAGAAGATAAACCAGCAGCTTAAATTGTTTACCTGACATTGTTGGCTGTCACTTTTCATTTTCGTTTGTTTATAAAGGCTTAGTATCGCAGGCGGCACAGATACGTCGGAAGTAGGTGTAAACTCGAAATATCTACAGTATCTCCTCATTGCCTTAAAGAGGTTCTGTCACTAGTTTATTAATTCCCTGTCTCCTAACTAATCTAATAGGCGCTATGATGCTGATAACTACAGTGTGATTTTTTTTTTTCTAAAACATTTAGTATTTTGCAAAGTTATGTGCATTTTTCTAAATATACTATACTTGCCAAATGGGAGGTGACTCTTTCTTTTCACTCTGGGCGGCGTAATGCTTTCTGTATGATTCTGTTCAATCAGCGTCATACCGTTCTCTTCTTCCCAGCCCAGCAACACAGCATGATCATATAGTATACAGCTTCCATTCCTAACTGTGTTTTCAACTGGTGATACCTCCGGTTGTTTCACAGCTAGAACTGCGATCCTGGTGATTAGAATCTCCTCTTTCATAGGTCACCAGAACCGCTTTTCTAGGTGGTCCACAGCCAGAGATATGGCTATATGAAGTGCTCCCCCTTCCCTCCGGCCTCAGTCTCTCACACCGTGTGAAGCAGCTTCATGCTGATAGGATAGCGTCAGAGGCTGTGAAGAGGCTCCACCTCAGGAGAATCACTGGTGTTACCTCCCACTTGTCTAGTATAGCCTCATTTACATATTTAGAAAAAAAAGCTCATAACTTTTAAAATAATAAACTTTTTGGGACGCAATTTTCACTAGCATTATCAGTGTGACAGCGCTTATCAGATTAGCTAGGAGAGAGGGCATTACTAAACTAGTGACAGAGCCTCTTTAAGGCTTCGTTTACATCTGCGCCAGGGTCCCGTTCCGTCTGAACTTTCCGTCGGAACGGGACCCTGACTAACACATCGGAACGGAGCTCTAGCGCAGATTGCTCTTTTAATACACTGGGGTGATTAACGGGTGCACAGCAGGTCAGAATATAACTTCCCATGGTCTTCAGCAGAGTGTTTTCTCTATTGACACCCTACACTGTGTCAATAGAGAGCACACGGGAGCTGTTGCAATCTGCTGGCGCTATAACGACAGTCCCTCTGCATAACCGGTACCATAAACGTTACATGTATTCTACTGACAGTGCCAGGAAGAGCAGTCATGGGAAAAATAATTTCTCCACCTCTTCCTTTACACCCAAATTGCTTCTACTCTTGAAAGCGGTGTTTTGGCAATTCCCTATTGTTTAGGGGGATGTGAAGGAAAGAGATATCACTTATGGAAAGGAGAATAGGCTCTTGCAGAGGGCAGCACAGTTAGGTAACTTGCGTAGCCGCTTAGATGTTTAAATCCTCCAACAGCTGGAAAGCCGAGGTTCACCTAATCCTCCTCTGTATTACGATACCTTCAGTTTTTAGGTCAACTGATTATTTCTGCCAGAAATGTTGCTGAGATGATAATTTTTAACCCCTGTGTAAATTTATTTTATGTTGCAATGCATTCAAAGTTTTCTTTGTGTTTAGTGTTGGTGTATAAGCATTTGACTGATGTGCTATAGAGCTGGTATAAAACAGTAAGGGTCACGTCACTGTATAGATGTCCGTGTCCTTTGTGAACCGTACGTCATCTGTCTTGTGTCATTACGTGGCGACGGCGAGACTTCCACCGCGGGGATACAGTCTCCTTCCTCACTAAGAGAAAATAACCACTGACTTTCTCTCTCATGTTAGTCTCATCACAACTGTGTTAAATTACAGGTCATTAATGGGAGTGTAACGCAAACAGGCAAGTAAAACAAGTGCGCATAATAGCTAAGCAGTGTACCCAGACATGGCCTATGCCTGACCTCCTACACATTCCAGCTCCGTGCTTCTTAAGGGTTCTAGTTAGGGTCAATCCGAACCCTAGCCATATCCCCAACCCCGAAATCCTCAGCTTAATGCATAAATAAAATAAGAGTATAGAGAAGACTGCCCTCACCCGTCACATTACATTCCCATCATTGTTTAGTGCAGGCAGCCACGTTGTGAGGTTGTGCATCAGCTGCAGCCGCTCCGTGGGGATATGATAGGCCAAGTCCTCATGAATCTGTAGCTTGGCTACCTGTGCTGTGGACAAGGGGTAACGTTGATATAGCTTTATGGGTTGTGGCTTTTATATTTGTACAGTCCTGAGTGGACTCATTCCCATATACAGAATATCCGCTCTGCTCTCTGTATTGTGGTTGTAGTGTTGGGCTGGAAAAGTGCTATGCCACTATTTCCCTGCTTTATTACAAGATCACTGGATTCACTGTTCGGGTATGTTCACACACACTATTTACGGACGTAATTCGGGCGTTTTAGCCCCGAATTACATCCGAAAATGTGCCTAAATAGCCTCGGCAAACATCTGCCCATTCATTTGAATGGGTCTTACGATGTTCTGTTCAGACGGTCATTTTTTTTACGCCCCGCTGTCAAAAGGCGAGGCTTAAAAAAGACGCCCGCGTCAAAGAAGTGTCATGTCACTTCTTCAGACGTAAATAGAGCTGTTTTCCATGGACTCCATGGAAAACCAGCTCCAGTTACGTCCGTATTGGACGCGGCGTTCAAGCGCCTGCACATGCCGTTACGGCTGAAATGACGGGGATGTTTTCTCCTGAAAACAGCCCCGTAATTTCGGCCGTTACGGACGCTGTAGTGTGAACATACCCTTCCTGTCTTTGTCTATGTAGTGGTCTTATCTTTGGGCAATTTCACCAATCCAAATCTTTAAGGTTCGATCTTCTCCGAATAGTCTTTATTTCTCATCAGCTGACATACTAGTATAAGAGTGAACACGAGGGCATTTCTAAAGGGCCACGTGCTGCGATCATTACTCCAGTATCAAGCCTATTGGCCACCTACATATTATAAGTAAGCAAGAACTTCCCTTTATGGCTAGCAGACATGAATCAGGACTCGAGAGGCTAGGAAAATGTGATATTAGGAGCTGTCAGGATTGAATAGTGTTCTTATCACGACTGCTTGGTTTTCATGACCGCAATGAAATAGAATATATAATTTAATGTGCAACATAAACTAGAGAGATGGTTAGACTAGTAGAGCTGCATTTTATATTATATATGTTTATATTTAGCTCAGTCCTATATCTCGTACTAGTTATATTTATAGTTGCGCTGAGAAAAGAAAGCGATATTCTATCTGGTGCCTTAATCAAAGTCTTCTATAGAGTAAATGACGGCCTACCATGGAGTGTGAAGATGCGGTATATGTGTTCAGGTGTAAGGATGGTATGTTACAGTCCCCCGCAGGCTTATAACCCCCCCATTTCCTCTCCCACACCCTTTGAGCTGGAATGGGGTTGGAGCAGTGCATTTTTGGTCTTCTGTTTTTCTTTTATTTTTATGATTTTATTTTGAGCAAACCTTCACTACCTTCCCCATCACCCACGCTCAGAACAACCTTTCAGTTCCAGCTTCTGGCTGCTTCACTCCTGTGTTGCTGTGTCTCCTCCGTTGCCGGCGAAAACAAGCCATCCGTTACACTGTCTTCTGTTAGGTTCTATGTCCTCCTTGTAGACCCCTCAAAGAATGTGTCCATTCATAGCAAATGCCTCCTTCTCTTCTCTGCAAAATGAAACACTCAACACACATCTCTATTAACCATACATATCACTATTATCAATAGCCAGTTCTAAACATAAGAACTAGGGGGATACGGGTCATCTTATTGTCACTTTACCTTCAGAAATACTAAAACATTTACTTTCCGTGCTAAAACGTATCTATATATTATTCTTAATAGCACCTATTGAGTGCTGATTACCCGCACCAGCACAACCCAATGTTTGTTGTGTGGAATGAAGTAAGGGATTGTCGGGTCTAGTAAACCCATTTTGAAATACCCTACTTGGGATTGCTATGTTAATACAGTGGGTACTCCATTTAGTAGCCTCATCTCTCAGCCAGAGTTGGGGAGCAACAAAAGAATGTCTCTCGCTCTGGAGCTTCCATCATGTCCTTGCATTACATGGACAGCCCATTGATTTTCAATAGACACTGTGTAATTCCTCATTGCCCCTGTGGTGGCGCTGCAGCGGAATTGATCACTAGCTGCAAGGTGATCAGTTTTATTCATAGTACAGGTCACCAAGACAGGGCTCTTTATATGAGGGCATTTTACAGAATGACTTTTAAGGTTGCGTAGTATGCAGATAAATTCTTCTGGACTTTTGGCAGCACCGATAGAGCTCAAGTGTCAATGTTCTTCTGCCTCCCTAATTCTAACGAGTTTTTATGGCCTGAAGCAATTTTTTAGTTTCCCAATTGACACTGTTTGCTTCCTTTATTTCAGTGTGAAATAATGTCCTTCAAATCCCTTAATCTAGAAGGAACTGGTCCTAGTGACAGGTTCCCTTAAGAGATACAACCCACATTATATGATCTTACAATCAGCCCCAGGTGTCAGTGGGTCCTCTGCCATGATTTAGTTTACGGTCTATCCTCATGACAATAAACTTTCTGCTCCTCAGTAATTGTATAGAATATCACGGTGTGTACACCACAACATAGGTAACAGGGGCTGTGTTCATATTTAATGGGTTACCTGACTGCTATGGATAAAGATTTGATTTGGTGTAAAGGTACCAAAGGTAACGTGAGAAAACCAGAACAGCTATTGCTAGGAACATTGCTGAAATTAGGGAGCGACACATCTACTGGAAATGAATTGCTGATGTCTTTAGTAAGTTGAATCAGCCTTGTAGAACTGCCAAGACATACCAACGATGTGATCGTTACTCCTGACTAATACTGGAAACCATCAGTATGACAAAAGTATTTTTGCTGCTTGATGAAGGTTCCATTTTGCATAGAAGAAGGTAGTCAGGTCTGCCCAGTGCATTCCCCCAGAAACCAGAAACTTATAACGTGTCTGATCTATTCCAGGAGAAGAGGATCATGTCGCTGGACGCAGCCAACACGCGGCTGATGAGCGCACTAACGCAAGTGAAGGAGCGCTATAGCGCACAAGTGCGGAATGGGATCTCTCCAACCAACCCCACCAAACTGTCCATAACCGAAAACGGAGAGTTCAAGAATAGCAGTTGCTAGTCTCCAGTCAGGAACTCTGCGCCATCTCTCCAATGCTGCTAAACCAAATGACTAGCGAGAGTCCATGGAAGAGTGATGCCTAACTACGCCTTGGTGACTATGGATTCCAGCCATAGCGCACTGTAAATACAGAGTGACTGCATTGTGTTCTGTACAGAAATTGACATGTAACATACCAAATGGAAATTAATAATATGTAGAGGATCTTTTTATATGTATAAAAAGGAAAAAAAATGACATATTTTTATTTGTGTTTGTTTCCATTCACAAGAGTGGTAATATCAGATAAAAGCGTAGTAGAAGGAGCTGTATATATCTCACCAATACCCACACACACAATGTAAGGGCAGGGCAGGGCAGACAGCAGAAAAGACCATGCCGGTAGAGTAGATTTTTCTTAGAACGCCATGCTGACTCTGATGCATGACGATGCCAGCAAAGCATTTCGCAGTATGTTGCAAGTGCCTTCCGCTGGAGTAAACTGAACACTAATGGCTGCAAACTGAGGACAATAACGCTAGGTCAGGACATTTCACAGGCCCCTGGACCACACCCCATAAATAGTTTTATCGTTTTTCTTTTGTTGATGTTTTTTTCTTTTTTACATTTTGATGTTTACAGATGTGTATATATGTATATTTTTGGTTGTAAAATGAAATTCTACAGTTCACATGACGACGTTGTCACCACACACGACATCTAAGAAGTGGAAGGAGGTCACAGCTGGATTTGTCACAATGTGAGGATTTGAATGCCTATTCTGCTATACTTTATCCCAAAGTAATTAGATGAATACGTTGACCTTTGACGGAGGAATCTTATACTGCTACTGATGTATGGACATACTAGTATAAGCACTGAAGATCTCTCCATGTCTTGTACGAGAGAACATCTTCCATTGATACAAAAGCAATGGTTTTATTTCATATTCTTTGATCATCTAAGTTTAAACCTGTTACCTCTTTATGGCCAGGGATCCCCAAAAACACACACGTCCTCTGCTAATCTGTGGGGGTTCAGATTGGAGGGCAATACTTTGATTTTGTGAACCATATTGTACAATGTAAATCTGTGGAGACCCTGGTTGTTACAGAATGTTTTGCACCTGATAATAGGGACGTAATGAACGAGGAGTTTGGATCTTATGGAGTAACCCAGCATGTTTTATGGATTTATGTACTGAATGAAATAGTAAGATTGGACAGATGTATTAATATTGACACTGGTTTTATCATATTCGCTATAGAATTGGGACAAGATTATCTATCCATTCTCTGGGCGCCATAGGCCTCATATATCAAAACTGTCTCGCTGGCCTTGTTGCCCGGAGCAACCAGTCGGAGCTCAGCTATCATTTTTTCCAGAGCAGTTTAAGAAATCAAAGATGAGCTCTAATTGGTTGCTATGGGCAACAAGGCCAGCTTAACGGCGAGACTAGTTTCTTTAATACAGTTTGTATAGGAGACCCCAGGACATAGTGTCTCACGTCTCAGTGACGTCTTGGTGGCCCTTGTCCTTTATGTCTGGTATTTAATTTACATGTACGACTACTTTAGACAAACTTGTATGGATGTAAGTAACTATTTGTCGTGTGTCCTGGTCAGCCTGGTCCAATACTCTTGTTAATGGGTCCAAATCCCATGACGCCATTTTTGACACGCTAAAGTGAATCTTCCAATTATGTTTTGGTTGCTCAGGTATGACATGGATTGGTAAAGAATGGGTTAACAGATAACTGTTGTGGGGGGGGGGGGGGTACAGAAATGTGGTCATGGTTGAGTTTAGATACCGAACTATATAGAAGGGCTAATCAAATAGTGTGAAAGACTGGAGCGTGAGCGACGCGAGAAGACGATGTGCACAATTGTTTTATTTATTTATTTGTTTCTCATCCGGCTATTATTGGTTTCTCTCATTTTATTTCAGGACTTTGCCTCTGTAACATCCAGGGATTTTGTGGATAAATAAGTGGTTTTTAAAACCAGTAAGGAAATTAGCTATTTTAATATTGTCGATATCTACAATAAAAGGAAGTTATGTACTTAATGATGTGACTCATGTTTGATTTGTGGTAACGTCTATCACCAACTGACCCATAAACCAGATCTGCCCCCCCCCCCCTATATTCTCTACAGTACTGTGTTTGAGGGATAATAAGAATATTTAGTGCCGTAAATATTGGACCCCTCGTAATTGGATTCCGTTCAACCTTTTCGTTGGAGAAACCGATGAAAATAAAGCAGAACGGAAACGATAGTTTCCATTTGTACTACCATTGATTTCAATGGTAATGCTTCCGTTGCAGTTGGTTTTCGTCTGTTTCCATTCCGTAGTTTCCGTTGTTCTCATGGAAACAATAGCGTAGTCGACAGCTTTTTTTCATGGAAACAATGTAGAGACTTTACGGAACGAAAACCAACTGCAATGGAAGCATTACCGTTGAAATCAATAAAGCTATAGTTTCCATTTGGCTTTACTTTCATCTGGTTCCTCCAACAAAAAAGTTGAACGGAACCGATGAACGGAAACCAAACGCTGATGTGAACAGGCCCTAAATAGTGCTCAGCTTAACCAAACAATATATGTTACCCGCTTGGCCATACGTGCATGATAAATCTATGAAACCGAGATAGAAAAGCAGCTGTCAGACACCTGTACTGCTGCTTATCTCCACGCAACTAGGGGTTTAAACCCACAGCCGTATTACAGATCCTTAATACATCACCTATGGAACTTTTGTATGACTCAGACTTTATACAGAGGCTTTAACACACAGATTCAGACAAGATATATGTAAATAAAAAATTGTGCCATGTTCTATCCAATGCCTTATTACTGATTTTATTACAGATTATGTTCTCTGCTTGAGGTATTGCTTCTAGGGGGTAACGGGTCGTCCTCCACGGATTTTACTCCTGCAAATTTAGATGGAAAATCTACAACAAATCCGCTACGTATGCAGGGGGCCATATATATATATAATATATGTTCAATTTTCAGAGGATTTGTACTCCTTGCTGATCTTGGTTGTGGCACTACATCTTCCTTCTTTCCCTGGACGAGCTGAGTGGATGCATTGACTGCTTTATTTTGTTATGTTGCTTATGACCACCAGTTTAAACTCTCCTTCGGGGATTTCTGTAGACAGAAATGTTCTCATCTGCAAGAGCACAATACACAAAATGAGTTCTCCAGTCTATTAAATCAACAAAAGTAACATCCTCTACACAATGGTTTAAGTTATTAACTGATTTGGGGAGGTAACCTGCCTATAAGGACTTTACACAAGGGATTGTCAGTTAGATCTCTTACCACCTCCCCTGCTGCTACCTAGAAATTACCGCCAGTTTAAGGCTAGATTCACACAGGTGTTGTACATGGCGGACGTGAAAAACGGCAGTTTTTCATGTTCGAGGTGCATCCGTGCTCTGCGCTGCGGGACGCGATATCACTCATCCCCCATAGACTAGAGTCTATGGAGGGATGCATGAAAAAATAACTGTCCTATCTTCTCACGGACCCTTCACGCAGTCCGTTGAAACAACCACATTGAATTATATAGGTCCGTGTGACGGCCGTTCTTTCAATGGCCGTTTCACGGACGTTTAACACGTTCGTGTGAATAAGGCCTTACACCAGACACCTGCCAGTGTCTGTGCTTATAGGCAAGGCCAGTTTTATAGAAAATGAGGCCCTGGACAACAAGCATAGTAGGACCACACGCTCACCATATTTTGGCAGTTTTTCCTACAATTTCAAAATCCCTGGTGGTCTAGGGTGATTAAAGACCACCAGTGAATTTACAATTTACCCGAAGGCAGTAAAAAGGTTCATTTTATTTTCCTTTCTGGTCTAGGGTGGTGAAGGGTTCAATGGTAAATGCAGTTTTCTCCTCGTTTCCTGGCGATTGCCTCGTTTACCACCCCTAAAAACCAGCACTTCTTATAGGTTTATCCTACGCCGAGTCTACCTCCTGTTTACATTACAGGGGGTTGTCCAGTCATAAGAAATTGATGGCCTGTCCTATTATGTGAATGGGTGAAGGCTGTAATAAGTGTGTCAGCGATTCACAGTATGAGCAGATGAGGAATAAGGGGATAGCGACACTCGTACGAGCGCTGTGCCCCTTTAAAACAGTTGATTGGCGGGGGTGCCGAGAGTCGGACCCTCACAAATCAGATATTGATGGCCTATCCTGAGGATTGGCCATCAATTTCTTATGACTGGACAACCCCTTTAAGGTAACCCCTTGCATCATGATGAAAGCAATGTGTGTCATTCCGATATGTGGCTTTACTGGGAGTGACTTGGAGAGGCATCTGGTCCTGTACAATGTTGTAGTTATGAGCGAATAATATTTTTTTTTTTACAAAGCAGGAAGTTTGCGGTCCATTACAGGATCCAACATTAAAGGCCCAGCCCAATCTAAACCAAATATGCAGTGGGGCTGTATTGTGCCTCCAATAATTGTCAGTGATATTATAAGAATATTGTTACCAAGCTGACAAGTGATTCTGTAGTCTTCAGCTCTACTTCATCCATAGCAATAAAATCCACCTTGAAGACAAGCCATCCAAAGTCTGTAACATAAGGGAAACATATTGGAATACATTTGTGAAGCAAGATTATCCCAAACCATTCTGCGATCTACCACCGATCATTGCAGCAATCTTACTTTATACTTCATTTCATGTATTTTTATTAATAAAAAAAAAAAAAACCTTCACCAAATAACATTTGTCCTTTCAAAATTATCATGTCTGTCCTAAAAGGAAATTTGGCTGCGGACTGCATCTATTGTATATAATAGCTGTAACCACAAGGGGGCAGTGGAGAGTTTAATCTTCGTGTTTTGTAAAGCAACAAAAGGATTTCAGTAACTTGGACAATATTTCCCCAATATAAAGATATTGTAAAAACAACCAAATTAAAATTCATTCTGTACATGCTTGTTATGTATAAGATAAGTAGAGTGAAACACACTTATCTAGTACACTCTCTAATAGAGCGTTGGACGATGTACACAATAAATATGGAACTACTGTCCCGTACTGAAAACAGGATTACAGTATGGGACAGTTGTCCCGCAGCAAGGCAGGGACTCCTAGCATCGTACATAACTATGATGCTAGGAGCCCGGCTCCCTGCACTGTGTTCGGTCCGGGACTTACGGCCGAAATACGTTCCATCCTTTACGGACCGAACATGCTCGTGTGAATCCAGACCACTAAACATTCAGAAAATGCCGTAAATCAAGATTATTTTAGCATTAAGGCCTGCAGCAATTGTTTTTGTTTTTACGAACCCCATTCTGAGAGCCAGAACTTTTTTCAGTTTTCCATTGACATCATATACACCGTTACTAGAGATCGATACAATGTCATCTCATAGATGGGACAAAGCGATAAGATAGTACTGGGCAGGTACGACTAATCACGCTGTTAGAGGGTATTTCCCTGTAGGTGTCATTTATTTGTTCTCTTTAGTTAAGTAAAAAGTTTATTTAGCAAAGTTTATTTTCCCAAAGTAGCAAGAGAGTCACTGAGGAGTTAACACCCAGCTTTCCCAGACTCCTGCAACTCTGCCTAGTTACACAATAATATAGGGTCACTGTGTATATTGAGATTTTTTATTCGGGACACTAGAAAAGCTGGGGTGCAAATCTTGTTGGAGCTCTAATCATCATCCCAAAATAGTAACTAGACCAGGGGCAGACACTGATGGCAGGGGGTCCCTGTAAAAGTGCATGTGAGCCCCCCCCCCCCCTCACACGCTGGACACAAACATGCCCACACACCACTTAAAGACACATGGCACATGCCACACACACCATTTAAATACTTGACACGTACATGAGCTACATGGTTGTGAGTACTTGTAATAATTAACTTAGGTAAAACCCACGTAGGATAAAAATGAGCAGAACAGCATCACTACACTGCAATTGCTCCATGTATTCCGTGTGGGTTTTTAAAAAAAATCTAAACTGGTCCAAACTTCTGCGCTGATTAAGTTTTAACTATATCTTTATCAGTTTTCTAAATCCTCTGAATAGTCCCAGAGATTAGGCTTCATTCACATCTGCGTCGGGGTTCTGTTCATGGGTTCCGTCAGACCTTTCCATCAGGGGAACCCATGAATGGAAACCAATGCTTTCTATTTGCATTACCATTGATTTCAATGGTAACGCTTCCGATGCTAATTGTTTCCGTTCGTCTCCGTTCTGTTAGGTTTCCGTTGTTTTTTTTCGGCAGAATCATTAGCATAGTCGATTATGCTATTGACTGCTGTCGAAAAAACTGAAACTTTACGGAACGGAGACAAACGGGAACCATTAGCAATGAAGGTGTTACCATTGAAATCAATGGTAATGCAAACAGAAAGCTATGGTTTCCATTTATGGGTTCCCCTGACGGAAAGGTCGAACGGGACCCATGAATGGAACCCCGACACAGATGGGAACGAATCCTAAGTGATAAAGGTATAGCTGCCTACAGCCACCACTAGGGGGAGATTACTGCATTCAGTTTATACATTTTAGTATGCGCCTAAGCTCCCCCTAGTGGCTGCATGCAGGCAGAATATTATATAGGAAGGACTATGCAAGACATTTAGATCTCTGTATAAAATATATATTATAAAATAAATTGGCACAGAATGTGGCATATTAAAAGCTGGCTGAATGGAATTTGTTAACTTGACAGAAGAGGAAAACTCAATATTTATTTACTTTTTATTTTGGGTGGAGGTTCGCTGAATAGCGACGGGATTTGAACATAGAACATTTGTTTCTACGCAGTCAGTAAATCACAGCGCTGGCCAGACGCCGCTCACTCTACAATCATTCATTTATTTTTCACATTTCATCGAGAACTGAAAAATACGAAGAACAAATTATAGTCTAGATTGTTGAAAGTAGTTAAACCAAATGCTTGATTAGAAAACTTCGGCCTACAAGCTGCAGGCTGTCGGCATGCTGGAAGCCACAAGACCGCTAGTCTACAGTATAATGGAGATCTACATTGAGGCTTTGTTTTCAGTGCGGTCATCTGTTCAGATGCTTATTTTTTTATTGTCAGTATTAAAAAACAGTGTGATACGTTAAATCCAATAAATAAATAGTTTTCTTTGAGATAGATGTGACACGTTTCGCAAATGCAAATGTTAGGCATCATGCACACGACCGTAAGGGTTTTTGCTGTCTGGGAATATGGATCCAATGGCTGCGAGTACACATCTGTAGCCATCCGCAATTGCGGAAGCGTCTATGGGCGAGTACGTGCCGCAATTGTGGACAAGAATAGGACATATAAACACACACACACACACATACACACACACACAGCTTTAGATTACAAATCAAATTACAAATCAAACGTAAATAAACGAGAAGGTGACCGTCGACAATAGAAGTGAATGGGTCCGTAATTGCGGCCCGCAGTTACAGACTATTTTTACAGTCGTGTGCGTGGGGCTTTAGACAGAATCAATTGTTATGTGAAGACCTTCTGTATTGACTGACTTTTATTGCAGCTGCCATAAAGCACACACACCTTGCTGTGCTGTATTTACAGGAAGGGTGTGCTTCCAATATGGCCTCCCCAGGAAAGGTTTTACAAACAAAATAGTAATAGCTACAAGAATAAAATAAAAAACCTTTGTGTTGTCTATATACTTAAGTCTAATTATTGAAATAAAAATTCAATACATGACACATTCCTTAAACTTTTTGGGACACAATTTTCACTAGTATTATCAGTGTGGCAGTGCCTATCAGATTAGTTAGGAGATAGTGCATTAATAAACTAGTGACCGATCCTCTTTAAGATCCCATGGGCAACTTCAACTCCCTCTCTGGCCTTATCGTGAAAAGAACCTTGTCCTTACTTGCCTACTACCCAAAATTCTGGGACACTTCTTAAAAAGGGGAGACATCCCAGACTACTGAAGAGAAGGTGTAACATCCACTGGGCCACTCTACAGTAACAGAGTACAAGCTGGTGAAACAATATAGGACAGTCCATAGACTGTGGTACCTGGATGGCATGCTGTGCCGGATAGCTGGAAGCGGCTTGTGCTGGATTATCGGAAGCTGGCTTGTCACGGACACTGATACTGAAGTAGTCACAGACACTGGACTTGACACCAGACACGAGGTTAGCAAACAACATTGCTCAGGCACTGGGAAAGGGGTAGGGATAAGCTGGGGACAATGTTACTGGTGCAGACAGGGAAAGGAAGCCGAGCGCGCCGGCGTCTCCCTTCCCAGAAGAGGAATAGCCCTGCAGTCGCGGCTCGGTAAGAGGGGGATGTCGTCGGTCCGCAGCCGCGGGCATTTCAGAAGGCAAGTCCCTGAGCAGAGCACCCTGTTGATGTTCTTTCATGGCCCCATCAGCAGGATGTTGTGTGAAATGGCGCCTGTAGTGAAGAGGACTGAACACCAGTGAGAACAAGGAGAGGTAACTGCGAGTCTGCTCTAAGAACTCAAAACACTTTGTGGTTTGTAGGTCTGGTTTGGGGTCTGTATTTATTTTGAGGTCTTATCTGAAGTCTGAATTTATTTTGGGGTCTGTTCTGGGGTATGTATGCATTTAGGTTTGATGAAAGTATAATATGCACTACTTGTAATTCAAAGGCATTAGCTTGGTGGTGGTCTGGAGGAGTGACCTATATAAACGTGCCCTTTCTAATGCCACTGCTCAAAAGTAAGCAAGTATGACCTCGTCCAAACTGAAGATCTTGTCAATGGTGAATGGTGAGCAAGACCACTTAGGCCGGGTTCCCACGGGACAGATACGCTGCGTGGTTTTTACACAGCGTATCAGACCTGGAACCCGCAGTACATTCCATCCGAAAACCGCACCATATCGTGGCGCATTTCTTCAGACGGAATTTCCGCTGTGTTATAGCGATACGTCCCTCCATTGCAGTCCGGTCCGGCCTCCCTGGATGACTCTGCAGCCCATGTGACCGCTGCAGCCTTTGATTGGCTGCAGCGGCGGTCACATGGGATGTAACGTCATCCCAGGAGGCCGGCCTCTGACGTCATCCAGGCAGGCCTCCTGGGATGACGTTACATCCCATGTGACCACCACTGCAGCCTGTGATTGGCTGCAGCGGTCACATGGGATGCAACGTCATCCCAGGAGGCTGAACCGCAGGAAGAATGAGGGCGTTCTCGGCAAGTATGATTTAATCGCTGCGAATACGCTGAAAAAGTCGCAACACTTGCATTTCTGTTGCGGGTTTTGCATCCTCATTGAATTCAATGGGGAAAACCTGCAACGGAAAAATCAACAAAAACTCAGCATGTTAAAATTCCGCACCGTAAGTCATTTTATTAACGTTTACGCTGTGTTTTTTTTTTTCCACACCGTGGGCTTCAGATTTTCTAAATCTCATCCACTTTGCTGTTAATGTAAATGCAACGGAATTTCGGCACAGAATTCCGTTGCGGAAATTCCATAGTGTTTACGCTACGTGGGAACTCGGCCTTAGCCGTAAAATACTTTATTTTGTTGTTATTCTACATGAAAATATATGGTTGTTACAATCAATATCCTCATAATCTCTGGATTCAATTACGCGGTCGGTCCACACAACTATTCATATAAGCATTAGGTAGCAATTTAACCCTTTAAAATCCATATTCTTGGCAAGAGATACATACTCCAAAACCAACAATGTAAATAATGTTTTTTTATTTCGCTTTATGGTGCAGCCAGAAGACCTACTAAATAATAATAATTATTAGTTTATTTATAAATGGCTAATATTTCTTCAGTCCTGTACAATAAGTTTTCGGGTACAGCGACACAATCATAAGGAGAGCGGGCCCTGCTCACATGTTTACAATCTACAAGGGAAGGGGGTGATCGAGTAGGAACAAAATATATTTGTTGCACTACTAAGCCAGCCAATATCAACAAACAAGTTTATATATATATATATACACACACAGTGAAGGAAATAAGTATTTGATCCCTTGCTGATTTTGTACATTTGCCCACTGTCAAAGACATGAACAGTCTAGAATTTTTAGGCTAGGTTAATTTTTACCAGTGAGAGATAGATTATATTAAAAAAAAAAAAAAAAGAAAATCACATAGTCAAAATTATATATATTATTTGCATTGTGCACAGAGAAATAGGTATTTGATCCCTTTGGCAAACAAGACTTAATACTTGATGGCAAAACCCTTGTTGGCAAGCACAGCAGTCAGACGTTTTTTGTAGTTGATGATGAGGTTTACACACATGTTTGATGGAATTTTGGCCCACTCCTCTTTGCAGATCATCTGTAAATCATTAAGATTTCGAGGCTGTCGCTTGGCAACTCGGATCTTCAGCTCCCTCCATAAGTTTTCGATGGGATTAAGGTCTGGAGACTGGCTAGGCCACTCCATGGCCTTTATGTGCTTCTTTTTGAGCCACTCCTTTGTTGCCTTGGCTGTATGTTTCGGGTAATTGTTGTGCCATTTTAATGTCCTGGTGGAGGGAAGGAGGTTGTCACTCAGGATTTGACGGTACATGGCTCCATCCATTCTCCCATTGATGCGGTGAAGTAGTCCTGTGCCCTTAGCAAAGAAACACCCCCAAAACATAATGTTTCCACCTCCATGCTTGACAGTGGGGACGGTGTTCTTTGGGTCATAGGCAGCATTTCTCTTCCTCCAATACGGCGAGTTGAGTTAATGCCAAAGAGCTCAATTTTAGTCTCATCTGGCCACAGCACATTCTCCCAATCACTCTCAGAATCATCCAGATGTTCATTTGCAAACTTCAGACGGGCCTGTACATGTGCCTTCTTGAGCAGGGGGACCTTGCGGGCACTGCAGGATTTTAATCCATTACGGCGTAATGTGTTACCAATGGTTTTCTTGGTGACTGTGGTCCCAGCTGCCTTGAGATCATTGACAAGTTCCCCCCGTGTAGTTTTCGGCGGAGCTCTCACCTTCCCCAGGATCAAGGATACCCCACGAGGTGAGATTTTGCATGGAGCCCCAGATCGATGTCGATTGACAGTCATTTTGTATGTCTTCCATTTTCTTACTATTGCACCAACAGTTGTCTCCTTCTCACCCAGCGTCTTACTTATGGTTTTGTAGCCCATTCCATCCTTGTGCAGGTCTATGACCTTGTCCCTGACATCCTTAGAAAGCTCTTTGGTCTTGCCCATGTTGTAGAGGTTAGAGTCAGACTGATTAATTGAGTCTGTGGACAGGAGTCTTTTATACAGGTGACCATGTAAGACAGCTGTCTTTAATGCAGGCACCAAGTTGATTTGGAGCGTGTAACTGGTCTGGAGGAGGCTGAACTCTTAATGGTTGGTAGGGGATCAAATACTTATTTCTCTGTGCACAATGCAAATAAATATATATAATTTTGACAATGTGATTTTCTGGTTTTTTAAAAATATAATCTATCTCTCACTGGTGAAATTAACCTAGCCTAAAAATTCTAGACTGTTCATGTCTTTGACAGTGGGCAAACTTACAAAATCAGCAAGGGATCAAATACTTATTTCCTTCACTGTTTGTGTGTGTGTGTATATATATATATATATATATATATACATACATACATACATATAAGCAGCACTCAATGTCCAAATTCAAAATGGTAATGGGTGCAAACGGGTAATCTCGATCCAAGGATTGTAGATAAATAAAAAAAAATCCCACAGCACTCCAATATATCAAAGAAAGTGGTTTATTCAGTCAATACACAGCTGCAACGTTTCCGTCCTACTATGGGTCCCATAGGATGGAAACGTTGCAGCTGTGTGTTGACTGAATAAACTACTTTCTTTGCTATATTGGAGTTCTGTGGGATTTCTTATATATATATATATATATATATATACACGCACACATATACATACATGCACATATACATACATAAGTGCAGACTTGGTGAGTCTCTGTGAGCAGAAGTGTAATGGGTGGAGATATTGTTAGGCAAGGTGGAAGTATGATAGCACTTTTTCAGCTACGCATTGTGGTGGATTTCCATGAAGTATTGAGTTTTTAGCATTCTCTTAAAGCATTGTATGCTGGTGGATTGTCTTATGGAAAGGGGAAAGAGCATTCCAAACAAGAGGACCAGCATGGGAGAAGTCTTGGATATTGGAGGGGGAAGTGGTTACTGTGGATGAAGAGAGCAGCCGGGCTTTAGTAGAGCGGAGTTCACAGCTAGGCGCACATATGGAGAGATTAGACAGGTGGAGCGTTACTGAGGGCTTTGGATATCAGGGTAAGAAGTTTAAACTGAATCCAGAAGGAGATAGGTAACCAGTGAAGAGACTGGCAGATAGAAGCAGTGTTAATGGAACGGTTAGCGAGTTGGACTAGTCTGTCACTTCATAATAGATTGCAGAAGAGCCGGCCTATTCAAAGGAAGACCAGTTACAATAGTCGAGGCGAAAGATAAGAGCAGGCATAAGTGTTGCATGATTTGGAGGTGGCATTAATGTGGGGAGAAAATGAATTGGTCTGAATTGAAGATAACCGCTAAGACACAATCATGAGGGGTTTAACCATTAATCTTTCTGTCCAGGACGACTATACAGTCAAAACATTTTACGGCCAGAAAACTTAAACAGAGCACAGCGCTCGACTGTTCCTGGCCGTCCCATAGACTTTGAATGGAGCAGCAGCGTGCTGGCTTGATCACAGCTTTATTGAAACTCTTCCTCACCACAAGACTTGGGACCCCCGTTCCGGTGATGGGTGGGGGTACCAGTATTGGGGTCCTCAACGATGATACATTTATCACCTATTCTGTGGATAGGTAATTAATGAATTTCATGTGATATGTTGGCCTATAATTGTCATAAAAAAACAACTATAGCATCACAATTTACAAAAAAATTCATATCCACTGTGGGAAAAAAAAATAAAAAATGTAAGCCTGAAATATTTTTATATTCTACGGCAACAA
The DNA here is from genome assembly GCF_050947455.1 of Rhinoderma darwinii. Taxonomy (NCBI): domain Eukaryota; kingdom Metazoa; phylum Chordata; class Amphibia; order Anura; family Rhinodermatidae; genus Rhinoderma; species Rhinoderma darwinii. The sequence continues at coordinate 30,772,433 of NC_134693.1, forward strand.
AGTTAATATCTAGCTTCTAGACAAAAGCGTACGTATAGATTTGTTTTTTAAGCAGTTGTCTAGTTTCGAAAAACAATTTTTATATACCAATTTGTATATACCCCATTAGGTCATTTAAGTTAATTTATTGTATTCTTACCCTTTTCCCTACAATGGGAAAACTCTACAGACGCACAGTTGAACGTACACATATCACGTTGGCCAAATAGTATTTCAACTGACAGATATCTTCCTCAAGTGAGTGTAGTGTTTGCAGATACCCTTGACGCTGCATATCTCCCAGGGGAAAAAATTATTTGATGGGTTAAAATCTGACTGTCCTCCTACACAAGAGATCCCATCAAAGTTGTGAAGATCCACTCACAAATATCTTATATCTACAACCCCCAATGTCTTACCTGCTTGACTGTGAACCGACAGAAATAACACTGGATCCCACCATAAAAATAAAAGAAGAACATGAGTCAATATCATTTTTTTACTACCGTGTAACCCGTCTACAATACAAATAACTAATCTTTATGAAAGTGAGTATGATGGATGAAAGTAGATGACAAACCCATATAGGTCGGTGGTGGAGCAGTGACCTGTACTGTACCCTATGGGTAATATATAGTATAATGATACTAGGACATTTCAAGGCTCTTACCTGCAATGGAGACACAAATAAGACACCATGGGCGACACATTGCTACTGCAGCTGAAATGGTCTTTACCTCCTACACTTGTGGCTACATAGAGAGGTTATTCTCAACCCTACACACAGGCATTTCCATATATTAAAATCTATAGCACACAAACAAATGATATGCATTTATACCTAACAATTGGGGTCATATATCAAGAGTTTATTTGTACATAACATTTGCAAGTCCGTCCACCTGGAGAAAAGCATCTAAAACAGGTCTAACTTCTGCATGTGCGCCATAGTATTGATTTAAAAAAAAATAGTTTAAAAAAGTAATGCATATGTCAACCGCTTAACCATGTCCCGTTTTTTTTTTTTTTTTAAAAAGTGGCGCTGTTGGCGTTTGAGATAAAAGATGATGTCAACTGATGCAAAATGTGAGAGGGGGGGGATTTTTTAATGCAAAAGTATTCTGCTGTAATTGAAAAATATTGCGTGTGGCTCAAACGATATACACTCTATGGCCAGAAGTATGTAGATACTACTCTTAATTCTTGAGTTCTTTCAGCCACACCCACTGCAAACAGGTGCATAAAATCAAGCACACAGCCATGTAATCTCCATAGACAAACATTGGTAGTAATATGGGTCGTACTAAAGAGCTCAGTGACTTTAAATATGGCACTGTCATAGGATGCCATCTTTTCCAGAAGTCAGTTCATGGAACTTCTGACATTTCATATCTGGTTTCAGGAACGGTAATGGAAGACTGGTAGATGTTAGCCCCCCAAACCATGAATACGTTATGAATAATCATGATTGGGATAATTCCCTCATTATGCGGTGCAGCGTTCATTATTTTATTATAGATTAAGGCCAAGACATTCTAGTAGTCTCAACATTTATCTATAAGATAAAGAGAGGGCCAAGGAAATATCCCCTTTTTGCGTGCTAGTTACTATCTAAACATCATGCAAAGCTAAAAAAAAAAAAATATAGTCACCCCTATTCAATCCTTTATAGCAAAGCGAATCACATTCTATCCTTATAGAAAACAAGATAACACAAGACTCTGGGTAGCAATTGCTTTTCTCCCATGGAAACAACAGATCTGGCATGATCAAATCCAACATGCACAACCCCCCACCCCAGGCGGCACACTTACATGTTAGATAATCAAACGATCTAGCTGAAATTCTCATGTGTGTAGCCAACTTTAACCCATTTCCGCCCTAAATGTATGGAGATGGAAGACATTAATTAATTCAATATTTTTGAATAGAATAATGTTCCAAGAAGGATAAAGAAAGCACAAAAAACAATGGCTGAATTGAAATTTTTGCACATTCTGCAAAAAATAAAAATTTAAAAAAAATGAATTAAACCGTTATTTCGTGTGTAACAAAAAATATACAAAAACACACAACAAAATACCTCACACTGCAATGTTAAATGCAGTGACAAATAATATGGCTGTGAGGCAAAAACTGAAAAATGCACTATGCCCTCAAGGCAAAAAATTTGCCGTTTCCTTAAAGAGGCTCTGTCACCACATTATAAGTGCCCTGTCTCATACATAAGGAGATCAGCGCTATAATGTAGGTGACAGCAGTGCTTTTTATTTAAAAAAAACGATCTATTTTCACCATGTTATTAGCGATTTTAGCTTTATGCTAATGAGTTTCTCAATGGACAACTGGGCGTGTTTTACTTTAGACCAAGTGGGCGTTGTACAGAGGAGTGTATGACGCTGACCAATCAGTGACCAATCAGCATCATGCACTTCTCTCCATTCATTTAGTCAGCGCATAGGGATCCTTTTAGATCCCTATGTGCTGTCTTATACTAACACATTAACAATATTGAAGTGTTTAGACAGTGAATAGACATTCCACGGGATGTCAATCCCAGTGTAGTCCTGGAGGTATGTGGAAAGAGGCTTTATAGCGCAATTCCCAGCAGAGAACAAACCCGAGATTTAGACATTGATGAATGTGATAGCCGGCACTTCTTCCAACACTTAAAGAGACTCTGTCACCACTTTTATAAGTGCCCTATCTCCTATATAAGAATATCGGCGCTATAATGTAGGTGACAGTAATGCTTTTTATTTAATAAAACAATCTATTTTCACCACTTTATTAGCGATTTTAGATTTAATTCCCAAGTGGGCATGTTTTTACTTTAGACCAAGTGGGCGTTGTACAGAGGAGTGTATGACGCTGACCAATCAGTGACCAATCAGCGTCATGCACTCCTCTCCATTCATTTAGGCAGCGCATAGGGATCCTTTTAGATCAGTATGTGCTGTCTTATACTAACACATTAACAATACTGAAGTGTTTAGACAGTGAATAGACATTCCACGGGATGTCTATTCACAATCTCTGCACTTTGTAACTCTGTCTGTGGTAGTTACTGCAGAGGAAGCGTAATCTCGCAAGATTACGCGGTAAATGACAGGTTACAGCGAGATTACGCTTTGCTCTGCTGTAACTACCACAAAAACAGTAACGAAGTGCAGAGATTGTGAATAGACATCCCGTGGAATGTCTATTCACTGTCTAAACACTTCAGTATCGTTAATGTGTTCGTATAAGACAGCACATAGCGATCTAAAAGGATCCCTATGTGCAGTGTAAATTAATGGAGAGAAGTGCATGACGCTGATTGGTCACTGATTGGTCAGCGTCATATACTCCTCTGTACAACACCCACTTGTTCAATAGTAAAACACACCCAGTTGTCCATTGAGAAACTCATTAGCATAAAGCTAAAATCGCTAATAACGTGGTGAAAACAGATAAATTTTTTTAAATAAAAAGCACTGCTGTCACCTACATTACAGCGCCCATCTTCTTATGTAGGAGACAGGGCACTTATAATGTGGTGACAGAGCCTCTTTAAGGGGGTTGAAAAAAGTGCTACCAACATCGATGTGGCTGTGCTAAATTATTTCCAAATAAAAGATACATTAGATTGGCTAATTGGTGGGTAGGGCTGCAATTTTGATGTGATTTTAATGATTTCCTATGTGGAAAAGTGATCAGCCTTTGCACAGATGTGGGTTACTTGTGACTTTTTTCCCCATAAGGAATAAGCGATACTGATTTTACCAGAATTTTTGGTCACCATGTAGACCCACCTGGCCTAATAGTTCACACTGGGCACGGTGCCCGTCCGTACACCTTATAATGTACTAAATGTTAATTTTCTGCGTGTGATCATTTGCCTTAGTGTAATGTGTTCCTTCGGTAGGAAGAGTAAGTTTACAGGATGTTGGCTTTATGTGCCAAGAAAATCATAAGTCAATATAAATAAGCAAATGAGTCAAGCGGCAGGAAAGGCATTTTGTTTCATACAAAGGCCATTACCAGCAGTAGCTGGCTTTAGAGGTAAAACTGCTTTCTACAAAATCCTATTTAAAGAGAACCTTTCACCTGCCCATACATGTGCAGCTGAGCGCACCATGTAATAGGCAGTGATGCACAGACCTTGTCTCACTTTTAAAAAAAAATTCTTTCCTCCTCTGTTATTTAGAAATCGGTGCCGTTATATTTGGTGCCCGATTTGCAAATAACCCCCTAAACGGTCAATGGGGCATGTAATTGGCAAGGGGCGTGTTACTTCTCTCTGTGACACTGTCCAATCAGCTACGGACAGTGTCACAGCGGCTTGTGCTGTGTGTTCTCTCTCGCGAGATCACTCAGTATTTCCTTCCCTGTTTGACAGGAACTGGAGAGAGGAGAGCGTGCGCGCACACCTCCGCTGCCACGGAACAGAAGAGGAGAAGAAGAATGTGAATTCTTCTTCTGTTCCGTGGCGGCGGGAGCATTGTTGGCAGCGGCACTCTTCAGCTCTTGGCAGACAAGGACGACAAGACTATGTGATCTCGCGAGATCCTTGTCTGCCGAGAGTTGAAAAGTAAAAGCGTGCGCCCGCACACAGCTCCGACGCTGCTTCTGATACTCCCGCACACGCTCTCCTCTCCAGCTCGTCAGACAGTGAAGAAAAGACTGTGTGATCTCGCAAGAGAAATCACACAGCACAGGCCGCTGTGATACTGTCCGTAGCTGATTGGTCAGTGTCACGGCGATAAGTAACACGCCCCCATGCCAATTACACGCCCCATTGACAGTTTAGGGGCTTATTTACATATCGGGCTCCAATTATAACGGCACCGATATCTAAATGACGAAGAAGGCTAAAAAATCAAATAAAGTGAGACAAGGTTTGTGCAGCCCTGCCTATTACATGGTGCACTCAGCTGCACATGTGTGGGCAAGTGAATGGTTCTCTTTAAAGAATTATGGTAAAAAAAAACAACAACCTTGCATCTGAATTACATTTGTTTTTGACAAATATTTTAAAACGTTATGCAGCAATTTGTCAAAACTTGAACTGGACAAACACTTAAAGAGTAACTATTGGCTCTTCTCGTCTTCAGCTAACTCCGCCTCTCCGAGAAGAGCCAAAGCGATACCATCACAGCCGAAGGGGCACTGCGCTCAGCTGAGACCATCTTCCCCTTAGTTTCAGCGGTTAATGGTGGTCTCAGCAACCGGATCTCCCGCCAAACAAAACTTCTGACATGTCATTATGACATGACATAAGTTTTATGGAACGACAGTTACTCTTTAAAGGGGTTGTACAGCACTACAAAAAAATGGTCTGCATTTTCCAGAAACACCACATGTATCCATGATGGATTGTATCTGGTATTACAGTTCATCCCCATTTACTTGAAAGAGGATGAGCTGCAATACCAGTTATAGTCAATAGACAAAAGTTGTACTGTTTCTGTAGGGGACCCTTTTTTGCAATCCTAAACAACCCCTTTAGTGCTGGACTTTTACATGTGTTTTTCTGTCCCGATAAAGACAGATATGTGACATTATTATCTGAAGACCCCAGTCTTGCCTGCATTGATGAGAAGATAAAAACAGCACAAATATTGAAGTGACGTCAACATTCCGTCACTAAAAAGCAATAACTGTTCCTAAGCAAATTCAAAAAACCTGTTCTTGCACATGGTTCTCTTTGACATCACGGTTATGTCTTCCTGCCTCTCTTACTGTCGGTAAACACAGATAAATCTTTAGGACTACTCTTCATTGATCTAGTAATTAGACTTGGCGGGGGGGGGGGGGGGGAATGCCCTACAAATCTTTATGGGATCCAGTGATACTTGCTGCGTGGTAAATGAACTGTATTACTGAAGTGTTCTCAGTTTACGATGATTGCAATAACGTTCATGCGAGATGTTACAATTTTGTGTAGTAAATGGTTCTAGGTCATCAGCATAGGAATGTCTGGTGATCGTTCACATCTTATTGACAGGTGAGCTCAGCTTTAGCTATGAATCACTACAGGAATCTATCGATGACATGGACGCCCACTGGTAATGCTGTGTGTCCCATGCAGTGTTGATGTAAGGGATACAAGGCATTACACAACAGTTGTCAGGCTGATAACAACTGATTGTGAGGTCTCCAACCAGTGAGAAACCTTTCATTTAGCCCCTGGGGAATGTGCAATGTGAGCTGGGATTGTCCACGCTGAACAACTTCTTTAAAAACTATTTGTACTGCAAACAATGATTATTCATGGATACAAAGTGTGTATAAATATAGCATTAGCAGTAAATTCAGCCCATGACTTCCATCTTGCTAATTGCTCCAACTCCCGTTTTTCTCCCTTGCCATTAAAGTGAATTGACAATCCCTGTAGGCATAAAAAAAAGCCATCCATACATGGTGCCCCATACCAGTCCGCACGTGGAGGGCAACTACAAAGGAGGTTCCCTCTTTTGTGGACATTCCCTAGAAAAGTTGAATGTATGGGAGACTAAAGCTCACCAGAAACCAGAGACACAGATTATCTCCCTCTTTGTCCAACTGTCTTGTATTTTTCTTTTTTTAATGTAATTAAACATGTATGTAAGTAAATAGCAACAAACTATCTGACTGCAGAATCCACAAAAATAACAATACTTATACTAGAAAAGTAGGGAACGGTAGGGATGCCACGAGGAGTCCGGTGGAGAGCGGTCAAGCTCCTTGTTCCTAGACCCCGTGGCTGCTAGGAACACGAGGGAAAACAGAAGTAGTACAGTCACATAAATAGAGTACTAGTCTTACATGAACACACAAATACAAGCATGTAGAAATGACACGGACCCTAAAGTCCAATCGCAACATTAGAGAGAAACACACAAAGTATACTACGTCAAGGAGGGAGGCAGGATTCTGGACTGGGAATGTAGAGCCGAGCTCATTGACATATAGTCCTTCCAAATAGACCAGTGGGAGTTGAATTTCGAGTACTGTTTTAGACACACATTCGTTCCATGTTGCAATCTATTTGAACCTGGTTAATGAGTTCACTCACTGTGAGAGGGGTTGAAGAGTTCCAGGCCCTGGCAATCATAAGTCTGGCAGCTGGGTGTATGTGGCCCGTAACCGTTGTCGTGGTAGCTCTGGAAGTCCAATGAAACACATGGCCAATGCCGGTCTTGTATTATTCTAATACGCATAGACATGTAGATTATAAGCATGAATGCTCATTACAAACCTAATTTTCCGATCTGAAGATAACATTAGTCTCAGTCCTTTACTTTGATTTTCTGGTATATAATGGTCAGCTAATAGAAGACATGACGTGCTCCAATTTTCTATTGTCTCTTTTATAATTTGGTTCCTTAGTAATAATATTGGGTACCTTGGTAAGGATGAGGGCCACTGTTTCCCTACTCATATCTTCTCTACGACATGGGATACATCTGTCTTGCTATGCTTTTTGGCTGCTATGGGGTTTTTACAACCAATCTGAAATAGATCTGCAAATTTCATATATAAAATAGCCCTTCCAATCTTTCTATTTATAATGCAATTTTTTTCCTACTATCAGTTAGAGGAATTGGTTAACAGGATGAGCTTTGGGGAATATCTAATCTTTCTGCCTTTATGGAATTTAAAATCTTATTTCCACTTCGTAAAACTGGCCAAGGTTGCAATGAAGGGAAAGTATTCGATCACACAACACCTTGACTCTCAGTTATCAGCTCTTCTGCATAACGTAGTACACATGGAATTCATGGCTTGCACTATTTTAATCCCAGAGAATTCAATGGCATAAACACTAATGTTAGAACCTTTTTTGTATTCCTAATTTTCAGAATGATCCAGTTTAGTGTTCAGGCTTTAAACATACTGTATCCTTCTCAATGCCACCGACTACTTAAAATAGAAATCTTTCTGAGAAGTCGTCTTGTTATAAGAAAGTGTTACAATCATATGTCACCTACAGGAAGGCCCATGCTGCCGCCTCGAGGATAAGCCCAGCCTTGGGCACATGGAGTCAGAAGTCTTGTGGGTGTAGCACTGGTCATCTCCAACTCAGGATATTTTGTCAGATAGACTCTTCTGTATCCAACATTAAAGGGGGTTGTCCGGTTTCCGCAAATTAACGTTATTTTTTGTATAATTAAAAGTTATGTAATTTTCCAATATACTTTCTGTATTATTATATTTCAAGATCTCTGCTTGTTGATTAATCAATAGGAACATTCATTGTTTACTTGAAAATCTGTCCATGGTCATGTGATGGACACACAGGCGCACGGCTCGTTATGGTTACAGTATCTAACGAGCCAGCATCTGTGTGTCCATCACATGACCATGTAACGATCCCAGCACCTGTATGTCCATCACATGATCATCTAACGATCCCAGCACCTGTGTGTTTATCACATGACCACGGACAGAATTTTATCCACTGGAAGTAAACAATGAATATTCCTACTGAATAACAACAAGCAGAGATCTTGCAAACTGTGAGGAATTAATACAGAAAGGGTATTGGAAAATTGTATAACTTTTAATTCTAAAACAAATAACATTAATTTGCTGAAACTGTACAACCCCTTTAAGCAGAGGCGTAGCTAGGTTCTCCAGCACCCGGGGCAAAGATTCAGTTTGGCGACCCCCCCCCAACCTCTTTCCCGACATCTCCTTCCCCCTCGCAATGTTTGTTTTCTCTACCAATCGATGTGTCATTTCTTTTTATGTAACGCGAGCATAAAATTATTTGTCCATTTCACAAGCAATATGGTTCTATACACAACACCAGAACCAAGCTCAGTACATATATACAGCACCAGAACAAATACAGCTCAATTTAGTGCAACCGCTGCCGTATAGGTGTGTACGACGTAAAACTACAGCTCCCAGCATGGCCCGAACAATGGTAAGGAGATCCTGGGAGATGCCGTTTCACAAAAAATAAATCCTATCATAATCATACCACCCATCATCTCGCTGCAGATCATACAGTGACTACAATACTGATTAGAGGCAGAATAAACATTTACATTGAGTGACTCACCGGTGACGTCTCAGATTCTAGTTCTTTTTCTCCATCCGGTCCAGACCTCTATGATGACTTCTCCCGGTCCATTTCTGCAGTTTGCCGCTCACATGTCTTCAGCTCACTTTACCAACATTTCTGCACCTATAAATAAATATAAAGTTCTCATTATACCACACACTACGTCCCTAAATATAATAGCGCCATACACTGCACCTCTAATTATAATAGCACCATACACTGTGTCCCACACACACACTGTGCCCCCTGTAGATAGTGCCTGCCATAGAGCCCCCTGTAGATAGTGCCTGCCATAGAGCCCCCTGTAGATAGTGCCTGCCATAGAGCCCCTGTAGATAGTGCCCCCATATAGACCACCCCTGTATATAGTGTCCCACAAATAACTCCCCCTATAGTGCTCTACAGATAGCCCACCCCTGTATATAGCCCCCTGTAGATATAGCCCACCCCTGTATATAGAGCTCTACAGATAGCCCAACCATGTATGTAGCCCCCTGTAGATATAGCCCACCCCTGTATATAGTGCTCCACATATAGTCGACCCCTGTATATAGTGTTTCACAGATAGCCCACCCCTGTATATAGCCCCCCTTGTACATATAGTCCACCCCTGTATATAGTGCTCCACTAGATAGTCCACCCCTGTATATAGTGCTCCACAGATAGCCCACCCCTGTATATACTATATACAAGGGTGGGCTATCTGTGGAGCACTATATACAGGGGTGGACTATATGTACAATGGGGCTATATACAGGGGTGGGCTTTCTGTGGAGCACTATAGGGGGAGCTATTTGTGGGATACTATATACAGGGGTGGGCTATATCTACAGGGGGACTATATACAGGGGTGGGCTATATCTACAGGGGGACCATATCTACAGGGGGACCATATCTACAGGGCTGGGCTATACACAGGGCTGGGCTATACACAGGGCTGGGATATACACAGGGGGGCTATATCTACAGGGGGGCTATATCTACAGGGGTGGGCTATACACAGGGGGGCTATATCTACAGGGGTGGGCTATACATAGGGGGGCTATATACAGGGGTGGGCTATATACAGGGGGAATATATCTACAGGGGGCTATATCTACAGGGCTGGGCTATATACAGGGCGACTATATCTACAGGGGGGCTATATACTGGGGTGGGCTATCTATGGAGCACCATATACAGGGGTGGGCTATATCTACCGGGAGCTATATACTATATAGCCCACCCCTGTATATGGTGCTCTATAGACAGCCCACTCCAGTATATAGCCCCCCTGTAGATATAGTCCCCCTGTATATAGCCCCCCTGTAGATATAGTCCCCCTGTATATAGCCCAGCAGATATAGTACCCCTGTATATAGCCCAGCCCTGTAGATATAGTCCCCCTGTATATAGCCCCCCTGTAGATATAATCCCCCTGTATATAGCCCCCCCTGTAGATATAGTCCCCCTGTATATAGCCCAGCAGATATAGTCCCCCTGTATATAGCCCAGCAGATATAGTCCCCCTGTATATAGCCCAGCCCTGTAGATATAGTCCCCCTGTATATAGCCCCCCCTGTAGATATAGCCCCCCTGTAGATATAGTCCCCCTGTATATAGCCAAGCAGATATAGTCCCCCTGTATATAGCCCAGCCCTGTACCCATAATGCCCCTTTGTAGATAGACACCCCCGTAGACAAAGTCCCCCCCGCAGATACAGCCGCACACTTCTATTACAATTTCAAAAAATAAATTCAAACTCACCTTATTCCCGCTCCCACGCCGTCCGGCAGCCATGGAGACCTGCTCTCTTCTGCGCAGGTCTCCAGGGGGTTGAACACAGCGTCTATGAAAGGCGCTGATTGGCTGTTCAGGATGACTTTCCCTGCCAGTCAGTCAGCGCCTTTCATCGATGGAAGCGTCACTGGTACAAAAGGTACCAGTCGCTTCATTCGTGGAAAGGCGCTGAATGGCCGGGCACGGAACGTGCCCGGTCATTCATTGCTTCTAATTGTACCTGTGTCCTTGCGACACAGGTACAATTATAGTGCAGGAGGAGGGGGCGCTGGCGCCCCCCTCTGAACTGCGCCCGGGGCACATGCCCCGCTTGCCCCCCCCTAGCTACGCCCCTGCTTTAAGTACCAGCACCACCATTTAACATTGACCCGATGACAGACAATTTTGAAACAGATTTACAGCTTTAGCACGCCAAGCTTGCGTCCCAGTCTTCTAGACCTATGAAACCATCATGCCCATTGGAACGACCAACTACTACGCAGCGCTACCTACCACTACTGCATCTTAGGCCTTCAAATGAGTTCCCTTCACAAAGGATACTTCTCCTAATAGTGTGGCTCTGATGATTGTCACTTTACCTAACCATCATGCCCACTAGGCCTGCCGTGGGTTAAAGAGACAATCGCTTAAAATACTTGGAATTTTTTTTTTTAACTTGTTTGTGGAAGTGATGATACAGTCTGATATACAGACATTTTACTTCTACCTTTAGCAGCAGTCTTACATTGCAAAGGACATCCTTGCCTGTGGGGTATTTGCTGGGTCAATAGGATGACTGACAATTCCTAATATGTAAAAGATATAGTAGAAAAAAAATGTATGAAAGGGAGAGTATGGTATTTCCATAGGTAGTGTTCCTGTATTACCACCTGTTCAATTCAACATCACATTTTCTATGATACTTGTGCCCCAGTTTAGGGAAGTAATGACGTGCTTACAATCAGTTGAAAGTTTTTGTTTTTTTGTTTTCTATCAGGTAGATGCCCATGTGACAGTGGGATAAAAAAAACACAATTTAAAGACAAACAGAGACTAAGTTTGGACAATTTATGTAGGAAAATTCTATAAAACCTAATTTTGTTTCCTATATATGAAATATTTCCAAAAAAAGTATTGCCTGTTTATAGCACATTGTTTACATTAATAATAATATGTCCAATCCTGGTCTGTGTTATATTATCCAAACATAAATTCTGGCACTGTTCATCGTGGAATCCAAATTAAAACTACATCAACGTTGAATCCAGATGAGCAAAAGTTACTTTTAAGTGCATTCCAGAGCAGCGGAACAAAGCACCAGACGCCTCTCACTTGGCAAAGCTCCAAATAACCAGTTGTAGGAGTCTTCTCATCTTACATAGCATTCACTTATTGAACTTTCATTCACTTGCTGTAATACATTTATTATAATAGTTGTAATAACAACACTACAGTTTCATTTCCCCCCCTGTGGTTACTAATGGTAAATTTTTATCTTAAAGGAAAATTCCACCTTACATAATATTAAAAGGGTTGTCCCACCATTCAAGGGATTTTCCCATAATCAATTTTTAACACCTATCCACAGGATAGGTGATAAATGTCTGACTGGTGGGGGTGCAACTGCTGGGAACCCCGCCGATCCCGAGAATGGGCTTACCTGGCCATCCCTGTGCAGTGTTAATTATCGATTATGGGAAAACCCCTTTGAATGTCATATTCATTGTATAGATAAAAAAAGAACAATGTTTGCCCTTTACATGCTGTTAAAAAAAAATAGATCCAGTAATGAATTATGACATTTACTTACATAATATTACCCCATCTAGAGCTCAAAGTATATAACAGTGTGCACGTCCACCTAACGAGCGGAGTGCTGGTGCACACTCCCCACAGGCAGCTTCACTGCAGAGCAGCCAATAGAAATAGCTGTTTTCCCTGCTTGTCAGGGAAGGAGGGGAGACTCTTCAGTAGCATGGTAGTAAAGCAGAGGAGACTCATTTTCCGTGGTTAGGACTGTAAAGCTCTGTGTCCTGAAAATGATGTGAACTCTGCATGTCCTTACAAAGTCTTTTTTGTATTCATTAGTCTCTAAGGGAGTGCATACTGTGGATATCACACAGCATATATATTCACTGCTGTGGATCCATTGTTGCCTATCTGCAGGGAAAGTAAGAGGGGACTATATTGTCAGCTGCCAGAGAGGGAAGGAGACTGATTCTGCTCAGAGCCCCTCATTTGAATGGGACAATGGTGCAATACCTTGCATGGCCGTTACAAATGTAATGGCACAAGCAAGTACAATCAAAAAAGAGAACCATGTAAACAATGAAAAGGTTGCCTCGCTCATACGAGTACCGCAGACCCTTCAAACTGCTGATCGGTGGGGTGCCGACAGTCAGACCCCCAGTGATCCGATATTGATGGGTTGTCCTGAGGATAGGCTATCAATTTTAATAACCCCTTTAACAGCATTTCTGGACTTTTGGTATGAAAAGGATTCATGGATTAACCTCTTTAAAGGTGTAGGTTTTCCCAAAAATATTTTCTTTGTAACAAGTTTTTTTCTGTAATGTTGTTTGTTTAAAATGATACAAGTGAAACACTGGTTTTGCTGCTGTTACTTTAAGGTGTATTTTTCCCTTCAAAGAGAAGCAACTTATATCATTGTTATGTCTGGGATAATTGTATCTCTTTATATAGTGATGTTTAGAAACTTATGTGGTATGACCCACTTCACAATCAGTTTTTTTATTTAGATTTTATTGCTCCAATGCATCTAAAATTATGAATGAAACCGCATTAGTCTTGATTACAAATTTCCTACCATTGTGTGTCTACAGCTCCTATATAGATCTAGGTTTCTCCATGGTAACATAAACAACCATAAACAAACTCTCTGCAGTCATATTGCCATTTACCTTTCCTCTACATCTTGCAAACCAACCAAATGTATGTTAGTAAGAATCAGAGGACAGATAGAAGAGAGTATGGCTGCAGGATCAGACTACACAGGGTTTGTTTGTAGTCTGTTACCATGCAAACATATAGGTCTGTATAAGAGATATAATTACATATCTATCACCAAAAAGTCCAGAGAATTGTTTTTTCACTGGACTGGGGCTAGTTTTCATCTCACGATGGCACATACTTCAATATAAAATAAGGTTATTCTTTTATGGCCATTTTTCTTTAAACACTGTGGCAGAGGTTAGCTATTTTCAACTCATCACCTTAAAGAGAAACCCCACCGAAAACTGAAAATCATACTAAGCGACCTGTACCATGAGTAGAAATGAAGGTCACCCCCAGGTAAGTAGAAGGTGACAATTGATCTGTGCCAACATAAACCTTACATTTACTTCAATGGGGAGAGGGAGACAAGCTGCTGCTAGACACCTTTCGAGTTGCTTATTTACCATGGGAACAAAGACCTATACCTATACAATAACCTATACACATTAGGATTCGCCAACATTAATCTAAGGTGTATGGGCCTCTTTAGTAGCCCAATGTAACTACACTTATGTCCTTCACACATCAGTTTATGTAGTTAATAAGGTGAAAGTGCAAACTCTTATGCTGTACAATATGAGCAGCTCATAATATATATGAATTTCTCGATAAACTTAGATCATGCAAGACAATTTTACTGAACAGTTTACTAAACCTAAAATACAATTTGGTTGACATTTAATATATATATGTCACTATGTCCGAGGTAAATAAGGTTATGTCAAGGTGTATAGTTTTATTAGTTCTCATGCACATGGCTATATTATAAGCCATATATTTAGCGCCAATGATGCGATCAGATCCTGTCCTGGAAAATCAGGTTAGCCTTTCCTAAATCATTTATTTGTGAAAAGATGTCATCTCCTAGGATAGGATATAATCCCATCCTTGGTGCTAAATAGCCAAAATGTTGCCAAGTGGATATGCTATTAGGCGACATTTAAATTCTAGCTAAACATTTCTCAAAATGCACATTTCTAGGCCTCTACAGTAATAATTTGTGAGTAGACTCAAAGTTGGACTTTTTTGTAATCTTAGTGGAATGTTTAAAAGTATTGTTTATGTATTAAAATATAACTAAACATTCAACAAACTCCTGACATGTCATAGAGACATGTCAAAAGTTTTGATTGGTGGGGGTCCGAACACTGAGACTCCCACCAATCGCGAAAACTAAGCTGCAGAGCGCTCAGCTGCTTTGTTTTTGTTCTGGTTTTTCCGGAAATCGATGTATCGGTGTATGAACTAAATAGAAAGTCTACGAGCCCGTACTCCGCTACATCGGCTTTCCGGAAAAAGCCAAACAGAAACGAAGCTGCTGAGCGCTCACACGGGTGCTTCTGCCGCTTCGTTTAGCGATTGGTGGGCTTCTCAGTGCTCGGACCCCACCAATCAAAACTTCTGACATGTCACTATATGATGTCAGAAGTTTGTTGAACGTTTAGTTACCCTTTAAGACATGAATAACAAGTTCCTGCTAATAACAGCTGGTCTGTCCTGTCATTGTCCATGGTGAGTAAGGAGTCGTACTTCCAGGAACACCTGCCTCAAACACTCTTATCTGCTTTGCATTCATGTTTTCTTTTCTATAGCACACATCTTCAATGACATTACATTACAGCTGGGCAAAGAATGATCAACTGCTTGTAGTCCCAAGGACAGAATGATGGAATGCTCCTCCAAAGGGAGGTAACTACTAACACCTAGATCTACTCTTCTGTGCCTCCAACCCATCTTCCTCACTCCCCCAGTCTATCACAACATTCCCCTTTTTGGCATGCCTTTACAATGACACAATGTGCTCCAGGTTCTGTAGTAATTTTATCTACATCACCTCCTCCAGTATTAGAATATTTACTGCAATACAGTATGTGGACAAATGAAACATTTGAGGCCGTGGAACACCAGATAAGACCTTCCGCTGTGTATTGCGCTGGAATTGTAGCAGTATCAAGCACCTGGCTTTATGCGGCCATACACAGTGCAATATTTTTACCAGATGCAACAATCTATTCCTGAAGAGGACTACA
Organism: Rhinoderma darwinii; assembly: GCF_050947455.1. Taxonomy (NCBI): domain Eukaryota; kingdom Metazoa; phylum Chordata; class Amphibia; order Anura; family Rhinodermatidae; genus Rhinoderma; species Rhinoderma darwinii. The sequence continues at coordinate 30,788,253 of NC_134693.1, forward strand.
TATGACCTGCGCTGATATAATTATATGTCATACACAATGCAGACTGTTTGATATAAGAGGAAATCTGGCTTCTCTGCACAAGTAGCAATTTTATCTATTTTTTAAGATTTAACCATTGATGTGTGTGAAAATCATTTGTGTTTGACCAACACTAGTTCCGGTGGGAGATAAATGCCCTGTGTAAACAGGGTAAAGATCAGCAGAAGGACGAGCAAAAGCTCATTCATTGGTTGTTTGCGTCTTTTATGCAGCTAAAAAAATGGTTGCTAGTCCGCAGCACGTATCCCAAATGCATGGGGACGAGAGATCGTAGTAACGAACATTCGTCCTCACACTAAGCAATTATTGTTCCGTTTAAAGGGAGCAATGAGCGCCGATCAACAAGCTGTATTATCGATCGGCGCTCATATTAAAAGTGGTAAACACTGGCGATATGGGTCTGTGAAAAACTACCTTAAAAGGAACCGGTCATCAGCATTTCACCTATTGGACTCTCCTCACCCCTCGCTGGCTGCTGCTGTCAAAAGTTCATTGCCCTTATACCCTCTCTTAAACTCCTCAGACCGTAAATAATGGTCTCCCAACATTTAGTCTCTATTATGGTAGTAATCCGTCCGTCTCGTTCGTTCCTCTTCTTATGCCCGCCCACCGCTAAAAACTGGCCCGCCCTGAATGCAAAAATCTTGTCTGAGATAGCGCGCATGCGCCAGTCATGTATGGTCCGACACCCTTCCCTGCTTCGTCCGGGCCTCAAATCTAGTTACTGCGCATGCGCCGTTATGGTGTCCCGTTGTGCGCACACACCAGAACAGGACATTGATGTGCAAGCGTGTGAATTCCTGTGTGCTGGTGGGGGTGGGGGGTGAGGAGCTGTCAATCAAAAGTAAGGAGGCGGGGTAAACTCGGAAAGGCTTGAGGAATGAAGATATGACCCTTTTCAAAACAAAGATATGACTTTTATGCTCATTAGCATACGGCGCGCGAACACTAAAAAACTGAATACTAAAAGGTACAGAGCTACTTAGAAGATAAATATACGTTACATAAAAATGATTTTTCACCCACTTCCACCAGGTATTGCTGGTTTAATGGGTGAAATGCTGGTGACAGGTTCCCTTTAAGGGATGGGGACTCTTTGAACCAATACCTTTATCATCTGCAGATTCTACACAGAAATATTTCCAGAATACAATTTTCTTGCTTGACATATGACCTGCACAGAATGCAAACCGAGGTGTGACGACATCCTATGTTTTTCACAGGCTCATCTACAGGTTTTGTTGGCTAAACAATATCACAGTGCTACATTTGTATTTCCTTTCCATTCATTTTGTATAATGAAATTTCCCTTCTAATTAGGCCCTCAGGCTCTGAAGGTTAAAAAAACAGGACTTCCTGATAGTATAGGTCTGAATGACTTACATTTACATCTCAATCACAGGACTTCAGCAGATTAAAGGTTAAAAAGATAATGATATAGTGCATTCATGTTTAACAACCAATTATCCAGCGTAGTAATCCACACGGTTTACTATTTCTTAGGGTAAGGAGACAGATGTGGGATCCCCAGTGCGTATTGTATATATCTGTGAACTTAGAAAAAAAAAAGAGGGGTTTGAGAAGGAAAAGGGAGATTATGGGGTGCAAGAGAATCTAGATGTTTTTTAAACAGATGCATGTTGTCATTTAGTTATTCAAATTAATTTTTTTTAAGGGTAATTTATGTACAATAAAATGGGTTTGGTACGGCTAAAGAGTAGCGCACATTTAGATGGCTTGTCTCACCTGTTCACATCGGGACCAGGAATCCCCAGCAACCAGCCCCATATATTACATGGCATTCAAATGAATGGACAACCATGTCATATATAAATTCCAAAAACTCGGTGTAGGTAGTGAACGTTTATATTTTTAAATAGATATTCACTGCCTGTATAAACGTTTAAAATAAATTTTATTATTAGATATAGTTAACATTGTGGGCACTAATGCCAAAAGGATCTGGACACAGGCGTTGGCAGCACAGATCATAAGCCTTTAATAGAGTGTCTAAAGCATGTTCGCTCAGCGTTGGTACACGCATACGACACTGTATCAAGGCGAAAGCAAATTTGATTTTGGGCTAATTGCCACTAAAATGCGAACTTCCCTACGCGTTTCTGCGCCCCTGTATCATCAGGGGAGCGTCCTCAGGGGTACAATTGCCTAAAAAGTTATAAATGCGGGTCAGCACATATTATGCTGTGTTAGTTTGCAGGCGTGCACTGGACACGGATGACTGGTCTCATTTTAGTGGCAACCAGACCATAATCAAATTTGCTATCGTCTTGATATTTATTTTAAACGTTTATACAGGCAGTGAATATTTAACCATGTAATATATGGTGGAACGGAGTACACTGAAGTGGTAACCACTCTTGTAAGGCTTTGTTCAAGTCTGCACCGGGACTCCGTTCATGGGTTCTGTCGGAGCTGGAGATACAGCCCCTGAGCAAACGGACATCGCGAAACGCGCATCGGGGCTTAACACACGGTATCCAGGTTTCCAAGAATTCCGATATGGGTAAGGGTATGTGCACACACACTAATTACGTCCGTAATTGACGGACGTATTTTGGCCGCAAGTCCCGGACCGAACACAGTGCAGGGAGCTGGGCTCCTAGCATCATAGTTATATACGATGCTAGGAGTCCCTGCCTCTCTGCAGGACAACTGTCCCGTACTGTAATCATGTTTTCAGTACGGGACAGTTGTCCTGCAGCGAGGCAGGGACTCCTAGCATCGTACATAAGTATGATGCTAGGAGCCCGGCTCCCTGCACTGTGTTCGGTACGGTACTTGCGGCCGAAACACGTCCGTCAATTACGGACGTAATTAGTGTGTGTGCACATACCCTAAGGTTTGTCTTAATTATTCATGATATTCTAGCTTTCCCTTTTGAGAAACTACCCTCTGGACTATTATGTCCATAATCTATGGGTGTTTACATGAGGAATCACTTTGTTTATACGAAACTATACCTCCCTTTCTATATATCCCCAATATAAGGATCATAACGCAATATTCATTACCATACATACTTGGATAACCTACTTACCTGTGTTCACAATTTTATAGTCTCTCCATTCATGTACCTTTTTAAAATGTTTTTATGTGTAATTAATAAAAATTTGTTATCTTTGATACATACTTGGCTTTGTACTCCGCTTCTTTCGTGTATGTATACCCTGAACGGAACCCTGACTGAAACAAACGGAAACCATAGGTTTCCGTTTGCATTACCATTGATTTCAATGATGACGGATCCGGTGCAAACGGTTTCCATTTGTGACCGCTGTTTAAGTGTTCCGTCGTTTTGACGGAATCAATACCGTAGTCGACTGCGCTATTCATTCCATCAAAACGACGGAACCCTTAAACAACGGTGACAAACCAAAACCATTCGCACCGGCTCCTTCTATTCCACATACAAAAGTTTACTATTCTTTAATTTCTGCTCCATCGTGTTTCACATACCCATCATCTCCGGCAGAAGTCACTTTTGCGCAAATTGAATGAAAATTGTTAAAAACTGAAGAAAGATTTGCTCAGCGGCTCTATTTATCATCTGCATACATATATATGGCTTCATATTGACAAGCGCTTATACCGGTCAAGTGTCAATATTCTTCAAGGACAGTGCCAGGTTTTAAAGATTTGTCCTGCAAGTGTTTTCTTAGTATTGAGTAACTGCACAAATATCCCACCCCTGTCATTGTGGACATTATCATCAATCCGCGCTCACCAGGCTTTCTAAGGTAACGTGACGCTTCACCTTTGGAGCCACTTTGAAGTTGAAATAATTGTTGTTGATCGGCCTGCCAACATTCTGAAATGAAAAATAGGTGCGACCCTCCCGACCACGACACAGACTGCAGAATATTACTCCGTGCAAAATCACATGCAATATCGCATCACAGGAAATAGCAATGTCATTTTACATGGAATTTCCCGCAGTTTAGGGGAGAAGCCTCGTTTTTGAGTATCAAAAAAAAAAGGATCGACAAAGAGCTTTTGCATAAAATTGCCATTGCGTGTTAGAACCGAACGGGGAAAGAAATCAACAAACCTTGTTAGATATTTTGCAATCACAAAATCATGGTCACGTGTATTCAGCCGGCGCCATAGACATACATTATAAGCGATTTATTGCCGGATATTTTATCGTATAGCGCTGACCTTACCATGGAAGTCACGGCGCTGACATAAGTGACAGCAACACTGCCCCTTTAATACAGACAGCCACTGAGTTTTTTTGTTTCTCCATTTAGTGGAAATGTTTCATTGCTATTGCTCCTTGGGTATGTTCACCCATTCATAGGCCAAAAATAAATAAAAAAAATCTACAGCAGAAATGTAAAGCTGACATTTGGATTTCTACCAAGTAGGTACCAGCAGAAAAGTCAGTGGGACTAATCTGTGAATTTTCAGCATGTGACTGCAGCGCATTGGGCGATTTTACAGAAACTGATTGGATCTATATACCTCACTGCACCTATATATAATATATATTCTTCACTTCTGGATCAGATCCCAGTTTTGGCTAAAATGAAGATGTAGGTGGCAAATGTGCCACACCCTGAGCGTGTGAACCCACCCAGCCTTATGGACGCTATTATGACATTATTTTCCTGTAATCGCCCTGATATTACTCACCAAACCTGATTGATAACTTTTATGAATATAATATTGTTCCCATGACTTCATAGCATTGTATTCCGCTCATTACTTACTATAATATTTTACATGTGGCAGCGCTCCTGCTTATGTGATACTGCAAAAGTTCGCTGTGGTAAATAAGGGGTTAATTGTGTTTTCTGACCCGCGTGCACCACACTGTGTTTTAAAATAGTCACGCCCCGTCACTCAACTTAACCACACCCACTTGGGGGGGGTGGTTTCCTTCTAAACAAGCCTGCTTAGAAGGCGGGGCATCGCGCTCTGTTGTTACTCGTACAGATTTTCACTCCCCTGACTCCTCCCTCCGTCGTGCCTCAGTAATAGGCGGGGGCGCGCACGTCGCGTCACCACGCCCCCTGCCCTCCCACACTCTTTTCAGCCACCGCAAGCCACGCCTCCTCACAGCATCAGTAACACTAGCATGGGGAGGCGGGGGCGCGCACGGCGCTCTGCCGGCGTCTGAATGAGAGAGAAGAGAAACGGACAGAGAACAACGGCCCGGAGCTCCGGGGAGCGGCGCTTCAACCGGGAAGGGGAGATTACAGCGGTTATGTGCAGGTAACCGAAAATCGGGGTTTCTCCGGGAGACCTAAGCAGCCGCTGATAGTTGTGTGGTACCCGGAGCCGCTCCCACCATACTGTATGATAGTGAGATGTGACTAGGGACATGGGTGCATGGCTACAATGTGACACACATAGGGCCATGTCCTCAGCTGGCTGTACAGTGTGTATGTATTGCTTGTCAGGCTTCCTGTTGGGCTGCTGTCACTTTAATTCTTGCTGTAGCTGCTGGGGAACTACAACTCTCAGCATGTCAGCCCCGGCACCTGTACTGGGAGTTGCTGCATTTCTTATGTTTTTAATTAAAGCTCCCAAACAAGTATATAAGCTGTCCAGTAGTGATGCATATAATGAGGTCATTGGTCCATTTACATTGTGTGCGCCAAATTACTTAAACCGGATCATATGGCGTCCTCTGGTGTGCCGCGCTCCGGCTTGTCATGTCTGTGCACCATTTTTGTATAGTCCTGGTACTTGTTCCTACCTACTCTCTCCAGTCTATAGAAAAATGTCAGTAGGTGTCTCAGAAAGGGGCAGAGTTTCTATATACTTATGGCGCAAATCACCATTGACAATTGTTCAGGTATTCTTGCCCTAATCCCGGGTCTACAGCATGGTTTTTATAAGGTCCTCATTGCATTGATTGTCACGTTAAATTAAAAAAAAAAAATTGGCAAGGGATTATATAAGTTCAGAATGTTTCTCCGACTGTATAAAGTTGTGACACTTTATCATTATTGTATCACTGAAGTTTGACTTTTGAGTTGAGGGCCCCTGGCTGTATGGACGTCCATAGGATGGACTCACCGGGGCATGTTTACTATGCTGATGCCTTGTCCGTATGTAAGTGCAATGTCTGCTCATCTCCATTCTATGCAAGGTGTGTGTGTGTGTGTGTGTGTGTGTGTGTGTGTGTGTGTGTGTGTGTGTGTGCTCCTCCGTGCTTTATGGACATGTGTATCTAAACAATTGCCCCCCTCCCCTGTACAGCCGGTGCCCCTAAACTTTATGCTCAAGGACTAAATTTTAATATTATATAAGTTTTAAAGTTTCATCCCGTTTCTATGAACACAATAAAAGCGGAGACTTTCTTAGGCGTTGCTCTGTCAGTCATGTCTGGTCAGTGACCTACACCGTGTGAGACATCGCAAGTCTGAAGAAAGAGGGTTGTACGAGCAACAATTCATCCCACAGAATAAGATCCGTCAGCGACACCGAAATAGAATATTTCTCAAGAGTGACAGCTGGAGTCCTGCCTGTGTGGTGAATTGTGAACTGCAACTCCCATAATTCTCTTTATTTAAAGGGACACTAAGGCGATCAGTCCATATTGTGCCATTTCTGTTGAATACAATCAATTACTCCCTGTTATCAGATGTTTCAGGCAGGGGAGAGGCTGTAGCGATTAGTAGGGACAGGAAGTCTGGAAATACCCCCCCCCCCCCCCCCCCCCCCCCCCCCTGTGATCACCTCTTTATCTCACATACATTCACTTCTTACAATCTCCAGTATAATCTGTAGACTTCGGTTTTAATGATTCTTTAATAGAAGGGACAAATTGTAGCGTTATTGAAATCTAATCTTTGTTGTACGTGCGCCGTATTTTTCTCAGGATCCTTTTATAAAATTGAGTGCCGATCGGCGATATATTGGGTTGTTACCGTTCCCAAGACATGCATTTATATGTAAAAATAATCGTATGTTTTGATCGCTTGTCTTTCCTCCTGTCTGGTCTACTCAGGGCTACTGGGTTCATAGAAAAAACCTTAAGCACTCCAAGAAAGCCATGAGATATGGAATGGATTTTTCAAAATGCTTTATTCCAGATAATGAATTTTTTAGTAGGCGATTATAAAGAGGACGTTTCGGCCTCTCCACGGCCTTTGTCACAATCGCTATTATGTTAGAAAAAAAGTATAAGAAAGTGGTATAATACACATACTGTACTGTAATCACTTACAATGAAATGGATATAACATTGTCCAAATTACTAACATTGATGCATAGATTTCTGATAAATGTATACAAAAATACAGTAAAGACGATAAATTGTTGAGACAAAAAAATGCTAAGGAAATTGGAGCTCGGTCTGGTCGGTTTTCAAAGGCTTTTAGACAGATGTTGTCAGTATGAAAATTCATATAATACGAAACTGAGTCAGAGAAGAGAACTCTGTTGCGTAGAGAAGTAAAGTACACTCAATGTTAATTGAGAAAGATATATATATTATACACAAATGCAAGAAACACTCATGATCATAGGAATATTAAAATACTGTAAATCAAAAAGGGAAATCCAAGACGATATACATTAAGACAAGTTAACAGGAACGAGATGGGACGGAATGCATACAGGAAGTGACGTTCTTTGACTCTGGGAACGCGGACGGCTGTTGCCATGACGGCGTCAGCGGTATCATCGATAAGTAGGTTAATATGGATATTAGATGGAGACTGTATAATGTGGAATGTAAGCATCGAATTGGGACTGCAGAAAAGAGACATAAATGATGTAGTGTGTGTAAACAAGGGTTTAAATATGTAAGTACTTATACAGGGGAAAGATTGAAAAAACAGTGAACCGGTTTTATGGCTCCTGTATCTGGTCGCACAGTGGATCGCACATTTTTCTAGCGTGCCTAAAAGAAATGAACAAACGACATCATTAGAGAAAAAGTTACCGTATATGTACATTTTAGAATAGATCATATTCCCTATTTAAACCCTTAGGTGTTAAAGTCTCCAAAGTATGTATCCAATAGGACTCTGTCTTGTTTAATGTATATGATTTCCCCCTCTCCTAGATGTAGGTCCTTGTTCAATCATTTGAAACCTCAGCTGAGATGGGTTCTGATTTGAATTTCGTGAGGTGGTCAGGTAGGGGTAGCCAGATTTAATAATTTGTTGTAGTTTAGGAACTATGGGATATATGTGAACAAATGGTAACCTGGCTTGGATAGATTTATTAGGTATAGCATTGTCCCAACTCATTATCAAGACTTGTGTTATTTTAGAACATCTCTGCTCAAATTTCCTAGACATTTGATGTAGCCTATAACATTTTTGGTATCATCGTTGGACGCTATCCTAGAGATTCTCGTGAATTGGGATTTTGGTAGTGAGCATTTAGTGTTTCTGGGGTGACTACTTTTATAACGCAATAGTCCATTTCGACATGGCTACCCCTACCTGACCACTTCATGAAATTCAATCAGAACCCATCTCAGCTGAGGTTTCAAATAATCGAACAAGGACCTAGGAGAGGGGGAAATCATATACATTTATTAAAAAAGACAGAGTCCTATTGGATACATACTTTGGAGACTTTAACACCTAAGGTTTAAATAGGAAATATGATCTATTCTAAAATGTACATATACAGTAACTTTATTTTTTCTCTACTGATGTCGTTTGTTCATTTCTTTTAGGCACGCTAGAAAAATGTGCGACCAGATACAGGTACCATAAAACCGGTTCACTGTTTTTTCAATCTTTCCCCTGTATAAGTACTTACATATTTAAACCCTTGTTTACACACACTACATCATTTATGTCTCTTTTCTGCAGTCCCAATTCGATGCCTACATTCCACATTATACAGTCTCCGTCTAATATCCATATTAACCTACTTATCAATGATACCGCTGACGCAGTCATGGCAACAGCCGTCCGCGTTCCCAGAGTCACTTCCTGTACAATATTCTCTATTGCGACCCTGGAGCTTGCATTCCAGGAACGCCCACTATAGCATGACACTAACGTCATGACAGGCGCGCATACGCAGATAGCGCCCCAACACACCAGCTAACACCAGACATCCGCCAGAACAATTAGCTGCTCTATATCTAGATAGGCATTGTACACTTGCCTCACATTCTCCCTAGAGTCTGGAAGACGCCATTACACTTGTTACTTTACTCAAATACAGGTATGTTTGTCTTACCCTCTGTCTGGATGCTATTGCTCTTCTATGCACGTGTATTACTGGTACTTTATGGTATGGTCCTGAGGGGTATTTTGTCCTCCTAATTTTTTTATTTTTTATATGCATTCCATCCCATGCAGTGACATCTCGTTCCTGTTAACTTGTCTTAATGTATATCGTCATGGATTTCCCTTTTTGATTTTCTTTCTTGATTTGCAGTTTTTTAATATTCCCATGATCCATGAGTGTTTTTATTTTTTTTGCATTTTTATATATACACACACTACCGTTCAAAAGTTTAGGGTCACTCAGAAATTTCCTTATTTTTGAAAGAAAAGCACAGTTTTTTTCAATGAAGATAACATTAAATTAATCAGAAATACACTCTATACATTGTTAATGTGCTAAATGACTATTCTAGCTGCAAACGTCTGGTTTTTAATGCAATATCTACATAGGTGTATAGAGGCCCATTTCCAGCAACCATCACTCCAGTGTTCTAATGGTACATTGTGTTTGCTAACTGTGTTAGAATGCTAATGGATGATTAGAAAACACTCGAAAACCTTTGTGCAATTATGTTAGCACCGCTGTAAACAGTTTTGCTGTTTAGAGGAGCTATAAAACTGACCTTCCTTTCAGCTAGTTGAGAATCTGGAGCATTACATTTGTGGGTTCGATTAAACTCTCAAAATGGCTAGAAAAAGAGCTTTCATGTGAAACTCGCCAGTCTATTCTTGTTCTTAGAAATTAAGGCTATTCCATGCGAGAAATTGCCAAGAAACTGAAGATTTCCTACAACGGTGTGTACTACTCCCTTCAGAGGACAGCACACACAGGCTCTAACCAGAGTAGAAAGAGAAGTGTGAGGCCCCGCTGCACAAATGAGCAACAAGACAAGTACATTAGAGTCTCTAGTTTGAGAAATAGACACCTCACAGGTCCTCAACTGGCAGCTTCATTAAATAGTACCCGCAAAACGCCAGTGTCAACGTCTACAGTGAAGAGGCAACTCCGGGATGCTGGCCTTCAGGGCAGAGTGGCAAAGAAAAAGCCATATCTGAGACTGGCTAATAAAAGGAAAAGATTAATATGGGCAAAAGCACACAGACATTGGACAGAGGAAGATTGGAAAAAAGTGTTATGGACAGACGAATCGAAGTTTGAGGTGTTTGAATCACACAGAAGAACATTTGTGAGCAGCTTGACCGTATGGTACGCAAGAAGTGCCCATCAAGCCAATCCAACTTGTGGGAGGGGCTTCTGGAAGCATGGGGTGAAATTTCTCCCGATTACCTCAGCAAATTAACAGCTAGAATGCCAAAGGTCTGCAATGCTGGAATTGCTGCAAATGGAGCATTCCAAGACCAAAGCAAAGTTTGAAGGAGAAAATTATTATTTGAAATAAAAATCATTATTTCTAACCTTGTCAATGTCTTGACTATATTTTCTAGTCATTTTGCAACTCATTTGATAAATATAAGTGTGAGGTTTCATGGAAAACACATTGTCTGGGTGACCCCAAACTTTTGAATGGTAGTGTGTGTGTGTGTATGTATCTCTCTCTTTCTCAATTAACATTGAGTGTACTTTACTTCTCTACGCAACAGAGTTATCCCTTCTCTGGCTCCGTTTCGTATTATATGAATTTTCATACTGACATCCGTGGAAAACCGACCAGACCGAGCTCCAATTACCCTAGCATTTTTTTGCCAACAATTTATCGTCTTTACTGTATTTTTGTATACATTTATCAGAAATCTATGTATCAATGTTAGTAATTTGGACGTTATATCCATTTCATTGTAAGTGATTACAGTACAGTATGTGTATTATACCACTTTCTTTTACTTTTTTCTATCATAATAGCAAGGGTTACAAAGGCCTTGGAGAGGCCGAAACGTCCTCTTTATAATCGCCTACTAAAAAATTCATTATCTGGAATAAAGCATCTTGAAAAATCCATTCCATATCTCATGGCTTTCTTGGAGTGCTTAAAGAGGCTCTGTCACCAGATTTTGCAACCCCTATCTGCTATTGCAGTAGATCGGCGCTGCAATGTAGATTACAGTAACGTTTTTATTTTTAAAAAACGAGCATTTTTGGCCAAGTTATGACCATTTTTGTATTTATGCAAATGAGGCTTGCAAAAGTCCAAGTGGGCGTGTTTAAAGTAAAAGTCCAAGTGGGCGTGTATTATGTGCGTACATCGGGGAGTGTTTACTACTTTTACTAGCTGGGCGTTCTGACGAAGTATCATCCACTTCTCTTCAGAACGCCCAGCTTCTGGCAGTGCAGACACACAGCGTGTTCTCGAGAGATCACGCTGTGACGTCACTCACTGGTCCTGCATCGTGTCGGACGAGCGAGGACACATCGGCACCAGAGGCTACAGTTGATTCTGCAGAGGCATCGGCGTTTGCAGGTAAGTCGATGTAGCTACTTACCTGCAAACGCTGATGCTGCTACAGAATCAACTGTAGCCTCTGGTGCCGATGTGTCCTCGCTCGTCCGACACGATGCAGGACCTGTGAGTGACGTCACGGCGTGATCTCTCGAGAACACGGCTGTGTCTTCACTGCCAGAAGCTGGGCGTTGTGAAGAGAAGTGGATGATACTTCTCGTCAGAACGCCCAGCTAGTAAAAGTAGTAAAAACGCCCCGATGTAACGAACACAATACACGCCCAGTTGGACATAACTTTAAACACGCCCACTTGTACTTAAGAAAGGCTCATTTGCATAAATATAAAAATACTCATAACGTGGCCAAAAATGCTCGTTTTTGAAAAAAAACAAAACGTTACTGTAATCTACATTGCAGCGCCGATCTGCTGCAATACGAGATAGGGGTTTGAAAATCTGGTGACAGAGCCTCTTTAAAGGTTTTTTTCTATGAATCTGTAGTGTGGGTTTTCCAAACCCGAACCTTGACAGCACCACCACACTTCACTCTGGAGTGCAGCCTGATATTCTCTCGATAAGGGCTAGTCGATGACGTCACGCCACGAAATAGAACGCCAACAAATAATATTTGTTTTGCCATCCTAAAAGATCCGATAAACAACCGAGCAATTTCTCGCTGATCGTACAATCGCTGCACATCTGTACACCAGTCAATAATTGTGAACTCTTACCCAATCCTACAATATTTTAGGTATGTGTAAAAGACCTGTAAGTATCACAGCCTGCCAGTTGTGTGCATCTCTATTTTAGCACAAATAAATAGTGTATCACGCTAATGAATCTTCAGCATTGTTTGCAGCTATATAACCACATTACTTTTTAAATGTAAAAAAATGTCAGATGACACAGAACATGTGGGAAATAAAAAAGGATTTGTAACACTGGGGTGTCAAGACTCATGGCCAGTGTGAGGTTGTATTCATAGTGATGTAACATCAAAGCACCTTACAGAGATAACATAGGACCAACGAGGAGCAAACTTTTATTACTTACAGGAACTCCCCGCTTCCTCAAACCCCTTCATAGTTTGTGGTTTACTTTTCTGTTTTTATTATTGACTTTGCATAGAAAAAAATCTATATCACAGCACGCTCCATTGGCTGCTATGTCGGACTTTATAACCCTCTAGAGGAAGCACTATGCACCCAATGATCTGATATTGATAAATACTGAACTTGTACAGAAATATAGACGTAGAATGGACCCATAGAATAACATAGACTTTGCATTCAGAATTGATTCTGTAAGGAAAGAAATACTGGTCTTGAATGCACACGTGTGATTGAGATCCTATATCCGTGTGATTGAGATCCTATATCCGTGGGATTGAGCTCCTATCGCCGGCCGTGGGATTGAGCTCCTATCGCCGGCCGTGGGATTGAGCTCCTATCGCCGGCCATGGGATTGAGCTCCTATCGCCGGCCGTGGGATTGAGCTCCTATCGCCGGCCGTGGGATTGAGCTCCTATCGACGGCCGTGGGATTGAGCTCCTATCGCTGTGTGATGATTATAAAGCAACAAGCGATAGGGGTCATGTAATGTAATACTACAAGCTGTGCATTTGGAATTTATTCTATAAGGAAAGAAATACTGGTCTTGAACGCACATGTGTGGCAAGCTCCTAGATCCGTGCGATTGAGCTCCTAGATCCCTGCGATTGAGCTCCTAGATCCCTGCGATTGAGCTCCTGGATCCCTGCGATTGAGCTCGTGTGATGATTATAAAGCAACAAGTGGTTGGGGTCATGTAATGTAATACTACAATCTGTACACTTGTTTCAGGCAAAAACTTTCCAGCCTATTAGTTTGCATACCAAAACTTCCATTGTGTGTTTTTGTTTTGATCCTTGGTGGTTGTATTAGATGTTTTGTTCTGTCTTTTAATGATTGCTCTCCAGCCTCATTGAGTTGTGTTAATGATCTTGTATGTACTGCTGATGTGTTGTCAGTGTTTTATTGTCTGCATACCCATGGGCTTTATTAAAGGTCCGATCCATATCCTTTTTGAGCAGATATGAAAGGCAGAGAAAATAGATTTTGGAAGCTGTTGGGGCACACCCATGTGTGTTCAGTAGTGTGTGAGTTTTTGGATCGCAGCCTGCATCATTTTGTTTTATATGATCTGTGGAGGCGTAAAGACTACTACACATGATTTGCAATACTGATCTCTGCAGCCTGTGTAAAGTACGCTGTGTTGTAAAGAGGTTCTCCTGTGACCCGAGAAGTAGACCTGTTCTTACTATTGTGGATTCTGTTACAATTTGGTCTTTGATACTGAGGATCCACAGAATTTTTGTGTGTTTTTCTTGTCTATATGTATGTATATATGTACAGCGTTTGCAATGTCTCCCACCTAGTAGATGCACTTACGGATATCTGAGCTCAGGGACTTTATTGTTACTATTTTGTAACTGCAGTTGTACCCTTGTCATTTCTGGAGAATCCCCTTAGGCCAGAGCGACACATTATCAACTGTGACTATATAAAAAAGCACCACAAAATAATCAAAGTGGGTGCCAGCATAATTCAATATATAAAAGGAAATCATCCATACAAGGCAGCCCCTCCCCAAAATGTGAACTGGAAGTGACACTTGTTTAGGATGTCCAAAAAAGAAAGTATTTGAAGCAGCACAAATCCCGATATCAGGAGCGGAGTCGCGCTGTAAAATCAGACAAACCCAGTCTGATATATTGTAATCCTCAGCAAAAGCATAGTTGAGCACCAGCACAAGTCTCCCAAATTTCAATCCATATATTTTATTGATCAAACATCCAGTAAAAAAATGGCAACATTTCGACCCATGACAAATGGAAGGCTTGAAAGTCCTTTTTTGCTGAGGACTTGTTTAGGATGTGACGCAGACATTTAAGAAACAAACACAGCCCTGACCTGTAACGAAACCGAGGTGACTGTGATACGCGCAGGGACGCCATGTCCACATGGAGCTGTAGGTTAACTATTTTGGTGATCTCTTTTTGATATACCGATTTTTTTTTTTTTGATTTTTTTTTTTAATTTTTACTTTTTTAAATCCTGATTTTTAGGATTTATTAATTTCTCTCAGTTTCCACTTTATTGTTGCACTTTGTATATTTATGTACATTTGTTTTTTGTATTTATATGCATTGCCACTTTATGGTATTCAACATCCACCTACAGCTGTGACTGATTCTATACCATGTTGGGGGACTCTGAATTGACTAAGACTGTTTTGTTAGAGCCTGTTCACATTCGCTTTCCGTTGGAGGAACCCATCAACGGAAAGGCAAACTGAAACCATAGCTTCCGTTTTCATTACCATTGATTTCAATGGTAATGCTTCCGTTGCTAATGGTTTCGGTTTGCCTCCGTTCCGTAAGGTTTCCATTTTTATATATGTATATAATATATATATAATTTTTTTTTACTGAATCAATAGCTGTCGACGCAAACCTTCAGCAGCGGAAGCAATACTATTGAAATAATAAATGGTAATACACACGGAAGCTATGGTTTCCATGTGCCTTTCAGTTGATCGGTTGGAAAGAGGGATGGAAAGGTCTGACGGAAACCGAACACTGATGTGAACAGGCTCTTCGGCTGCGTTCACCCTACAGTCAAGATTTCAGTTTTTCTTCTCAGTAATAAGAGCAGAAAATCTAAATTGATGGAGTGCCGGATCCATCTTACAACTTAAACCAATGGCGACTGACAGACACCATTGGCATATAATGGGGTCCGTCGGGTCCCATCATGGTAATGATGATTCACCATTCTTCCTGTCAAATATGCCAATGGAGCCTCTGACGGTAGTGTGAACAGAGACTTACACTTTGACAGACTTCTCCTATGCAAGTGTCACATCTAAACAAAATCGCTTCATGTTTTGGCCTTCCTCATGCAGTGCAGATTTTGCCTGTGTCTTTTTAATTTAAAACCAGAATTTGATTCAGGAGTGCAGACCTATTAGGCCTTTTTTTAATATATTTCTTCTGTTCCTGGTTTTGACTTAAAAAAACAAAACCAAATCCATACAAAACCACACAGTGCAGATTCGCTGCAGAACAAGGCCTTAAGGTGCTGCCTTGTATGCATTTTGTTTCTATATGGTTAAGCATTCTCATCCGTGAGTCACTGTAAAATCGTGTGATTTACTTCATGCAACTTAAATATTTCCCTATGAAAAAAGATGCAAGCGACTTTGTCGCCATGGTTGGGTGTCTTGCGTCGGTGGCAGTCGCTTGCAACTTTTTATTTTCCATTGGGATCATTAATGGCATGTCATAGTCCTCCTGCAATTTGATTAGTGTGGAGACCTTATTGACGTGCGTACAGTAGACTTCTGTTAATCCAGCATCTGACAGTTCAGCCATTGTTTCCAGCTCAGATCAGCTAGATGATAACCAATCATAAGATTCCTCTGAGGTATATATTTTTCTACGGCTGTCCGATCATCCAGAGCTGCACGTGTCAGCAAGTTGTCTATCCTCCCTGATGTTTCATGATCTTTTCCAGACTATGTTGTGGTCTTGTCATGAGAGCTGTGTGGAGTTGATAGCTCTCTATTTCTTATCTTGGTGACCACTGGCCCTTTTTTTTTGCACCCAGTTGCCACTTTATCTCCTTTGTCCTTATGCTCTGTCTTTTCTTGTAATTTAATGTCATTCCTATTAATTGTCATGTCCATCTTGACGTGCAGTGTATAAAATGCCGGCGTATCTATTTAGCAGCAGAGTGTTACGGGCTCAATGTAATCATGAGGGACATGGTTTTCGGGAGAAAGCACCTGTTCTCAGGCGGTTTTCTACATTTACTTGCATTGACAGGTCACCATTTGTCAGGAAAATTGCAGTTGGGGAAACCTTCTGTCCTCACAGATGTCTGTCTGGTGTCTGTTTACCCATACTAGATACTATGGGCACAGATGGTCTTAAGTCACTGGGGACCCTTAGATTAATGTTGGCAAGTAGACGGTGGGCTTAGACGGCATTATTTTAATCCTCGCAGTGTTTTTTGTTATGGCCGAAGTGTAGAATTTTCAGATTTGAGCTAAAGTGTTCCCCACTTAATCCTGAATTGTTTCATGATGCATCAATTATAAAGTTGTACCTAGCTGGTTGCAAAATATTAGATATTTCTAGACCTCCCTTTGTCAGGATGGTACTCTACATAGACTTCTGCTCCTGCTTTTTCTTAAACAATTACATACTTCAGTAAAATGTCTCTAATCCTGGCATCCAATAGTCCAGACGTTCTGGTAGTCCGGCACTTCTCTGTGAGAGAGAGCTTCAAAATAATCTGGAATCTCAAGACCAAAAGAAGAGACTGAGCAGAAGTCATTTAGTAGTAGCGTATTTTATAGGGTTATTCCCATCTTGGACACGTATGGCATATCTGACAGAAGTGGATCCCAGCTCTGAGACCCGCACCTGTATCACGAGCGGGAGTCACCCGACCCTCGTTTTGCCTGTTGAGACGACACTCCCCACTCTACTAGTCCTAGTCTAAAATCGGCAGCCAGCGGTCCCCTCACTGGGTTAAGTGGGGGTTGGGTGACCCCATTTTCGATATAAGTGCAGGTCTCAGAGCTGGAACCCACATCTATCAGACATTTATGGCATTACCTGTTGATATACCATAAATGTCTTAGCCGGGAATAAACCTTTAATGTACCAATTTATTCTGGGCTGGCTTTGTTGGTGGTTTTCTACCATAACAATTCATCCACAGGAAGGCAAACCTGTTTTTGAATAGAAGCCAGCGATCCGCTGTTGCCACTGAGGAAATATATGGACGGGCCGGGTCCACCAGAGCAGAAGTTGTTCTAACCAAGCGGCTCTCCTTTCTGACTCATGGAGGGGGTCCCGAACAGGGGCCCACCTCTATAATCCATGTGCCCTTTAAGCAGTTTTCTCTCGCGTCTGAGAAGTGCCGCACTAAACATAGCATTTGCACTCCTAGTGGGGACACCCAGTAGTCCCCTTGTTGGTACTTGTGCAAAGTTCACGCACTTAAAATGAAACATTTGTAAGTGCAACGCTTTCTTCATATGCATTCTTGATTGGTGGTGATCACAGGTTTCTGCTGTATATGACCCGACGTCTATTCATTTTTGAATACGTAGTTTTTAGTTGAAATCATCTTTTGGGTGAAATGTAAAATAACTGGACTGTTTCTGTAACTATTGCCTTGATAGGTTCTAAAGTGTATTGTAAAATGTTTATAAGTCGTTGTAACGTGATAACCATTGCAGTCCCTGTCTTTAGTTTTGCGGTTTCCATTACATAGTTTGTTATGCCTAGGCTTAGAAGCAGAGAAGACGCTGGAGGACAACATTGGAGATTACAGGACTTTGCTGTTCTGACTGTATTTGCCCATGAGTAATCTTGTCTTCTAGTAGTCACACACCTCAACATCTGATACTACAAGCAGCTGGGCATGCTCCTAGGCTCTGTTCACATCACATTTGAGCCCTATGTGCAGCATATATCCTAAACATATCCAGAAGGCTCCATTCAAATGACGGTCTACTACGCTTTTCTGTGCAGGACCATCACCCGTGAAAATGTATTTCGCGCAGTATTCGCTTTTAACATAGGAGCCTATGGGTGACCTATGCCTATACAGTGGCATAAAGCGGATGTATACGTGGGGCAATACTCCTGACGTATATGTCTGACAGAAAGCTCTCCTACGTCATGCAAAGGAAATTATGAACTTAGAAGTTACTTTAAACTAGTGTTTTTGTTTTTTTTCCAGTGGGCATATTGCCCCCCCCCCCTCTCACTTTGTGACCGTGCCCTGTGTTCCTATTTCCATATACGCCAAAAATCTCTTTAGAATAGGCTTGTAAAAGATAAATAAATGCAAGGTTGAGTACCTGACTCGAAACGGAGCCCTGACTGACACAAACGGAAGCTAGAGGTTTCCGTTTCCATCACCATTGATTTAAATAGTGACGGATCCGGTGCAAATGGATTCCGTTTGTCTCCGTTGTGCAGGGGTTTCATCGTTTTGACTAAATGAATACCGTAGTCGACTACGGTATTCATCCTGTCAAAACGACGGAACCCTTGCACAACGGAGACCAACTGAAACCATTGGCACCAGATCCGTCACCATTCAAATCAATGGTGATGGAAACGGAAACCTCTGGTTTCAGTTTGTCAGTCAGAGCTCCGTTCCGACTGAAAATTTTGATGGAACGTAGCCCTGACGCAGATGTGAACGCAGCCTAGAACATGATACGGACTATAGAAGTGAATACATACGTATTCTGATCAAACTTTTAGAACATGCCGCCGCCTTACTGACACATCATTAGGTATTGCCGTTGTGCGCTAGTATGTATTTATGTCTTTCTTTCAACTTTTTTGTTTTAAATCTATTCTTGCCCTTGTTATAAATGTTATAGGGTATTTTATTATGGCACAACTGTTTGAGGTCCTTTTCACACCATATGCTTTGTTACTATAATGACCCAATGATACATTTAAGCAACGGAATTTAACAAAAATCCTGTTGCATTTTTTTGGGGGGTGAACTTTTGTTATTGAGGTTTGAGTATGGGGATAAAACCTACAAAAAAAATCACAGTTAAAGATAAAGAATGTGCCATTTAAGATGAAAATTTTTTTTAAAAAAAAAGTTCCATGCCCTACATACTTAAAAGGCATCAACAAAAATGCACTGTGAGGGGTAATGAGGGGCCACGTGGAGCTTCCTCCATTGATAACATCTGATATGTTTTCGAGTCGTCGTATCGGGGGATGACGTGCAGTAGCGCTTTCAAACCTTTTCTAATATCTGATTTCCATTAAAACAGAATATGTCAAGGACATTGTTGTTTTAGTCGTCTTATGGTGGCTGTGAGCCAATACAAGTGCTGGCTGGAAGTTTACTCTGGTTAGTCACGGATTCCCAGGACATGTGTTCTGTTCTGAAGCTGCCGGGCTTTGTTTATAGAAGTCGAGAAAACTTGAAAGATAAGTGGCTGTCCAAGGCCAGGGCAGTTTTTGGCAGCTGCGGTTCTCATGACAGATCTACTGCCACTTCTCTGTGAAACGTGTGGTGGAAAGACGACCGTTTTAACTGGAAAATACAGGTTCATTTTTTTTGGCACTTTCCTAATAACTGAATCCGGCAGCATTTTCTTATTTATGTCCTTCGTTGCCTTTATTTTTACTGCAATTATTTAAAAATCGATTTTCCTTTTTGTAAGAAGTAATTTCTGTCCTTTCTCTGAAATATAGGTGTAGATTCTTCTGCTCGGGGTCCTTGCACAAGGCCTTGTAATAGGTCCATTTTGTAAAGATCCATATTATGGCACTTATAGCCTGCTATAGGCCCATACGCTTTTATACCAGGTCTTTTTCTCACAGCCAAGGCATGTTATATTACACAGGTGTTCTCCCTGATTCTGTTCACAGTGGCACCACACAGCGACAGGGCCCTATAGGTCCAAGATTTGGGGATACCGTGTATATGGACCCTGGCCACGTTCAGATGTGGTGGATTTCAGACATTGAATGTGGGTGAACAGTATTCAAATTGAATAGGACGTTTGACGAGTTGATCTGCTGTTTTTTAGGGACAATCCCATTTAAACTTTGGATCGTTTTGAATAGTCAGGTTTCCATATTGATGTAGGAATATTATCGGCAACACTGGGAATAGTTGCTTCAAGTCCTCTAGCTGTACTTGTTGCGGTGTTTAACCTGCTGTTTTAACTAAAGGGAAGTTGTTATGAAAGTTTATCTACATTCACAGTGATAAAAAGCACTAAGTGTTTGTAGGAAATTGCAAAAGTTATTTTTTTTTTCCTAAGACTTGGTGTTTACTGCATTGCTAATGAACACTGGTTACAGTTCTGCTGGTTGCTATTGGAAACGGTCAACAAGCTTGTCATCCCTAAGCTAAGCTCCGATGATTCTGTGGTCCTATATCAGATTGCTGAAGCTACACTTCCCAGAATGCAAATCACAATTGTGCTGACTCTGAGCAAGCAAGGGATTATTGGGGTCTTCAGTGCTGAAGCAGCTAATGAAAAAAGTTACTTTTTTATGTAGATTCATCTGCGGGTATTTTTGATTAAAACTTTCTTTGATGCGCATAGCAACCAATCAGAGCTCCGCTTCCATTTTTCTAGAGCAGTTTAAGATATGAAAGCTGAGTTCTGATTGGTCGATATGGGCAACAAAGACCGTTTTACTGTTAGACCGTTTTAATAAGGCCTTGTCGGGCCTAATTTATCTAAACTTCGTTGCCCATAGCAATCCGTCGGAGCTCCGCTTTCATTTTCCAGAGCGGTTTAAGAAATGAAAGCAGAGTTGTGATTGGTTGCTATGGGCAACAAAACAAACACCATTTTACTGTTTGTTTTGATAAATGAGGCCTTATCACGATGCAGAGCCAGAGCAAATTACAAAATGAAAGATGAGCTTTGATTGGTTGCTTTTGGCAACAAGGGCATTTTTTCTGATAGACCGTACTAGCGCCTGATTAAGAGTGGCACTGTGCAAGTGAAATTCAGAAGGAGCCGCAACGCTCCATGGAGAGCAGTGGCCCCTATATTATAGTAGTCCATGGAGGTTACAGCAAATCACATTTTTTTCCAGTCTGGAATTCCCTGCGGGCTCCAGGGCAGATAAGCTGTGCACTGTTACACAGCGTGTCCGCCCTGTGTGAACATAGCCCAACAGTAAGTATACTGCAAGCTTAGTCAGGCCCCCCATGCACACGACTATGGGATTTCATCCGTAATTACGGACCGTAATTACGGTATGAAATTACGGACCCATTCATTTCTAAGGCTGTCTGACACCTTCCCGTATATTTACGGGAAGGTGTCCGGGCTGTAGGAACCTTTCAGAAAAAATAGGACATGACCTATTTTTTTTATTTCATGCTTTTATAATGGGAGCATGGTCTGCAAATGCGGATGACTGTCCGCAAACATCTGCAGCTGGCCGTGCCTGTAATCGCAGACCGTGATTTACGGATATAGTCGTGTGCATGGGGCCTAACCAGCTATTTAGACATGGTCTATATACACCTTGAGAAGTCATTTTGAGGCTGAGTTTAGACATGGCGTATTTGTCGCCGATTGCCGGTGTGGATTTCGCACCGAAAATCTACAACTTCTTTGTAGTACGATGTTCGTGAATGGGGTTTACAAAAACCTATTCACACATGGCAGATTATTCCGCTGCAGATTCTGAAATCCGCAGCATGCCTGTAATGTTACTGGTTTTTGTGGCAAACTCATTTGCATCTTACTCTGCGTTATTCTTGTGACAACTCTCAACCTAAAAAAAAATAAAAGGGCCCAGAAGTGTCTAGGATGTTGGAAACTAAATTAGTTGTTGCAAAATACCAGACTTCTGTTACTAAACCTGTTTTATGTGTACATAAAATGTGATCGGGTTCATTTGTGATTTTACAGTCCGCGCATGTAGGAGGAGGTGACCGGTCTCATGATCCAGACACATGGTTGATTCAATTAACTGTGTCCGTGTGACAGAGGTGCTATATTACCCTCCCTTCACTACCAGTCCTGCTTGACCTGGTTTTTATGGGTGTTAATGCTGTATTTGATCTCCTTACAAGAATGCCTTTTGAGTTTCCTTTAGGTTTTTTTGCAGGTTTCTTAGGATACAGCTGCAGAAGTGATCTATAGTTATAGTCCTTGTAAATACGACACGGTCCTGGGCCTCATATGGGAATTTTACTTTGCTTTTCACTTGAATATTGTACTGCTTTGTGTTTATTACAGTTAGGCTGGATTCACACGAGCGGATGAAACTTCGGACGTGAAAAACTGCTGATTTTCATGTCTGAGGCGCATCCGTGCTGCACCCCTGCGAGATGCATTATCACGTATCCCCCGTAGACTAGTCTTTGGAGGGATGCGTGAAGCGCAAAAAAATAAAACACGTCCTATTTTTTTTAACGGACCCTTCACACAGTTCGTTGAAAAAACGGCCGTGTGAAAGGCCCCATTGAATTACGTAGGTTTGTGTGCCGACAGTTGTTTTAACGGCCGTCACGTGGACGTAATCAACGTTCGTGTGAATAAGGCCTTAAAGTTAAAACGCTAATATGGTTATATGGAATCTCTGCTGCTGAGACTACAGGGACTAGTCTTCTATTGATGTGTGCACCCTTTATCAACACCTATACTAAATTACCAACTTTTTGTTGTTGTTGGGGATTTATTAAGCAAAATGCTTTTTATGTTCTGTTTTTCTGAAAAAAGCCATAAAGTGGGGTAAAGAAAAGGTGTCCAACCATTTCCAAATTTATCATACTATGTATGCCACGCAAATTTAACATTGTATGACACCATGTATATTTAGGCTTTATTCACAGGAACGTATTCTCGTCCGTGTGCTGTCTGTATTAACAACGGACAGCACACTGACCCATACATGCCAATGGGGCTATTCATAAATCCGTGTTTTTTCACGCAGCGCCTGTCCGTTGCGAGAAACTCGCAACATGTTCTATTCAAGTCAGTTTTTGTGGACTAGACACGCCTATTGAAGCCTGAGTGCGTGAAAAAAAACCAAAACGGACCGCACACTGACTACGTGTGTGTGTGTCCGCGCTGTCTGTTTTTCACCCATCAGTTGCTAAACAAATGTAGAGGAAAAGTGAAACCATAAAGTGCCTGCCGAGGAGAAAAACAGATGACACATGGACGCTACACGGGCATTCATATGCATGAAAAACTGTCCTGTTTTTTTTTTTTTTTTTTGCAGATGCAAATCAGACATGCTTGTGTGAATAAGGCCTTAGGGTCAGTTCACACGTTGCATAAATACTGCAATTTTTCCGCAACGGAATTCGCTGTGGAAAATCCACAGCAATTACAGTAGCAGTAGAGTGGATGATCAAACAAATCTTATCCACATGCTGCGTAAACACGGAGTGGGAAAAAAAAACGCTCCGAAATTGACTTTCGGTGCCAAATCTTGTTCCGCAGCATGTCAATTGTATTTGTGTAAATGCTGCTTATTTGTTGAGGGTTTTCCCCATTGAATTCAATGGTGAGGTAAAACCCGCAACAAATAGCGTTTTTTTGTGGCGGGTTCGCACCGATCCGTCTGTGTTCCTCCCTCCAGCGCGGCCTCCTGGGATGACGTTTCATGCAATGTGACCGCTGCAGCCAATCACAGGCCAATCACAGGCTGCAGCGGTCTCCTGGGATGAAACGTCATCCCAGGAGACGGCCTGCTAGTTAAGTGCTGCAGTTTTCTTCAGCAGACACTCCGGGCGAAAAACTGCACCACAGTTTGGTGTGGCTTTTCGCCTGGAGTTCCCTGCGGCACACACGGTGAATATGCTGCGTGCTGTTATGCAGCATATCCGCCCTGTGTGAACTGAGGTCTCAGCGCACGATACATCTGCTCGGTATACAGAATACAAAGCAGCTGTATCTCAAAAAGTAAAACATTTTTTTTTTTTTAAAGTTGCACAAAACACTGACTTTTTTTTTTTTTTTTTAACTCTGCAGCGTAACAGTATGTCTCATGTGAACAGCACGGTGTATTTCCTATTGATATCTATGGAAAACTGTTTGCAGGCTTATTTCAAGTGTATTTTGGAGCGTAATACGAGCCTTTTATGCTTCAAAATACACATGAATATAAGATGTGTAAACCTACCCTGAAACTAAATGTATGTATTTGACCCACTGGTTATCTAGTTTTGGGTAAGTGTTTTGCCCCTTGAGGTTTGTTTACCAGGGAATTCCTACCAAAATATCCCTGGGATATCAGCTGTTTATGAAATGAAGAATACTGAGTAAATATGATGTGGGGGGGGGGTTATAAAATCCAAATACATACCGGACTGCATTGTCATCCCAGGAGTTTGACTCCGTGACCGACAGCCTGAAGTATTCGCCTTCCTGAGGAATATTAATATGTGTCTAAACACTTGACATCATTGGTCTTATGATTGTGTTTTTCCGTGTTGAGCCCGGCTCTCCGGCGGCGTACTAATGTCTTATTCACATGTCTGCATTTAATATTCTTCTCCAGGGAAAGCTAAGAGCTGCTAGTTAGAAATAGAAGTGGATCTCGTGATGGATACGGTTTATAAGACACGGAGCTGGCATAGGGCATACATTGTTTGGTCTTCGTGAGCGTCCTGAGCCGACAGTCAGCAGATGCAAATATTTCTTCACGTCGGTTGAAGAAGCGTAATCCTTCCAGTGCCTGCTATTTTAGGCTTCTGTAATCCCAGTATTCCCCCCCCCTCCTCTCCTCCAGCTGCGCCATATTGGATGTTGTAGTGCATTCACACTTCATGGTTGGCATCGGGTTCCTGTTTAATATGGTTTTCCTTATCATAAATCATGATCAAATCCTATGTGTATAATGACATGGCCTACATGCAACATGTATCCAGCTGTATATATCTGTCAAATTATGCCAAAAGGATCCTAAAAACATACTGCGATGTACTCCTAGCATATTCATTTTTGTATGCAGATCTGCATGTCAGAAGTAATGGATAATCATGTGAACAGAGCTTCATTTTACGAAAGTTTTTAAAGTTCTTCCAAAAGTATTGACAAGCACATTCTCTGTTTATTCTCTGTCTATAACGGAAATGTTGGCGATGTGTCAGATCAGTTTGCCAATGGATCTGAATTTAAATTGATGGACAGCGTTTACTTTAACGGGGTCCTTTTGGAGTTGCTTTTTTTTTATATGGCATAAATAGCGCTGCCGACGGCACTATTCTTTCCATCACAAATAGCGCAATGGCTGACGTAAGTCTCAACAGAGGCTCTCCACGCAAGTATGAACAGCGCTGAAGTTGAATATTTGTTCAGCCTATGGTGGTAGATCAGTGAAAAGCTTTTTAAAACTATTAATCCATCAGTGAAATTGACCTTCGTATTTTCTGTCCGGAATTGCAGACAAAAAATACAGTAGCAGCAAAGTGGGTGAGATATAACAAATCTCATCCACACGCTGTGTAAAAATTAGGAGCAGAAATTGACCAGCGGTGCGTATTTTTCGGGCCGCAGCATGTCAATACCTGCTGCGGAAAGTGGACTGAATTGCTGCGTTTTTCACAGGAGATGTCACCATCTCCCAACATTGTGAGAAACGCAACAATTTCCGCACCATTTTCTGCAGCAATTCCGTTAGGTATGGACAAACCCTAAAACCGCTGTCAACAGATAGGTGTCTCTTGTTTATCTGATCTTTAGTCCTGCTTTATGGCGGTTTATGGCCAGGATCACACACAGTTTTTGTGTCCGTTTTTGTCTTTGTTTTTTAAGCCAAAGTCAGAAGTGGATCCGAGCGGAAGGAAAGGTATAAAAGAAACAAAAAAAAACAAACTGCATCTCCCTATTTTTTTGTGTCCACTTTGGTGTTTAGATCCAAAAACAGCATCAAAATGGTGTGTGTGATCCTGGCCAAAAGGGCCAGTCATTGACTTACAGGGTAGCTGCCTATAGGTGGCACTGGAGAGACCAGTTTCTTTCTGGAGGAGAGATAATTAGCATTTTCCCTTTTTAGGCTATGTTCACACGGGGTATTTTACCGAGTTTTTTGACGCGGAAACCGCGTCGCAAAACTCGGCAAAAACGGCCCGAGAACGCCTCCCATTGATTTCAATGGGAGGCGTCGGCGTCTTTTTCACGCGAGCAGTAAAACTGCCTCGCGGGAAAAGGAAGCGACATGCCCTATCTTCGGGCGCTTCCGCCTCTGACCTCCCATTGACTTCAATGGGAGGCAGGAGAAAGCGTATTTCTTGCTGTTTTATGCCCGCGGCGCTCAATGGCCGCGGGCGAAAAACGGCGCGATAATTGCCACGAAAATCGGCGTGCAGGGAGAGGAATATCTGCCTCAAAGTTCCAAACAGAATTTTGAGGCAGATATTCCTCCCCCAAAATACCCCGTGTGAACATAGCCTTAAAATGGATCGGTAAGCTTTAATTTACCATCTTGACTTTAGTAAAAACTTGTATTTACCATATGGCCCGACCATTCCCCTTGCCAATAGGGCGTGTCTCTACACAGTCCGACCCTGTTATTACTGATTGGACAGTCAAAAAGGGTGGGGGGGGGGCACCCTATTAACAAGGGGCATAGTACCAGTCAAATCATTTAAAAAATCCACACATTTCCAAAAGGAATTACAGAGGTACCTCACATTGCTAAGAATATATGCTCCAGATTTTATTTTTATTTTGCTGTGGCATTGTGGAACATCCAAGTATTTACTATAACCGACCTGTCAGGAGACCAAATTAAATAAAAAAAAACAACCTATGACAACACATTTTAATGCAACCTCCTGCAAAGTACGTGATTTTCTAGATGTTAGGGCTGGTCTGTCCACACAGCGGAATTGCTGCTGAAAATGCCAATTGGTCACCAAACTCGTATCATTATTGTGATGAAATGCCAATTTATCTCGAACTTTTGTTCTCTGTTCAGTCATTAGTCTTAACACTTTTATTCTTTGTATACTGCACTACCTTGTACTAGCTATTCTGACCATACAGTATATCATCTAGTAATGTGCCCCCTTACAGCTGGCACACCTCTTCCTAAGGCTGAATTATGAGCGGTTCAGGATGCCCAATAAATGAGCGGCATCTTAGATTGTGACACTGGGCAGGCAGATACAGAGAACTGTGTAAAAAATAGTGCACCTTTAAGCGTTTCAGCTATATTATGCAACGTGTGTTCTGCAAGTTCGGGACTTCTGACTTCATCTATTTTAATAACTGGTCGTGCACAGGTGGCATTTTCACACAAAGAAAACTCTCACAAAAGCAGATCTGAGGCCCTGTTCACATCACGTCTGAAACGCCCGTCAGACATAACCATAGGGTTTATTGCCCGATGTACACCTCCGACACAATTCCACTGTATAGGCATATGTTGCCTATAGGCTACCGTGTTAAAAGAACATTTATCGTGCGGTTTACGTTTTTATGATTTGAACCAATTACTTTTTAACATAATAGTTGTAAAAGTTTCTACGTATGCTGAATCAAGTGTGAAGGCCGTTTATTCTTTCTGAATGGGGTGAAGAGACCGCTCATAACTTATAACATTTACGGCAGTTTTGGTACTGGATTACCTTCGTTCCCGGTATGGGAACACAAGTGCTTTCATATTGAGCGCTGAAAAGGAAATGGGCGAGTGCGGTCCGTTACATGTACAGAAAAGCTGCTGTGTCTCTCCAGCCTGAAATGGAAATAAATTGTGAATTCGACCATTTAAAATGTTATGTTTTTACATTATGCCTTATTATGTTTATTTAGTTATATATGTTCGTCTCTGAAGTGGGCACTACTAAGCTCATGCATTCTTTTGACTTGAATACATGGGCTCAGTAGTGCAAAAATGGAAGTAAATATGTGTATTCTTAAAAATAGGAAACAAAATAACTGACCTAGTGGGATTATAACTTGATTTGCAATTCATAGTCTGGGAAATGGGTGCAACTTTCTCCTTTTTAAAATCCTTTGAGGGTCTCTTATCTGGCCAGAAAAATGCGTGTGGCCGCATTACTCACATCGAGATGAATGAGCGGAATTTAGCGTGTGCCCAGCGTTGGCAGGATATCACCCTCGACACCAATTGTTCCAATATGTTAGAGCAAATCAACCTATCTTCTTTGCTTCTCAGCAAGGACTTGTTCATATGGACTGTTTTAGAGTTTTGCTTATTGAGCCCAAGAAATCCTCGTGGAGCTGCATATTAAGCCGTAGGTGTTATTCACAAGTAAATATTGTCTAAAGTTACATCAATTCATACTTTAATAGAAAGTAATCTGATGTAATTGAGCTGAATAGCTATAAAATACCTCCCGATGGATTGTCCTGCGAAACGGACCTGAAAGGGGCAGGGCTTATGCAAAGATATTTAAATGTGGGATTTCTGGGATGTCTTGTGGGCAGATCAGGAGCCCCGAATTGCCCTATGTGTATGGAGCAGGACTGCGCATGTTCGGCCACCGCTTCATTCACTTTCTATGGGGCTGCCGAAGATTGCTGAGCGCTATTTCCGCATGCCCCTTAGAAAGTGAATGGGGTGGTGTTTGAGCATGCGCAGTCCTGTTTCATTCACATAGGGCTTAACCGGGAGCCCCGTTCTTGGGCTTTGTGAGGTTCCCAGCAGTCAGACTCCACCGATCAGACATTTATCACCTATCCTGGGAATAGCTGATAAATTTATCACAATAGAAAAAAAACTTTTAGTCCGAATTAGATCGCACTCATATGGGCGCATAATATGGACACTAAAATGCGACTAACTGAGCTTCCGGCGCAGATGTGAACACTGCCTCAGGCCATGCTTGAGCATATTGATATGGGTCTGATGCGCTGGTGCCATCTGAAGTTAAAATGGACCTGATTTTCTTTTACTTGTGTTGGATGTGGGTGGAGGTGGCAAGAACAGCTGCACCCACAACTCTATAAAACCGCATTGGCATCGGTTTCCCCCAACGACGACTATACAGAAAATGGCTCATAGTAATTTGCATTATAATATGAAATGCTCTTCAAATACAGTTTTCATCTGAGGACATTCCTTTTTCTAGTGAAGACTTAAGAACTTATCCATGCAAGCAATGCTTTATTGTTAATCCAAAGACAAGTTAATTTTTATTTTTCCCCCTACAGGTCTGATTTAGGGAAAACAATAAGACTTTGTGTAGGAGGGTCCTCAGACAGTGCTGGACCCTGTCCTTTTTTCTTTCACACAAGAAGTTGGATGAAGTTTGACATTCCTCTTAATAGGCTCTCCGAAGGTGAGGAGGACAATCCACAAAAGATTCTTGAACATTAGGGCTTGTCCACATGTAGCAGAATTGCGTATTTTCCGTCCGGAATTGCGGACGGAAAATACGCAGCAGAATACAGTAGCAGCAAAGTGGGTGAGATTTAACAAATCTCATCCACACGCTGCGTAAAGTTGCCTTGCAGAAATTTACCTGCGGTGCGTATTTTTCGTACCGCAGCATGGCAATTCCTGCTGTGGAAAGTGAACAGAATTGCTGCGTTTTTGAGAGCGGTCACCATGTCCCAGCATTGAGAAAAACGTAGCAAAATTTAAAACGGCCGGAAATGGTGCATTTTTTCCGCAGCCAAATTTATTTTGTGCAGAATTGCTGCAGCAATTCCGTTACGTGTGGACAAGCCCTTACAAGGAAACATTAAGGGCAAGTTTTTTTTTTTTTTTCCGTTTTGGCACAGTACTTTTGAACTTTTGGATCCACTTCTGACTGGCTCAAAACATAGAAAAGGGTATAAAGGAAAGAATGACGAATCTCCTTTCTTTTGTGTCCACTTTGTGTTTGGCTAAAAAAAAAAAGAAAGGCTGAGCCAAAAACCGCATCATACCTGTGTGTGTGATCCTGACCTTAAGGGCTCATTCAGGCTAGTGTACAACTTATTTTTGTGCTGTGTGTGGAAATCACGCACAGCACACTGACCCATTGATTTAAATGGGACCATTCACACATGCAGGACTTTTCACGCAGCGAGAGCCCGTTGTATGAATCTCACTGCATGTCCTATATTGGTGCGTTTTCACGCAACTACGCACCCATTGAAGTCAATGGGTGCGTGAAAGTCACACAAAGCACGCGGATGCACATCCGTGTGCTGTGCGTGATTTGCACATCAATTCCATAAAAAAAAAAGTGCTTTGTGAGTGCGTGAAAAACACATGCTTCTCACAAAGCACAGATGCAATAATGCAAAGCACACGGACCAGATTTATGCGCGTAAATCTGTCATGCTCGTGTGAATATAGCCGAAAGTTTATTTTTCGTTGATTGGTGAGGGTCTGAGCCCTGTTACCCGCACTGATTTCAATAATAGGGTGCTCAGTGCTTTAGAAACTCCATAAATATCTATGGGACTATTTTCATATCTTCCAGTGATCGGTCCTCCCACAATCAAATTTTATAGCATATCCAGTGGATATACCATAAGTTTCTCAAAACTTCCTTAAAGAGGCTCTGTCACCACATTATAAGTGGCCTATCTTGTACATAATGTAATCGGCGCTGTACTGTAGATAACAGCAGTGTTTTTTATTTAGAAAAACGATCATTTTTGACGGCGTTATGACCTATTTTAGCTTTATGCTAATGAGTTTCTTAATGGACAACTGGGCGTGTTTTACTTTTTGACCAAGTGGGCGTTGTGGAGAGAAGTGTATGACGCTGACCAATCAGCGTCATACACTTCTCCCCATTCATTTACACAGCATATAGTGATCTTATTACATCACTATGTGCAGCCACATAAACACACTATAACGTTACTCAAGTGTCCTGACAGTGAATATATATTACCTCCAGCCAGGACGTGATGTCTATTCAGAATCCTGACACTTCTGTAGCGTCTGTGTGATATTTACAGCAAAGCAAGCGTAATCTCGCGAGATTACGATGTAACCTGTCATTTAAAACGAGATTACGCTTGCCTTTCTGTAAATATCACACAGATATGGGTAGAAGTGTATGACGCTGATTGGTCAGCATCATACACTTCTCTCCACAACGCCCACTTGGTCAAAAAGTAAAACACGCCCGTTGTCCATTAAGAAACTCATTAGCATAAATCTAATATTGCTCATAACTCCGTAAAAAATTATAGTTTTTCTAAATAAAAAACACTGCTGTTAACTACATTACAGCGTCGATCACATTATCTAGGAGATAGGGCACTTATAATGTGGTGACCGAGCCTCTTTAAGTGAGGTAGATTAATGCACAGTTCATCAGATACATTTTTGGGAGGGGGTTAATTGGTTTATGAATAAACTATCTGGTTCACACCGAGAAAACACTAAACTTTCCGGGTCTGAAACTTGAATATTTTGATTTGTTAGTTGTTGCTAGTATTGTTACTAATGTTGCGGTATTATATTCGGTATTGATTGTAGGGAAGGTGATTGACAATAGTTCAGTGCTGGCAGAGCCGTCTGGCACATTGTTTTGGCTTTTCTTTTTTCCTTTAGTGGTTACGTGTGGGAAGAAATTTATTGCACTTGTAGTAATTGTAGCTGTATTACACTGTGGATATTGATGAACCTGGATACATGTTTTGTGACTCAACCTCCGTGTGCGATCCCAGGAAGATGGTGAATGTCAATTTCTGCTTCTTCGTGTGATCCATCAGTGGGTGGTCTGTTCCGTAGCGTCCTGCGCTGAACTGGGGTTGCAGCTGTACTAATATAACAATATGTGTCTGCTTGGGAAATTGAACTTCTGGGCCACAAGTTATTCCGACACTAATAATAGTCTGGATTTGTCTTGTCATGGGTGTGAACAAGTTTCCTGCTGCACCAAGTACAGCATCAATAGTTTTTAGTTAATTCCCTCTGATACTGAGCTGATGGTGTTTAGCTGCCAAGTCCCCATCTGTAATCTGTAGGGAAACCCAGTAGAAAGTGTTCAATTTCCCTGCAGCGCCACCAGAGGGGAAATTAAACATTACATCGTTCCTATGTAAATTGATGGGCATTACGTATAAAGCATGGACGTGGCGTGTCCTCCGGAATGAGAGATGTAGCCACTCTTCTCGATGGCTATAAGATGAAAGGTCCTGAATGGGGCATCCTCCTCTAGTAACTAAAATTATTTTAATAGGGTTTTTGAAAATAGGTTATGTAAACCAGAGAAACCCTTTAAGCCCCTTGTTTTGCCTATATTGAACATACATGACATGCATGAAATAACTTTTTTTTTAATGATAAATTGAAACCTATTGCTTTGTTTGACCTACAAGGATTGGGTTGGTGTTTTAAGTTTAATATGCTTTTCCTTAGGGATCTGTCTGTTAACTAATGACCATTGACAAGTGTATGTTCACAAACACAGCCCCCCCATGTATACCTTAAGGCCCATTTACATTGGCCGATAATTGGCCAAACAAGTGCTTGATCCTGAACATTAGCCGGCACAAGCATGGCAGCAGCAAGCAGACAAGCGAGCAATCACTCGTTTGTCGGCTAATCGTATCTTTTATTCAGCCCAAAAAGGTAATGGTTGTCTACAGCGTATCTCCCAACCAGACAATCATATTATCGGTAATTTGTCCCTATACAGTTTGTATCGGCCTGAGTAAACCTAGCTTTAAACGAGGGCCGATCAGCCTTTTTTTATATTGTTGAACGGCGCTAGTTTTGGTCAGAAAGCCGCCTGTGTAAAGGAATCTTTTAAAGGTGTTGTACAGGTTTAGAAAACATGGCTGGTTTAAACCAAAATAGCACCACCCATATCCATAGGTTGTGTCCGGTATTGCAGCTCAACTCCATGGAAGTGAATGGGGTTGAGCTGCAGTACCACAAGGGGTGCACTGTTTTTGGGACAAAGGAGCCATGTTTTTTTATTTGTATTTTTCTAATCCCGAACAGCCCCTTTTAAAGGGAATGTGTCGCTAGAAAAATTTTTTTTTTTCAGTTAAACAATTTGTATTTGAGTGATTACACATTGTTTTTTGGGATTTTTTTTTTTTACATTTTTTCACAAGTCAGGAAATATTATAAATTAGATTCTAATTGATAAAATTTCCATGTTCTGGGCACTAGAGGAAGCAGTTCCCAAAATTGCAGCATGGTCAATGTGGTTAAGCAACCTCATTGATTTTATCCTGCAAATTTAGGGTGGACACACTTTCCTCTAGTGTCCTCACACAATCCCCCCTCCCTTCTTCTGGCTAGTGCCAGGAGAAGGAAGGGTTTGAATCTTCAAACCTCCTACACTGTGTGCTGTCATTTTCTGAGCGACTGCACAGTGTAGGAGGATTAGATACAGGGCTCAGCAGACAGTATAACACAAACATAATACACACATCACATACATGAACATAATACACACCACATACACAAACATAATTTACCTGCCGCCGCCTCCAATGGTCTACTCTTCTATTCCTTGCGCCTGAGTATATGACCGGAAGCTACGGCCGGAAGTCGTCATCTTACTGTCCGGCAGCGGCTTCCGGTCCACATGAAAACGGTGTCGGATTTCGCTCTGCGAACGAGCTTCGTTTTGGTCTGTGTGGGAGCGGCGCATGCACCATTCCCACACAGACGGCGTACGCTTCTGAGAATGGAACGGCTCCCGTTCGCATTCTCTATGGGGTTGTATGTGCCGTATAGCATCTCTGTATGTGTCGTTAATCGACACATACAGAGATGAAAAAAAAATGGCAGCCCCCATAGTGAAATAAAAATTAGAACGTGACAACACTAATAAATACAATTTTTGTTTATATTTTATTAAAAGCAATATAATAATAAAAAAAAAAA